>NC_092628.1:31682215-32003984 GCF_039555335.1 Amphiura filiformis
TGATCAGCAATGATTTATTTAAATGAGACGCTTAAATAAAGGTAAGCGGTAAATAACTGTACATCGACGGTAAAGTGTGCTTTTGTGTGCTGGCGAAGACTCAATCACACCCGTGGGCTGTATGAGAACAAAAGTTACCTCTCGCTCAAGTGGGCGCTTTCACACGACTTTCTTTTCATCACTTATTGACAGTACCTGCCTGGTAAAGCGTTAATACGCTGTCAGGTCAGTTACCGATTTAATGGCGGAACATTTTTGTCCTGAGCAACCTGAGGTACCGCTCGATGAATAGCTTGTCGGCAAATCAAATTGGCACAAAAGAACAATGCATTACGTAATCTATTGTGTCTCCATCGATATAATAGCTCCATGGGTCCAATGGCAAATTACAGCAGTGTGTGCTTTTATGGACCATATTAGCAATTTTGTATGGTAACTTGCAATTTTTGTTTGTTTTAATCTCTTACTACCATCTCTGTATACAAATTAAAATATCTGAAATTTGGTTCATGACCTTGCAATATTATGAATTTTGCACAAAAATGAGCAAAAAATGATCAATTTTAGGCAATATTTAGGACATTTAAAATATGTGTTTATAAATGCCGAGCTCATTCCTCCTACATTTTCATTATGTACTTGTTTTTCATGTTTACTAAAGATAGACCTTCCACAATAAACTTACTTCTTACATTCAAATACTATGTTCTCATCATACTGACTTCATCAAAAATGGGTTTCACGTGTAAATGTTGGTGTCCCTCATTTTCATTAACCATGTGGAATTTCAATTGAATGTATTTTCCATGAAATTGGTATTTCATTGTTATTTGTTTGTTAACTGTTTGGGCTTTGCATGATTTTTAAGGGAAATAAAATAAATTACATGAGTGTGTAGAATTAAGAAATGCATCGGTTTGAACATTATGAAGTGCTTTGGTGTCCCCCAAAAATATTAAATAAATAAATAAATAAATTTCGGTATTTATATAGCGCCTTACCACAGATCACGGAGTGTTCAAAGCGCTGTAATTTCGCTGCCATGGTGAATCATCACAGTCAGATCGCATCAACTAGGCACTGTGCAGCCGGAATAGCGCAAACCTATCCGCACTTAGATCGTAACATCCACCATTTATCTGTGCAGCTCCCCAAATTCCATTGGGTGAAGGAAGTTTTTGATAACAAACAACTAATCACCGATTTTTTGAAAGCAGTAGGAAACCGGAGATCCCGGAGAAAACCTGCGAGAGCGAGTATGGAATCGGGATAAACCAAATGCACATGAGTCCTTGGGCCGCGCCGTGGCTTGAACCCGGGACCTCAGTGGTGCAAAGCGAGGGAACTACCGCGGCTGCGCTAACTCGCCCTCCCATTAACATTGTGAAACTTGTAATGATTTTTTTTAAATATTGAACAATGTAAATATTTCCAAATTAAAGCTCACTGTATTGCTGGAGCAGCGTTTGTAACAGTTTTTTTTATTTATTTGGTCAAGTTCTTTCAGAATTTGAGAAAATGCACAAAATGAGCTTGGTGTCCCCTTTACGTTGTTCACACGGTCAATATAATTGTCTCAGAATAAAATTCATTTGAAACAACTGGTTCATGATTTATTTGAGTATCTAGATAATAAAGTGGCATGGTCACATTAAAAATGTTTTGGTTAATAATTATTAAATATAGCAATTCGAATTTTTTTGGTGTCCCTTTTACACGTGGAACCTAAAATCATAGAAACTCACAATATTTTACGTAGGCCTATGTGTGTAGTTATTTCTCCTGTTAAAAGTTTCAAAATGTTAAAGTTTGAAGATAAGCATCTAAATTAAGCACAAATAAAAATAGTTTAAACAGTAAAGACAATTTAGGCACAAAAAAAACCCAAAATGCATGTCACACACTGAAACCCTAAAAAATGTGCCATATAAAGGGCCACTGTGTGGGAAGCGCGAAAACTTTTGCAATTTTACCCTATTTTGGGCATCAAACATTGTGTTTTTCGGGCTAAAAGGGAAGATGCACAGGGCAATTCTTGGGCCCCCAAATTGTTGAGGCTCAGGGCCCGGGCCCATATGGCACATGGTAAACCCGGCCCTGATGCGACGTGTATAATTGTAGTACGATTCAGCATGCACTTATAAAATATCTGCGTCGTAAAGAGTATAAACAAAAATAACTACCCCATTGGATTTGTTTCCATATTTCACAAAGTGTTTCTTCGATTGAAAATATTTTTGACACGCATCATCTACAGATTCCAACATGAATGGAGAGACTGCTGATTTTAAAAGTCGCAAAAATGGGTAACCTTTTACACGAGGATGGTTAAGGGGTACTACACCCCTCGATAAATTTGTGTCTATTTTTGCATTTTTCTCAAAAAGTAATAACACAGTGGTAACAAAAGTTATGTATATTATAGGGGCAAGAAATCCAATTACTACACTGGAATTTCAGTGACCCAAGACAAGTGGTTTGTTATTTATGACCAGAAATGAGGTACCACTAGGATGTACCTCGTTTCCTATCATATATACTGAACCGCTTGTCTTGAGTCACTGAAATTTCAGTGTAGTAATTGGATTCCTTGCCCCAATAATATACATAACTTTTGTTACCAGTATGTAATTATTTTTTGAGAAAAATGCAAAAATAGTCACAAATTTATCACATGGGTGTAGTACCCCCTTAAGTAAAATCACTGTGTGCATCCACTTTCTGTCTGACCAGAATAGGGTAATTGCAATCAATCGGGAACTTGCAAATAATAATCAAGGGTATCGGACAATCATTACTAAAACTGAGTTCAAAAAGAAACTTATAATTTTTCACAACTTGTGAATCACAAGGTCATATCTTAAAATCATGTGAATCAAAATGAACCCAAATTACACACATGATTACTTCAATATTCTACTCAAAACACATGCCAGTAACCAAGCAGTTGTCCAACTGACACAGCAGCAAAAAGCACTGACACGGAACAGCTTCCTGGACCAATTTCACAGCCCAATATTTGGCACCCAGCACAAAAAAACTGCGAAAACACATACAAGATCCTGGATCTTTAACTTATTCTCACAGATTTCTTGTTTTGGGTGCCAATTATTGGGCTGTGAATGTTGTCCTGGCAGCTGTTCCATGTCAGTGCATTTTGCTGTTGTGTCAGCTGAATAACTGCTTGGTTACTGACATGACCTCGTAAAAAAGTTTCTTTTTGAGCTCAGTTTACGAGGGTTGCGAGCCAGAAAGCCTCAACTCACAATCACCTGCTCCAAAAGACATTGGTTTTTGAAGATCAAGGCAAGGAGCCAACTTTATGCTCATTTTGTGAGGGTTGGTCATAGGCCTACACTTAGATTATACTAGTTCACCCGTTGCTGTGAGAGTAACTGATGGCAATGCTATTTGACCCCTGATGACTTTTTGACACGTTCTCCTCATCTCGAGGATTCTTTCTACCACTTTTAAGCCCAGTTGGGCATACTGACCCCATATGACCTTTGCCCTCGAGTGACCTCGGTTTGATTCTGTTCATGCTCCCGTGATATGGAGAATTACTTTCACCAAGTTTTACCCGAAATCAGGCGAAGTTTAAAATGCAGCCCCTGGATGACATTTGACCTCGGATGACCTCGATTATATTTTTACGTGTTCCCCTCATATCAAGGATTCCACCCACCAAGTTTGAGCCCGATCGGACAAAATTTGAACCCTCCGTAATGACCTTTGACCTCGGTTGACCTCGCATTTTATTTCGCGCATATATTCCCCTGGTATCAAGGATTCCACCTACCAAGTTTGAGCCCGACCGGACAAAGTTTGAAATTTGAACCCTCCGTGATGACCTTTGACCTCGGTTGACCTCTGATTTTATTTCGCGCATATACTCCCCTGGTATCAAGGATTCCACCCACCAAGTTTGAGCCCGATTGGACAAAGTTTGAAATTTGAACCCTCCGTAATGACCTTTGACCTCGGTTGATCTCGCATTTTATTTCGCGCATATATTCCCCTGGTATCAAGGATTCCACCCACCAAGTTTGAGCCCAATCGGACAAAGTTTGAAATTTGAACCCTCCGTAATGACCTTTGACCTCGGCTGACCTCGCATTTTATTTCGCGCATATATTCCCCTGGTATCAAGGGTTCCACCCACCAAGTTTGAGCCCGACCGGACAAAGTTTGAAATTTGAACCCTCCGTGATGACCTTTGACCTCGGTTGACCTCTGATTTTATTTCGCGCATATACTCCCCTGGTATCATGGATTCCACCCACCAAGTTTGAGCCCGATCGGACAAAGTTTGAAATTTGAACCCTCCGTAATGACCTTTGACCTCGGTTGATCTCGCATTTTATTTCGCGCATATATTCCCCTGGTATCAAGGATCCCACCCACCAAGTTTGAGCCCGATCGGACAAAGTTTGAAATTTGAACCCTCCGTAATGACCTTTGACCTCGGTTGACCTCGGATTTTATTTCGCGCATACATTCCCCTCGTATCAAGGATTCCACCCACCAAGTTTGGGCCCGATCGGACAAAGTTTGAAATTTTGACCTTTGACCTTGACCTCCGGTGACCTTCAAAACCACCCGGTCAACATGCTTTTCCCGATACATATCCATATCCGAAATATCGGACCGATGCGTCGAAGCGCGGCGAAACGCATAGCCGGACAACCAGACAGACAGACAGACAGACTTCGCTGGTTATTTTAGTATAGTAGATAAATCGAACACCCGGTATAGACCTATCCGCAAAACGTGCATAATCGAGTATACTTGATATTATAACTTTTAAATTAGTGAACTCTTTCATTTAATGTGTGCTCATCATTCAAGCAAATTACAGTTATACCATTGGCTTTTTTCAACATTGGGGAGGGGGGCTGAAAATTGAAAAAATGTGGGGTGCCCGAGGGGGTTCCCCCCTAGGAGTCAGAAAATTGTGCAAAATATAGTTCACAAACACCCATTTTCCCTCTATTTTATCACAATTTTTTAACTTCACCTAGGATTAGTGGGGGGGGGGGGGTGGTGGGGTGGTGCTGAAAGGTATTCCAGTCCCCGCACCAAAATTATTGAGCCACAACCCCAGCCCCCGGTTCCTAAGCCTATGTAGGCCTATACGGTGTCTTTGATACTATGCGTCGGGCTCGGCTGATGATGCATGCCAAAAATCTTTTCAATTGAAGAAATTTTTGAAATAGGGGACCTATAGAAACAAATCCAAATGGGTAGTTATTTTTTATTTTACTCTTTATTTTAGCGGACTAGGCAGTATTTAGCCTACAGGAGTTTTTACCAGTGGAATAGTTTCAAAGTGAACATTTCAACAAAAGTGGCCACTTTCCTTACGTCTCACCTTCTTATGCTTGCGGCGCAATTGGACAAAATATTTTTTCCATCACTGTAGCTTTTTTTTAAATCTTATTTATGTGTTTAAAAAAGGGCATTTCGTGATCCACAATGCACAGCATGCAGCATCACCCCCCACTTTTCTCAACAAAAAAAAAGGTTGAGATTTTTATATGATACTGGAAACCTATATGTTTGTGTACAAAAAAATTTCTTGCAGATTAATTCGTTTAGCAAAGACATCGTGAAATTTGAATTTCGTTCTGGTATAACACATTGTCTATGGAGTAGTGTAATACACATAATCATGCATAACTCGCAAACGCAAAATCGGAATCACCTGAAATTTTGGGATTAAGGTAATACACTATTTTAAAGTGTTGCGATTTGGTAGTTCACAACATCTTGCGAATGGTAATGAGCTTTGGCAAAAATTGCATTGCTCATTTCCTTGCGAGCGTGTAGAAGAATTCAAATATCACAGAAATTATTTTGTAGGTCCTGTGGTTCTTGAGTTATGTTGTAAAGAGGGCTGAAACAACAACACTTTTGTAAAATGTACATAACTCATTAACAACAATAAATTAAGCAAGTTTTCAAATTATATAATTTGTAGAATGAACTTTTGCAAAACATCAAGGTGTTATTTGTCAATAATTTATTGATCTAGAGAATGAAAATCGATTTTTTTGGTTGCTTCGACCAACAACTCCTCGTCTACCCTTAAGCTTTTTTTTTATATCTACTGATAGATGTCATAAAAAGAGGAAGCTAGGATCACAAAATACTCCTTTAAGTGTATATAAATTGTCATTAATTGATATATTTTTGTAAACTTATTTTGAGGTTTGCTGAGTAGGGGCACTGAGCGACAGTGCTTTCCTGTGCTTTTAATGTGCTCCCTTGCAGCTCAGGGCCTATTAGTAGGCCTATTACTCTTTTCTGCTTTTGATGTTTGTTGCCTAATGACTTACATTAGGCTATATAAAAATGAAATATTATTAATACTAAATAATACCCAATGTCTAAAGCAAATTTAAATGATATTACTAAAATATTTATGAAAGGACTAGGACCCTCGGTCTCGGGCATGGGCCTAGAGACCCGGGCCTAGACCTCTATCAATTTAAAACCATAAAATAGTCGAAATAGCCTACTTACTTTTTCTGTCACGTCTTCTATATTGTCCAGCCTACTACGACTCCCCTTGGTTGAGTCTTGATAGACCAATGTTCCACAAAAATTAGAGTTTTAGACCAAAAATTAGCAAACACGAAAGCCGGCACGAAAGACACTTTCTACCAGACAGCCGATTCGTAAAGTAAAACATTGTGAAATGATTGCAGCGCGGCGTCGCGACGCCGCGCCGTGCCGTCTGCTTGCAATGTTGGTGTTAACAGAAAGTTTAAAAAAACCCACAAAAATAAAAGTAAAAGATCACTTTTCAAGTTGCTGTGATACTTCTTTACCAGTTGCTATAGATGGGCAATAATGACTTCAATACTCATCCAAAATCCATTTAATCCCTGTTTAGGCACTTTTTTGTGTGTGCGCAATAATACGAACATAAAGTTTCATTTTGTGAAGCGACCGGGCGCCGACAAAGAATGGAATGTCAAGAATTTGGTAGTGTAGGTACATGCACCTGTCGATTAATTCATTCAATTAGAAGAGCAATGTTTATTTACCGGGTGTAGGGTCAGGGTTAAAGTTTTTATGGATTTTAAAGGTTTAGAATTAACAGCTATTAACGTTTTGAAAAACACTACGGAAGACAGTTTTTATTTGGGGTTTCAAACTTAAATGCGAGTCGGAGGATGAGCAGTGTTTGCACTCAAAGATTGAGACAAATAAATCTGACACACAGGAGGAATGGTACGAGTTATATTTATAAAGGAGATTTCAGCGCTTTTTAGTCGATCGTTTCCGCCCCATGAGCTTTATATTTTTTTTCTCCGAAAGGGGAAAACACGTTTTGATATTATTGTGGCAAGACTTTGATCTATTTAATGCGTTTGTTGGCTTCCTTGGCCTATTTCCTGTTAGATTAATGTATTATAATATAACAATATTTATTGATCTATAATCAATGAATGAATGAATCAATCAATTATTTGAAGTCGTCTCATTTTGAAATAAAAAATGAAAGCATTGGATCTTTAGGTGCAAAGCAAAGTTACACTAAATATAAAATATCAAAAAGTAATGTTGACTTTCCCGTTTACAGTGCTCAGCTCCGCGCACTTGAAAATCAAACACAAAATCAAGGCTGGTGTTTTCCCAAGTTCTATGCATATATAGACGCTGTGTTAATCAAATTAACTTCTTGCTTCCCCCTCATTTGCCTCATTTTCTCTCCTCTCTCACATAAAATAAATGAGTAAATCAGTCAAACAGTGAGTGACTAACTAACTAACTAACTAACTAACTAACTAACTAACTAACTAACTAACTAACTAACTAACTAACTAACAAACAAAAAATGTGATCAATTAATTTTACTTGCAGGGCCTATAATTATGATAAACTGCCCCATCTTGTGGTGGAAAGCGTTTTAATAAGGTGCATTAAATATCCAATAATAATGTTAGCTTTCCCGCTTACGGTGCTCCACGCACTGGCAAATAAAAATGTCATGAAATCAAGTCTAAAAATTCCAAAAAAAGGAGTGGAAAAGAGAAAAAAAAAGGACAAATTCCGAGTACTTTAGATATATTAGTCATATCCATAGCCTGTGGTTATATCATTGACATAGGCCTAGAGTATAGAAATGGACCCAGAATTGATCCTTGCGGAACACCACATATAATATCTTTTGATTCTGATTTATAAGAATTATAATAAACATAGGCCTATTGTTTTCTGTTGCTTTAGATAGTTTCTGAACCATTCAATAGCACCAGGCCTATGATCTTGACCTATTTTAACATTGACCTTATTTGAATTGATTTATCAAAACGAACATTTTGACACCTCTTTTGGCAAAATCGGAGCACTTTGTGTTTTTGACACCATAGAGCCAAAAACGCGACCTTTAACCTTTTCGGTTATAGCTCAAGAACGGTACGTCCTAGATAGGTCAAACTATACATTTTCTGAATCCTTGTAACTAGAGGAATACATTGGAATGGGTTTTAACACAATATGAGCATCTTTGAAATTTGACCCTGTGTAAAGTTCGATAAACCTTTCCCGCCAAAAGCTACTCCGGTTCAATTGCTATCAGGCATTCTTGTGTAGCCCATGATGATGTCAATTACTTATGGTAAAAGTGCAGCTTTGCCCCCCCCCCCCCCCCAAGTGGTACTGTCCAAACCACCGGGCTCACTATATCAGGGCTCACTCAAAACGCAGGTTGAAAATATTTCCCCAAAATTGTTAACAATTTATCCAAAGTCTCAAAAATAAAGCAGCCTGCTTTGAAGCAGGCCAAGTCATGTTTTTGGGTCAAAAAAAGCTAGTCAAAATCTGATGAGGGTTTATGTTTATGGACTCATTTCCTTTCGAATAATGCATTGGCCAGGGTTTTGATTCAAGTTGTATTGACTAAAAGTTTGAACTTTAATCCCCGACTGAACACATGTTGTTTCTACAACGACTGAAGAACTCTCAAAGGCCACTTGAACACCGGGACGGGTTGGGACAAGTCAGGGGTTACTCTATTCGAAACTGCTGCGAGGTAGGCCTATGGCTCTCTGTACACGGGTCCGACGACATAACGTCCCCTCCGAAGGACGGAGTGCTTTCACTTACCCAATCCTAAATGAACCATGGGGAGGTAGAAAGGAGGTCTAAATTTTTATCTACTGAGTGAATAACTAATTTTAGCCACCCCCTCCAAGTCAACATCCTAGCAAATCTCTACCGCCGGGAATTGAACCAGAGACCTCATGCACTAAAGGCATGTACCCTAACCATTAGGCCACGCTCTCCCTTATCGGTTGCCCGTTTCCTTTTTTTGGTTGCTGTTCAGGTGTTCCCAATTTCGTCTAGGTACACCCATTATTTTACTATTTATTCGTCTGTTTAATCATTGTTTGTAGTGCTTGAAATAATTACCGGTTGCCAGTTCCCGGTTTTAAGTATTTATTTGTAGTAAGTTATACTATTCCATTATTGATGTACCAGAATTTCAACTGAATTCCTCAAATGGATACTTAATGAGTCATTGTTTACATTTTCATCTTGCTATGCGGTATAATTAATCAAAACACAAAGATATGGTAACTTAAATTAATGGAATTTAATGTCATGTTACCATAAAACAATTACTCCAAACTTACTAGAGAATATAACTGTTTTACGACAAGGAATGAAATACTCAATTAGTTGTCTTTGAAAAACATCTTTTATTAATAGTTTACTGTACAGTTTTTCACAGAGTCACACATTTGGATGTACGTACAAAAGAAAAAATACTAACATATTCACGTTTTGATGAAAATTTGTAATAATGACCACACTCTCATCTCTATCAATTATAGAGGCTTTCATCACAGCGATGTTGGATACACATCTTTCTGCACTTGCTTCGGATCAAGTGAATTATGTACAGTGGAACTTCGCTAACACAAAAATTGGCAGGTCCTCCAGATTTTAGTTTGGGTTAACAGGATTTTGCGTTATCATGTCTTTTTAATGTACAAATTATACGCTTTGGACTCGAAAAACATTTTGTGTTATCAAGTATTTTATGTTAACAGATTTTGTGTTAACGAGTTTCCACACTAGTCTTGCTGATGACAAAGCATGTATATAGTAAATGTGTCTTCAATTCAAATGGGGCTTTTGTCTTGCTAGGTTGTATTTTTATCAACTTCACAACATTTTGTGTTATCAAGTATTTTATGTTAACAGATTTTGTGTTAACGAGTTTCCACACTAGTCTTGCTGATGACAAAGCATGTATATAGTAAATGTGTCTTCAATTCAAATGGGGCTTTTGTCCTGCTAGGTTGTATTTTGATCAATTCACAAGATTGTCAGAGAGAAAGAGTTTATCATTCTACTCTCAGTATATCAAATCACTGCTTATATAAATTTAAGCTGAACAAGATGACAATTACAAGATGCAAGACTTTATCCCGATGGCATCACATCAACCCACATTTACTTTCGTTAATCACCCTTTATGAATACTAGATGTGAAAGAACGTGAATGTGGTACATAAACGTGCGATGTCATGTGATGACCAACTGGCACTTCTGAATGGCACCAAATTGACATCACACATTCACGTACCACATTTGTGTTCACCTAGTGCTGCTATCTACTGAGTATCCTCCATTCTGTGCGGTATTTCGATCCATTGGCGCTGTGTAGAAAGCCTCAAAATTAATGCTTTGTAATAATTATGATTATCGGGCAGGTTTGTCAAGAGCAGCATTAATAAAAATTTCAGATTTCACTTATATGAACAAGACCTTGACTAATGTATATTTAAATCATTACTCCACATAAATTAGATCTGGGTACATTTTATGTACGTGAACAGAAGTCTTTATACAATAAACTACTTCCACTTTCTCACATATAAAGCTATGGACAGAATCTCTTCTAATTCTTTTGTAAAAAATGTGTACAAGAGCTTGAACCCAACTTCATAAAACAATGTGTAAAATATTTAAAAAATACTACTATTGCTTACTAAAGGACAACATAGTTATAAAATCATATTAAGCCTTAGTTTTGTTTGTAACAAAATGAAACATGTTTTGATAGCAGAATGACTTGCTTAAATCCAAGCACCAACTTTGTAAGACCATCATACTCTCTTTTAAACTTCTTGGAGCGTAATTGATCAGTTTATCCATTAAATAAGACCAAATTAAGTCCTGTGTGTAATAATATGATAGAATCAAGAAGAGTTGAACTGGCTTCAGTAACGTAGCAAAGATTTTACGCAAAAACACACACAACTGAATCAATGGATTAAAACAGATCCATGGCACCTTGCCTGTATCAGAAATTGCCGTGAACCTTCGCATGTGGGTGCCTTCTTGATGGACACTAAGCCTGTGCAAATCAAGAAATAAATTCTTACATCAAAATATACCACCAACAAAATTTGTTTTGCAGATAAGGTGTTTAAATGGACATAACTTTCATTTCAATTTCTCGCCTAAATTTGTGCAGTCAAAAAAAATACATCTTCACAATTCAGATTTAGATTAGAGTACATATTACCACTGTAACACACTGCCATAAGACGTTATAAATTATAATCGGTCTTATTATATCTTACTATGTGGCAAGTGCTGGATTTTAATACTGTATTGTACCAATAAGTTATTATAACGTACACTGCATGTGTTTACGGAAATTTTGTATTTGTTATTAATTAATACTTTTTCTGCCAAAGCCTTGGCAACTTAAAATGATTTTTCCTGTCGCAACCTGTGGCATAGTCGTATAAAAATAATTTGACAATAAACTGTCCACTCATGTCCCAGAAAAAATCAGATTATTTTTTTAATCCAAAACTGTTCACTGACAATCTGAGCACAATTACACTGATTATACTCAACTCCCTACATTCCTTAAAAAATATATTTCTTCTTCCATTATGTTCAAACAAGTGCAATTATGCCTCTTCATTCATATCACTCTCAATTTAAAGAATCCTTACATACAATTGAAAAATTAATGAGCTACAGCTCAACACATTACATACAAAATGCTCATGGGAAGCACTGTTACAGTGCAAATTTAAGTTATTAGTATACTGTTTGTGGTATACAAAACACTGAAAAGACAAAAATATATATTGTTGATAGGAGACAAAAAAATCTTTTGGTGATTACTCCAGTAAAAGGTACTTCAGACAAATACAATATGTTCACTTGATATCAAAAATGTACACAACTTTATTGGTTTTACTGACCAGTATTGATTTCTTCATTCTACTACTGAGGAAAAGTTAAGCTTCTTGTGTTGAGGTAATAGGGACTGGGAGAGTTTCCCCTGGCTATGTTCCAGCAAATAAACAGTCATAAAGGAGATAACACTACCTTATGAAGGAAACTGGTCTTGGCCAGGGACAAGCGATTTGCGCGGAACTTTTTTTCCGCGCAATTTGCTTCTTTTTTTTTCCTATGGGCAGGGATACATGATTTGCACTGAAAATAAGTTCCGCGCAATTTGCTATTTTTTTCTGCGCAAATCGCCTGTCCCTGGTCTTGGCTAGCCATCCACCATCTTTCCTTCATTTTGGACAAGCAGATTGCTCCTTAATACCTTTGCCATATGCTAAATTAAAATGTTAGCTGTTGAAAAGTTTTACTTCACTCAAGATAATCAAATTTATAGGTACTAGTCTGTATGCCTTCCTCGAGGCAGTAATTTAGATATTGTTTTTATTATCTTCAAATGTAATGAAGATAAGGTATTTAAAAGTATACATTTTTTAGAAAGGAAAAGATGCAAGGAATCCAACTAGCATATCATATTCCTGCAAAAATGAGCAGTTTTTAAGAAAATCACAAAATTTACTTTACTGCCTCAAGGAAGGCACACAGACTATAGCAACACAAAAACTCACCGAATCCCAAGAAGGGTCCTTCAAAGCTTGGTGTGCATTGTATTAACATTTATGACACATCATAAGTCCTTTAATCATCATTACTCTTGACATGTGAATCCTATGGAAGAGTCACAATGAGTTTGGGACTCACAAATCACTGTGTTTTGGACTTGCAATGTGTCTTTATTGTTAATGAAACGCACACCTTTGTATTGTTTGAAAGTCATATTTAAGACAGGCAATTTCATTTATATGGCAGACACACACCAGCTAAGACACTGGCTTCAGTCAAAATGAGTACATAGGTAAGAAAGCTTCCAGGTACGCTGATATGCGACCTATCTTGTGTCATATTTAGGACAGGCAATTTCATTTATATGGCAGACACACACCAGCTAAGACACTGGCTTCAGTCAAAATGAGTACATAGGTAAGAAAGCTTCCAGGTGCGCTGATATGCGACCTATCTTGTGTCATATTTAGGACAGGCAATTTCATTTATATGGCAGACACACACCAGCTAAGACACTGGCTTCAGTCAAAATGAGTACATAGGTAAGAAAGCTTCCAGGTAAGCTGATATGCGACCTATCTTGTTGACCAGCAAACAAGATTGTAAAACAACACATTGAACATTGTGAAATTAAATAATTGCTATTGTCGCTTAGAACTTCAAACAAAAACTTCTGGACTCTGGTAAAGTTTTGCAACTGAACAGGAATATTTTACAGCATTACATTAAGCTAGAGTTGTTTTGAACATGTTAACAAAATATTTTTAAACACATCACCAGCAATATGCACTGGCCGACTGTAATTAGAATCCACTTTGCTACAACCTTCATTCACAATACATGTTACATGATCAGATAATCCAGACATTTTCTGAGTACATTTTGTGTACTCACACTTACTAATCAATGACAAGATCAGGTGCAAAACACATAATATGCTAAGCAGTCCTTTGCTGCTGGTAAATAAATACATCCCCAACTATTACCACAGCAATTAAAGGACACTAAAGGAGGATGGTCCTATTTCTTCCTTGGTTAAAATGACACAAACTCCCCACCTATGGGGTTTCATTACATTATTTTAATCGCTTTTGACACAAGAGCCAAAGTGTCCACTTGACGGCCCATAACTTAGCCCTAATCTTTTGCATGGTATGGTCTTTCCACTGACACCAAATTCTATATTAATGTTTGCTGTGAGGATGAGGTAGTTGATCAACCCATCCTCCTTTAGGCATAATAGAAGTCAACATCTCTTTCAATACCAAGATTCATAGCATTTAGCCAAACACATTGTGTCAAAAAATATTGGCTCATTTTCAGAATTATGTGTCATCTTGCACTCTCTTGATTGAACATGATTTTCAGTCTTTCATAAAGCTGAAAATCTCAAATTGAAAATATTCTGAAGTACTTCAGTCCCGAATAATAATCATTATAATATCACATATCTCAGACCATTGCTAATCATAATTCTGAACTCACTCTACAACATTCAACTTTTACATAGTAAAACCTTTTTTTTCCCTGCCTTCCTCATTCTCTCATAATATTTCAAGTTTACACTTTGTTACGAATAGTTTCTCAATTCATCGACGTTCATGTCTTCGTCTCTCTCGCCTTTCGCGGTCCCGCTCTCGTTCTCTGTCTCTGTCACGGCTGCTGGGTGCAGAAGTTCTACGGACGAATTCATCGCAGTCACGGGCAAGTCTAGATTCATAACTCTGTAAATATGGAGAACACAAAAACAACATGCAATGTTCATCAATCTCAGTAAGCAAAAATTGTATTTCATAAGAGCAGTTTTGAAGATAACAAAAGAACAGCTAAAAGGCATTCATTTTCAGATTCCTGACGACAACCATTATATACCGTACTGACGCGAGTATATTCCCACCCCGTTTTTTTTAATTTCTGAAATTTTTCGAAAATTTGGGGTGGGACTTTACTCGAAGGTGGGACTATATACTCGCGTCAGTACGGTAATAACAGTGCTTTAAATATTGCTAGCCTTTTGGCTCTGTAAGTTGCAATTCATTAATTCAAAATGAAAGAATCATTTGGTTTCCAGCCCACAAGCATTTCAACCATGCACGCCTGAATACTGAAAACACTCTGTTTAGATCACTGTTTAATGAACAAGAGCACCAATGGTGCTGTAGCTCAATTGTTTCTGGATATAGGCATGTCATTGGAACTAATACATAATTGTTATTGGCATCATGGTATTGTAGGTGCATAATATCACAAATTATTGTCGTTTACCATATTCAGCATTATGATTATGGACTGCGCATTTAACTGTAAAAACAAAGTATGAGGTAGAGCTTTTTGAAAAACAGCTTTCCTGAAGAGAATTGGACAGAGCTCCGCCATCTGATATGTAGGAAACGCTCCAACATCTTAAAGCCCCAATTAGCTAAAAACTATTATCAGGAGGCAACAATGCTAATGAAACATAGAGTTTCAAGGATCCTATAGATGCCACAATGTATCTTCAGTGGCAAAATACATCACAAATCACAACTATAGATACCTTAAAAGCTACCAGATCAAAACATATCAAAGATTCAAAACAAAGACACAAAACTTACAAGTCTCCTCTCCCTGTCTCTGTCCCGTCTGTCTCTTGATCTCTCCCGGGCTCGTTCCCTGTCATGACGTTCTCGCTCCCTCTCTCGGCCACTTCTGGACATCAGCTGTGGCGGGTAGTCACCATGCCTGGGTAGGTGGGGTGGTGGTGGCATCCTTCCCTGGTGGTGGTGCGGAGGTGGAAAGTGATGAGGCGGGGGCGGCATTGAGTCCATTTGGTAAGGCTGAAGTGGTGGGGGTAGAGGGGACGAAATGAATTCTATGCAAGTAACATAAACAAACGAGCACTGTGTGAAACTAGCTCTAGCTACTACAACATTCTCAAGCTTAGCATCGGTGCGTAGATTGGATACTGCACACTTAACATTGAAGTCTTTGGCTTTAGACTGCTGTTATTATACAAAAACATTGATCAATTTTTGGCACTTCCAAAATACATTCCAGCAAAATAAAAGTTCATGCGCCATATTGCGATCACACAACATATTTAAGTATTGTAAAAAGGAGAGGAGGAAAAAGATTGTGAATAAACAAAGATGAAGGAAGGAGAATTGAAAACGAAAGGAAAGAGAGCAAGGAAAGAAGAAAAGAAAAAGCAAGAGCAAGAAAGAAACCAACAGAGTAAAAGAAAAAGTTACTTGAAGAGCGATTAGAAAGAAGACAGACAGAAAGAAAAGAGACATAGAAAGGAGAAATACAGCATAAAATAGAACAGAAAGATTTGAGAAAGAGTTAATGTACAGCGCTTCTAATCAAGGGAAACAATGATCAAGCAGGACTAGATGTTGGATGGGAAAGCTGTCACAAGGATGTCAGAAACACTGGCATGCAGATTAATTAATACCACATGTCTCACGCTTATTTGTTGTCAACAATACCGCAAAAGTAGGTTAAATTCATCAATTGTTGAGTGACTTTTTTGACAATTTGGAACTTTTTCTCATTTAACAAAATACATTGGCTGCCTTGCTCAAAAAATAATCAATTCCAAACGGTACAAAAAAAAGCAGTGTCTGAAATAGGTATCATGGAACGAGGTTCAATTAGCCATGTCCCCCGGGCTGCTATTTTACTTCCATCAATTGATCAAATGAAAACATATTATGGAAAGATGCATCTATGGACTGAAGTGGATGTCAGGGAGGAGTGTCTTACCGGTTGGTGTGAAAAGCCAGGCAGTGGCATTGGGGGCAGATGTCTAGCACCAGTATGGGCTTGGTATTCCCTGATGTAGTCAGAGTAAGACTGTAATAAACAAACAAACGTGTTACAGGTGCAGAAATCCAGAAATTGTAAACACAGTAAGCTTCATCTTGATCCATGTGCAATCATCTTGATCCATGTGCAATCATCAAACTGCGCATATTGATTCTACACTAGCTTCCAGAGATGTTTGGCACTCTCTTGGTCTGGTCGCATATCATGCTCAATCTGAGGCTATAGTATTGATGGACGTGTTGATACTATGCTTCATTCCGTACAGTACACGTTTATTGTTATAGAGAGCCATACTACGGGCTGTATAAATTGTAATGTGCACAAAGTAGCCTAGGTTTGGAAAAGTAACCTCAGATCGCGCATCGTCTATCTGGTCGACAAGCTTTCATGTTCCCTTCATGAGCGCTGCTCTGCATTTGATGAGTAATCAACCAATCCGATTACCAGCCTTTTATTATGACTGTATCAGCCAATTAGAAGCTCACTTCCCGTGTTTATGTTGTGTATGCTCACCACAGCAAGAGAGTGCCCTTCTTCTCTTGAGGCTAGTGTACATGGACCTAATATGCCACTTTCTTTGGACCACAAGACTGCTTTACATTACTCAATTATATATGCAATTGCAACCCAACAATATGCCACAATTTAATCACATACACATTTTTTGATTATGAAGAGGCTTAAATTATAAAAACACAAGGAATCGCAGCCAGCCAATTAACAAGCAACTTACCCCATTTATAAGCACATCCCTTGGTCCATCGTGGTATGGGGGTGGTCTCCTGAAATTAAACAAAAACAAAACTTGCATAAAGTTCACGGCTCCAGATTTACCCGGCACAATAATACACCAACCTTTAGCAGAGACAGACAAAATTTGAATTTCCCAAGAACAAGACAAGATATTTCTTGATTTTATTCTGTGTCTTTATTTTCAATGTTAAATTACCCTCCAAACATCAAGTTTCCCAAGAATAAGGTCCCCAAATTCCCCACATTTTGCAGGCATGTTTTTAGTGCATAAAATCCCTAGTTTATAGCAAATTGTTGCCAAATATTTTCTTGTGATATAGATAAATTCAGTTATCTGATGTGTCTATGGCTTCATTCAATAACCTCTTTTAGATTAAAAGTTGACCTGAAGTGTGCATGTTTGTATCCAAAATATTAAAGATCATTATGAGCCCACAAACATAATTTAGTTGTTTTTACAGATTTTCAGATCATAGGGAGTCATGTGATGATAACCCTATCATTGAACATGTGCATGTCCAGACCAACTGTCTTTATGATTAACCTGGGATTCATTCTATTTACATCATAGATTTTACAAGTTTGGCCAGAGATTATTTTTCGGAGGAGCTTAACCAATTAAATGACTTACCCCTTGGTCTCCTTTTCTCCATATAATATGCTGTATAGAGAAGATAAATATATAACAAGTGTTATTCCACGGGTATGCAACTGGGTCAAAATGAAACTGTTGGTTGCGACACATGAGCTAAAAAATAGACGAGTCCCATTCCAAACAAAGTATAGAAACCCCTGCTTTATCAGCCAAGCAAATATCTACCAAGTACTATTACCCAAATGAAATGTCAAAATTTAAATTTAAAATGGGGATATTTTGGTTACTGTAGCACATTAGAAACGTAATAAATGTTGGCTTTGCTTGTTTTTCTTTTTTCTCCCAACTGATTTGAACATTCCATCTTCACTGTTCCTCACAATTAGCCCCCCCCCCATTGATTAATATTACATTAATTGTAGTATTTTGTACAAACTGGAATATTTAATAAATAATTTAGTTCTGTTTTTCTGGCATTGAGAGAACACAGGTAAATAAAACAATTAAATTCGTTTTTCTTACGATGATCTCTTCCTGAATCTGGTCTTCCCCTTCCCCTTCTTGGTTCTATGTAATCAGGACGGCGTCTCCGTGGTGGGGCAGCACTGTTAAAACGGGGGATAATAATACGTACCTTGCATTAAAATCATGATAGTGGTTAACTAACCAGGGGTGCAGCTTTTGTACTTGAGTAACTCCTCTCTCAGGCCAGAACACACTAAAACTGGATATCTTTTTAGATTTAAAGTTACTCACTTCCATACAATTTTTTAAACTTGACATTCTTTGATCTTTTTGGACTTAGATTTGAACCTATTCAAAACATGTTAAATTTCAAAATAGATTTGTCTATTTTTTCAGTTTTTAAAGCTTCAATAAAGCATAAATCTGATTTTTTATAGAAATCTTTTGTAAAGAAATTCTTGCAAACAATAAGCAAGACATGTTTTATCATTGGTGTTCTGTACTGATCCAAGACTACTTTGAATGCAACATACCCCTGGATAAACAGTGATTTTCTCATGAAAGTTACTAATGACCTCGCATCACAGAAACCTACACAAGAAAACTACTTGGTACGATTTAAGAGCGACATGCCAAGATCCACAGGAGGATTCCGGTTTAAAGAAATATCACCAGTGATTAGCAGAATACTCTCGGTGCTTTTCTTGTCATGTATCTCAAATATACATTTTTTTTGTTTCTGGCAAAGAGTAATCATATATGGTTTCACAAAATTCAAGATTCATGATTGCTGAAAAGTAGATAAGAACTGCATCAAACAAGGAGTTCACATATTATATTTATGGCCTGATCAAATGATTGATCAGGATAAGAGGCAGTATTACGGAACACCTAACCTCCCCACCATACATTTCAAGCCATTCCCGGCTTGGGTCTGGTTTCCCAATTGGCAAATCTCCCTGCTTTTGGATATTTTAAGTAGGAATTGAAATATATTTTGGAAATCCCAGAATCTTCCCTGGTAAAACTATACTTTCTTCACCTTTGCCAGATATCATGAAACAACTCAATGCGTAATTATGTAATATCGAGAAAATAATGTAATACAATGGTCAAAACTGTCATCTACCCACAAAAGTATGTGCCACAATATTTACAAGTAAACAAACATTCTATGCAGTGTTGACAATGCATATGTTGTCATCACTTTTTGTTATGTCAGAAGATCAAAACTGCATCAAATTCTGCATACTTGGCAACACCATCTGGTACAGAAGGGATGAATTCTGCTGGATTTTCCATTCTTACATCAGTTATATAATTATATTCAAATTCCATTATCAAACTTAAATTGAATTTATTTTAATGGTTTTGTTCTGCTTCTCGTTTGCTGTTATAATGAACCTTCATAATATAATACATGTATCTCATTATCCAAGCTCAGTTTAACACTTGTGCAGTCAAAAGGTTTTAAGTATTGTTGTTGTTTTCCAAAACCACAAGAATTTAAAAAACTTGACAAAGCACGCTCGCTATAAAACTGAGCTTTTAAAAAATTGAGCATAAGCAAAGTGGGTCGGTTGTGTAAGTTCTGCTCTGAGGACATCAAAGTCCCTAACAAAAGTCTTGTTGAAGTTCAATTTTCAAATTTATGGAAATTAATTTTGCTTCTGTACTCGTAGTTCTTTTGATTTCTCTACATGTATCCTAAATGTTTGCTATTTGAAAACTACCGAAAAGCAGTTATTTCTGGAAATTTGAAATTCTATTGACTGAAAGGCAAATTTGACTATGTTGCATTTTATGTAAATTTAAAGAGCATGCAAGTATCAACTATGATGTAACCATGGTTTAGAGCAAAAAAAACACCTAAATTTGGCAAGGCCTTAAAGAGAAAACACATTACACTGTGTGTAAATTAAGACCAAAATTTGTTTTTAAATGATAACAGATCCGAAATCTATCTATAAGCATCATGATGAACATACCATCCTACTAGCAGATACAATTTTAGCAGGTTCAACCTTAATAAAAGTAGTATAAAACTAACAGGCTCTTATCAGGATTGCATTCCACTTCTTTAGGACAAAATTATCGTAAAAAACTGCATGTAGGAAAGGACAACGGTTCCCAACCTTTTTTTGTATTTGTTTTGAATACCAACATTCTTGAAAGTATGGCCAGTTGGTAGTTGCTATAATCAAATTAAGTATTTCTTGGCCAAACTGGAACACTGTGAACGCTATGGCTCCAGGATGAACACACACGAATATAGCGCGGTACAGAAGAAAGTATGCACACGCCTTACACTGCGTACACGCTTAGTACACTACATTGATGCAATGCAAATGTTCCAATTTGGCCAAGAAATACTTAATTTGATTATAGTAGGGTACGGTAAGCGTGTTTCTAAGCATTATTCAATTCCCTGTGACTGAAATCATTTGCGATTGTGACGTGTTGTCAATATTACAGGAATATTTACAGGAATTCCAGGGCGTGTCCCACAGATTTTATGTAATTATTGAATGCAGACATTTTTTTTTGATATTCTTTTTTAAATATGTTGATGAAATATATCCCAAAATTCCTGTTAGCAAAATACTGTAGTTGAATCACACACACAGTCACAAAAAATTTCATAATGCTTAAACACATAAGTACCCCCAGCCAGATGCAACCTCCATGCCCACGTTGTGTCACGTGTCCCCAGGCTCATTGGTGATCATTCATCACCCCACATTATGAGCTTACAAACCAAAATGGATCATGCCTCAATTGTTGGGTACCCCTGTTAATAATTTTGCCCTCCAGAAGGTCAGACCAAATCCTGTACCATGCTAATCCTCGTGAAACCCTCAACCTTTTTGGTACAGCAAAAGAAAATAATTGGAAGCATGCATTTACGTTTCTGAAATACAATAATGTATCTTTTTCAACAGTAACGGGGATTACCTGGTAATTAGTTAACCCAACATTAATTTATACCAATAGAGTCTATTACAAACCATGGTTTTCACAGAAGATAACTTGTGTGCCTGCTTTACAATTTACAATGCAACTTTTCCCCCCTTTCTATTTTTGTTTTGCAGAAAACAATCATATCATCCATTGCCAAATTATTAAATCCCCCTGAAGCTGCAATTTTCACCTAAGTGGCACCCCAGGATTTTTTTTTATACTTTTATCAAATCTTTGGTAAAACTTTGGTGACACACTGCAAAAAGCAGTGGGAACATACCACATCACCTCCAACGCATAGCAGACTGACTCAATCATTCATTGCTTCTGTATTGCATGGGATAAAGTCCTGTTTTCTACATGTCCATGTGACTGATTGACTGCTTATTTAGTAGAACCGATACTCATGTAGGCTACAATAGTCCTTTTTCAATCCTACACACACATAGCATTTTATAATTGTCCCATGGTAATATTTTAAACAGTCCAATTGGTAAGATAAAGAGAAGCAGTGTGGTATAAGAGTTTTTACAGATTTTCTTTTTCATATTTTGGTTGGCTAAGTCCACATCAGAAGCATGCAACAAAGGCCATGTGATGGTGTGTGTATTAGTCACACTGGTGACTGTAATCTCCGACACAAGCATTTTTAAGATGGGGTGCATTAGCTTTGCTGCCAAAGATGACACGGCACAGCTCTCTTGAACTTTGCTTTCAAGTCCTTGAAAATTCTCACAGTGTAATTTATGTGAGCATTTTACTTTGCTTTTTCAGTCCGTGGTTACCGGTGAAAAACACCGCAGCCAACGAAAAAGTTCTGCAGAGATTAACACAAAAGTTCATACAGCTGAAGACGAAAGCATAATGCACCCCGGAAGTTCACAACTTTTTTTTCGTATTTTTACGCTTTCATATAAAGCGCCCTCAACAGAGAGATACAAAATTGCACAACTGGAGAACTGGTTGCATGGACAGGATTTTGCACGGTCCATTCAGGCGGCACACAAATAATCCTTCTGTAATCTATCGATGCTATTTTCACATACACTGGAATGTCCTGCTTAAAAGAAATGTTCATATTTTGGGCAGTCCTGGTACACATGAGGAGAAACACAATCATAACGGCTCCTGGCTAATACATTAGGGTTCATCTCGGCAATGCTTATCGCCATTACATAACGATGCCATTATGTGACATCATGTTCAGCTGGCGACATCCAACAGCTATACGCAATATGTAAGCACTATCTGTGCTTGGTTTTATAATCCTTTGATCATATTCATCAACTGGTTATCAACCAAAGTCTGCTTTCACCGCTGGTAGTGAGCGTAGGCTTCTTGTGCTAAAATAGTGGGATAAAGAGTTTCTGTCATGTTAATTGATAACTATTTTGTGTGTTAGGTGATTAACAACATGTGATTCAACTACCACATTTATAAAATGACGGTGGTGGTGGTAACATCAAAATGTGCTAAATTTAAACACACACAAGAACACCTTGAATCGTAATGTACTCATATGCTGCTCACAAAGTGATATACAACAAAGTGATAATATTTCTATGTAATTCTGTGACAGATATTAACACACAAACTTTTCCATATGAACAACAAGTTTATATTATGAAAGTGGAATGTGATCAAGGTATTTCATGTTAAAATTGAGCTAATGTTAGTGGTATCCAACGATGCAATTTGAACTTTCAAAACAAATCCTCTGTGCTCGTTTTCATGCTTTGCTAATTTTTACTGATAATTGTCATCCTACATGAGATACTTACATGCCTACCCTGTAAGCAAAGCAGTTTTCACTGAATTTGGAATTTTGGTCAAAGTGATATTTGTTAATAAACAGTGTGACAACAAAATCTGTAATATACAAAATATTAATTTTATTTTCAACTTTGATTAAATAAGGCATCAAGAGTTTTCCATGCTTTGTTATTGGGTCATGCATCATGAAATGAGGTGTAAAAAAGGTGGCAATGTTAAATTTCAGGGGTTAATAAGACATTTTATTTGGTATTTTCAAAAGTATGAATGCATTTAGCTTTGTTTCCTTTTATTTTGTGGAGAATTTATTCAGATAACCATGTAGTTGTTGATTCCACAACTTGCAGTTAATACTTGTATTGCTCAATGACATTCCAACCATGCTTAAAAATTGATGTTATACATGTGTGTATTGGCATAAAATTGAAGCCACCTGAAATTCATTACTGACTTCTATGAAAACTTACTGCTGCAACTGATATCATACTGTATGCATTTGCCAAATGAGGATATATGGTTTGCTGTATTTAACTTGAGGTATTGATGAAATTGAATCAGCTGTCACCAAAAATGTTATCCCATTCCATCTAACAGACAAATACATAGAGAAACCCTGACAGTGACAGACACCCCAATACCACAGTAAATAAGTTGTTCACACCCACACAAATTCTTTCCAAATTATTCAAAAAGACATATAGGTAGGAATCAGTTGTCCTCATATTTTCTGCATACAAAATAATCTTAGTTTCATTATTATTAACTTAGCTTTTCTGTATTGAAATGAATTTAATCATTGGAATGAGGGTTTTATAAATGAATATTTGAAAAACCTGTGTTCACTATCAAAAATTCTGAAAGAAGTTTATAATGAGACAATTTTGCAATGATCAAACATCGGTTTTTGTCACCTACTTCTAGTTATTGACAAAAGTCTTTTCCCAAATTACAAGCTGAATGTTCAATTTCATCATGAGTATCTTTGATCACGGTATGCTATAACGATTCATCCAGTTTGTTCTGAGCTTTCCAGTTTTGGGTAGATATTATTAATTTAACTTGCATTAATTTAACTTAAACTGTTCCCTTTACGATGCAGCACATGAGTTCATCAAGTTCAGGTAATAGTAAGATGAAAAAAAAAATACAAAAAAAAACATGCAAAAATGGAAAGATGTGACAACACTGGTCAAGTCCATGTCCACAATAATCAAATTGTTAAACATGCACATTGAAGACTGCAACCGCTTCATCAAATGCATTGTCTCTGGTCCAACCTGCGGTAAAGAAACAGAAGTTTTTTTGCATTTGGTTTGATTTGATTTTGGTTTTCAAAGTTCATCATTATCACCACCAAACATGTAAAACAGAAAACTGTTCTGTCCTCATGTAACGAATACTAGTCGGATCTCACTGGTCATCTATGTGGTCATCATTTGACAGACAGCAAGGACCATCCACTATGGTCGGTAGGTATGACAGCAACCTGTTTCTGACTGGGTAACCGACACACACTCACAGCAGTGTATCTAGGAATTTTTCTAGTTATCTCAACCCGGTTGGGTTGGTACTATAAACCCTGGCTGAGTTTGCTTATTAAACCAGTTCAAACGGGTTATGCTAATCAGAGTTACTAGTCCTAGAAGTTGCTGTCCTAACCTCATGGGGTGATCACGTCGGCTACTGCTGGCACTGCTAGGTCCTCCGTGCATTGCTTGCTCACGTCGTCGCCTTCTTGCATCTCGTAGGATTTCCACAACATCAATTGCTTCATCTGGTGGGAACATGCGACAAACGGCTTCTCCACATTTGGGCTCTATTTCCTGTAAAGAAATCATAGAAATTTTAATTACGACAATAAATGAAAAGTACAGCAGCAAATTTTTTACTTTTATAATAACAAAGGTTAGTGAAATGTCCAACTTTTTGTTGTGAAATTTCCACTATAAAAATTCTGTAAATTGTGCATGAAAATTAGGTTTGGCAAATCTTAACATGGTTACACTGTTGCAGTAATTTACAAAGTGACACACATTTACATACAGCTTAAGGGCTGGGGTATGAGCGTTTGGACAGTATTTATTTTGGGACATTAGAGCACATCAGACATATCGAATTGCATTCTGAATACGAAGAATGTCCTTCTGATATCAATAATTTTGATTTTTGAAATTGCAATTTAATACACATTTTATGGCAAATCATTAAAAATTGATATTTTTGATATTTAACAGTACTCAAGTAAACTTTACAAATCTGATGATTTATACTTAAAGTGTATGTAGGTGGGATGAAAACCCGACGATCAATTGAAAATTTTGACCTTTCGTATTGAAGATATGGATTTTTTTTCCCAAAACACCAAAAAAAAAGGTCTTTTTGGGAAAAAAATCCATATCTTCAATATGAAAGGTCAAAATTTTCAATTGACCGTCGGCTTTTCCTCCCAGCTACATACACTTTAAGAATATATCATTAGATTTATATAATTTACTTGAGGACTGTTATATGTCAAAAATTTGAAAAATATTAAATTTTTATAATTTGTCATAAAATTTGTATTACATTGTGATTTTCAAAAATGAAAATTATTTGATATCAGAAAGACATGCTTCAGATTCAAAATGCAATCGATAGGTCTGAGGTGCTCTCATGTCCCTCAAAAAATACTGTCGAAACGCAATAAACGCTCATTCTAGATCCCTTAATGTGTCCCCAACTAGCAAGTATGACATCTAGTTGATTTTGATAAAAACTATAATCGGAGACAGACATAAAAATACTTGTTTGCGTCTTACATCACCTGTCAACTAAACTCGGAAATTATATGCTGTGATAATGGAAATTTCTGAATGCAGCGGCAAAACAGCATACCTATGTTTAATTGTACACCTTCAAACATACAAATCATCTCAAAAGTTAGGTCTTGGTAATAGGAAACCTTCTTTCCTAATGGGAACATGTCAACAATGCCTAAAAAAGTTGCATTTTGACTTGTAATTTTTTGCCATTTTCGCGATTCCTTTTCTCTGATGAAGGCACCAGATGAATCAAATTTCCTATTACACACCACTAACCAATCATGGGCTGTAGAGAGTTGACAAGTTTTTTTAATTTGGTCTCAGATTATCAGACTGCTTACAAACTCTTCTCTTACCTGGCCATCTCTGCCAATTTTGACTGGTTTGTTGTCATTCCAAGCATTAAACAGCTGAACACACTTGGGGAAAGGCAACTCATGCCTGAAAGGTAAACAAACAATCAATGACTCAATATACATTGAATCCCATAACAAACTGCACTTTCTAAAACGTTGTTAACAAGGTCTTGCACTTTCATTGCTTGTTGTAGTAGTTGTACAATAGATGATGGCAGATGTGCATACATGTCTTGATGCATGAAGGTAAATATGTATTTGTTTTGCATATACATTGTCCAACACAAACATCAAGATCAACATTTATGAGTGAGTGAACAATAACATGCTCATTATTTGCAAGCATGAAAACTGGTCTTTTAAAAAAACCCACTGAAAACCATGTTTTTTTTTACCATTTTCTATGAATTTGATTCAGAAATAAGCTGAAAAACACTGAAATTAGCTAAAACGCTGAAAATTTTCATACCTGTATTTGCTATAAAAACCGTCAGTGATTTTCAGAATAAGGTAATGACAAAAAGGTATAGCTTAAATTTAAACCTCTTCAATAATTATCTGCCAGTATCACACCATAATTCCAATGAGTTTAGTTATTTTACTATTCTATATTGCTGGTACATTATGCAGGAATAAAATAATTAAAATAGCAAAAGACAAAGAACCTTGTTTTGAAGATAACAGAATCAACAAATGCATGTTCAGACAAAAACCTCCCCAAGAGTTTGATTAGTGCAACCTGACCTACCCTAAATATACTGCTGGCCCTGAATATTTTATTTATTTTGAGGGAGAAAAAAAAAAGTTCTTTAAATTGAAATATTATAGATAATAAATGCTCTAAAAGTGGAACAAAGTAGTTTGTGATGGTTTGAAGTTTAAAAAATATGCATTTTAACCATCTCATTATATCCGAAGTGTATCACCATCTTTTAGCATTTGAAAACGTGTAAGATTACTAATTAGTCATTTTTGACCCACCAAAAATAAATAATGAAACAATTTTAAAGACATAAGCTAGACATTTATTGCTTATCTTATTACCTTGTAATCCAATCCAGCTTCATGACTCCCCCTAGCACTGAGCGACTCATCCCGTGAGGTAGCACCCAATTCATAGTTGGTCCATCATGTCGTGATTCTGTCCTCATACGTGCATAACCTGGTAAAATAAGAACCGAGTTACAAAATTTACTTTCTCTTTCATTGGGCCATTGCAGTTGAAATCCAAACATCCCGTATGTTAGACATGCCCTTAAACTCCCACAGAGGGAGAGTAGATTTCAAATGTAGTCACTCATTCAAGTAACCCCATTTGAAATTCACACTATCTGTGTGAAAGATTAAGGTCATGTCTTCCACAGGGAGTGTTTGGATTTCAACTGGAATAGCCCATTAATTAGATTGACTAGTGGTCACCAGTCTTTCCCAGCTGTTCAATGCTTTATTATTCCCACTTGCTTTAGAGGCAGCGTGTTGATACGCGATGTCGTGAGATGACGCGAACTATACGCATTGTTTTTGTTTGATGTGGTGTGTTGATACGCAAAGACGCAAGATTTTTTTGTTTAACGCGATGCAGTTGTTAGGCGGCCATAGTAACTGATGCTCACTATTGTGAGGTCCCTGGATATTTTTTAAAGGTATTTTTGCTCATTTTTAGACTTTAATTACTAAAATTGAAAAAAATGAGGTGAATATGCAGCGTAACTCGGTGAATGATTTTGTTTGCAAAAGCGAAATTTGCAGTTGCATCACCACCGTTCGAGTTTTTATCACGAAAAGTTTTGCAACTCGGTAATTTATTATAGATGTTAAAAATTAACACATCCCAGTAATCTTTGTTCAAGATGGACCCACCTCTGGTAGCTTCTTTTCAACTTGCAACAAAGCATTAAATATGCTTGTTTATGCCACACATTCAACCTTTCTCAGCCTTCCAGAATGAAACCTAACCAAACATGACTCAGCATTGCATGGAGGTCAATGCCCTGTCACAAGCACAGAGGCCTTTGAGATGACATTATTTCTGAATGCATTTACACAAAAGCAATTACTATTTATTTAATAATGAAGCAGTATGTTCCCCTATCATTTGACAATTTTACTACAACTTGATATTAGGAGCTTTCCCTCAAATTGTTACCTTGGAATTTGCCACTTTCTTTGACTGAGAAGATGAGTAGTACATTGCGTGACTCTCTGAATGCCTGGGTGAGTCTGTGCTCATTATTTGGCAATGTTGACCACACACCCTGTAGAAGAAAACAAACAAACATCAACACCATGGCATACAGAACACTTAATAAGGATACAAGCGGTAAGGCTATGCCACTCACATACACTTAGTATGCTACTTGGCAGCCACAAGTGTATGTTCAAGGAAATATGAGAACTTTTCAGTGTATTCTCTTTAAGTGCATATATCCCTGCATATGCAACATTATCATACATGTACAATCTCAAGTGATGAATTACAGCTAAGTTCTATGACTTCTACAGTTGTAATTCACTCAACTTTCTTTCAATACATATATGCTATCTTGAAAACACTACCTAAGCAAATTCTAACATTTTGCTCAAATTGGTTTACTAGTTTTCAGAAAGGTAACATTATTCCTATGGCGGCTGCCTGTATAATTTATTCTGCCCTCCAGTTCAGTTCACTCACATACTTTGATTAACTTTTACCAAGTGATCAAGACCCTATTATCTATCGTGCCTTTGCTTTAGCTAAGGCCACATTCTCATGATTGTTACTCTTGATAAGAAAGTATCTGGCATCACGGAACAAATACTTGAGTTTTGAGGTTTGGTCTGTTAAAAATAAGTACATTCACAAAAGGTATTTAATTAAATAAAATGCATGAAATCTAGAATGACAAAGTCAGTGATTGTATAGTCTGTATACCTTCCTCGAGGCAGTTAATGATTTTCTCAAAACGGCTCATTTTTGGCAGGCATCTGATATGCTAGTTGGATTCCTTGCGTCATTTTATTTCCGACAATGTATACTTCTCATTACGTTCATTACAATTAAAAAACATGGTTAAATTACCGCCTCGAGGAAGGCAAACGGACTATAGGCTAGTTCAAATAGAAGTTATGTGCACAATCATGTCGCAGCATGTGCATGCAGCAATTTTTCCCAGATATTTAGCGTTCAGATATATATGCATATTCAATAAATATAAGAATAACTACATCAAGCTATACTAAGATTTAATAGTTACAAGTTGGTTACATATAGCCTACATTGCAGGTAAATCATAATAATTATGTAAGTGTATGTTTCAAACAGCGAGTGCTTGTCTTATTCTGAATTGTGACAATACAATTAGGTCAATTTTTGAACATTTTGCTCAAGTACTGACATGAATAAGTTTTGCAAGAAGCTACACTCTTTGTGTAAATATATTTGGCTTAAATCTAACCTTTTCTTACAGCCTTGACTGATGACGGCATCTTTGCTTTCTTGCTCTCTTCACCTGAATGCGTATCAGAGAGAAGACTCAAGTTAGACACGGAGTACAAAACAATACATGTAAAATGAGTATTAATGTACGGTACAGAGATGTAAGAGGATTCAGGTAAATGCCGGATTCGGTTTGTAACTCGACCCACATGACAACTTTCCAATTTCACAGCATTCTTACTATTTGGAAAGTAACTTCATTTTACAAGCAAACAATTTAGGCAGCATTGATACATTTTCTACAAGGCATAACAAATACCACAAGCATGAGAATTTCAATGCTAGTCTCAAAATATAAATGCACATCCACATCTCTTGCTTCATCAATCACAGCTTCCTTTCTTAGTAAATTACATGTCCTACTAACATTGCGGCAAGCTGAAGAAGACAACATACTGTACATGAAGGGATACATTCATTAAGATCAAGGACCTCAAGTATTGTGAAAGATGTCTACAGTGCTGAAATAATACCTTACCCTAGTTTGTACACTTGTTGTTACCTGAATCTGATGAATCACTGCTCGTCTTCTCTTCCGGTTTCTCCACTCCCTGTCCAAAAACAATGGGGGATATCTGTCTCTTGCGTCTTGGCCTCCTCTTCCTCTTCCTTTTCTCTTTTGAGTCATGTGACCTTGATGACCTACTTGAGGCACTGCTACTAGATGAGCTGGAGCTTGTACTAGCTTCGCTGCGGGTGTCATAATCATCAATATTTGGCTCATCCTCATCATCATCTTCAGCCTCCTCCTCTGCAAGATGAGGCTCTTCCTCTGGAGCCGATTCTGCATCCATACGGCCTGCATCTCCTTCCCCACTGGTGTCAGCAAAAGATGGTGCTTGCTTTTATGGTCTGTGCCAGGTGGGCGTAAGTCATCCGTTTCTGTTTCATAGAAAGGAACTGATCACAAATCACACAAAAGACATTCAATTTTGGCATGCAACAACTACACTGTACTGCAACACAATTGGACAAAAGATTTTTAGTTAGGGAGCCGGTCAAATTTGCCAAAGTTCTTTCCTTGGCATCATTTGATCGGTTGAAGTACAAGAGGAACTACAGAATCAGGTGTCTTCTTTACCCATCTATACCAGCAGGCCTGGAAAAAATGTAAACTTATTTCCTGGCAAGAGAGACAAATTTCCCTCAAACTTAGCAAAGATTTCGCAACATTTCGTAGTATTTCTTTATCCAGAAAAGCAAAATTTCCCTCCACATTTCCCAGCAAGGAGTTTGCAAATTTGCCTATTTTTTCCAGGCCAGTATATACCAGTCCCCAAATGATTACAATCAAACAGTCACACCCAAATTTAGATTCACAGAACAGAGGATGTAACATATCAATATCCTGTAAATTGATCTGGCCCTTTGCCAGCTGGCTGAGGACTTGCCCACGCCTCACAGCAAGAAACATTTATGGGAGCTCGTATGAATATTCGGAATATCAAGATTGTTTTTTGGCCCCAAACCTGAATTTCCGGCAATATCCAGAAAAAGGTACATCTCTGAAAGAATATGAATGAAAACATAAAGTTTCTACAATTAGCAAATTGTTACCAACACATGAAGATTGACATGTTGCACTGTTGTGAGTTACTATGCATACATACCCGAGTGTCCAGCAGCGGTCATGGCTGTGTAACTCTCCTCTTCTTCTTCAACCTGGTCCTGGAATAAACAAGCAATCAGAATCATTATCACACAGCACTTCTAAATCATTGACTATTTTTATCCCATCCACCAAACATTTTGGTCAATTTCCCTCACTTTTGTCCTCTTCTTACCCAGAACTTGTCAAGTCCCTACTTGATGTCTGGAATTACAAACAGGTCTTTGTCAATATTGTCTTATCTAGCTGCACTACATTGTAAATGATTTCATACCATTCTTGATTGATGTCATTAAACAAGAGCTTGATTTAGTGTAATATGATTATGATACTGAAAGATCATTTGAGCTTATAACTTTTGTCTCCATCAGATGCTCCTGCCATGGTAAATGTGCAAGTAGGGCAATTATATGACCCATATAGAAATATGAAGGGGGATGTTTATGAAGCAGAGAAATGTTAAAGGAAGCGTCCAAATCTGCACAGATAGTTGGTGGGTATCACACTATAAGTGCAGTGCACTTATATTGTGATGCCCACCAACTATTTTTTAGTGCAGCCTAGTTGATGCGATCTGATTGTGATGATTCACCAGTGGCAGCGAAATTACAGTGCCTTGAATCCTCTGGAAAATAGACAAAATCCAAAATTTATCATTATTATTATCTGATCATAACTTACAATGTACTGTGTGACTTCAAAATTTAAAGTTTTGCAAACACAATTAAATGTGTTATTATCATCAAAATACATGTAACGCTATATTTAGAAGTTCAAGTTCTTCACATGATTTAATTAGCTCTAACAGCCACTAAGATGACATTTGGCACTGAAGAACAATTGTGACCCACCCTTCACATCAAAACCTACTAGTTGTCTTAAGTAATGAAAATTGAGATTAAAAAATAGATTAAAAAACTATTTTTTAGCTTTAAAATCACACCTTACTTGTTGAAATCAGATACAGAAAAAATGATTAAGTGGCGGAACAAGCTCAAATTTCTTTTTTTGTTATTTTCTTTATATTTTCTTATCTTCTTTCATCATTATCTGCATCAGCGGAGCGGACAACTGGTCGCTTTTGATATGATGGGTCACAATTGGAGTTTATTTAAAAATCAATACCTGGTCCTTGGGCTCCTCTTCATCTTGTTCCACCTCTTCTTCTTTAGCCTCTTGCTTCCTGCTCCTTCTCTTTGACTGTCTTCGCTCTGGTTCTGGCTCTGGCTCTTCCGCCGCCTCTTCAGTTTCTGCCATCTCGGCCTCTGCCGTTGAATCGCCACCAGTGACATCAACCTCATCAGTAGTTATCTCTTTCTCTTCCTTGGGTGCAGACGACTTCTTTGTTGAAGTTTTACCACTTTTTTTACCTGTTGGTGTTTTCTTAGTGGATCTTTTTACTGTTTTCTTGGTTTTGGTTGTCCCATTAGTTGCCTTGGTAGCTGCACCTGTACCATCCACAGCTATGGCGACTGCATTAGCCTCTGTGATTGGTTGGTTACTGGCTTTGGCCTTTGGGGTCTTCACTAGTTTAGGAGTCTTTGTATCTTTGCTACCTGCTTTGGCAGCTGCAGCTTTGCTGTTTCGTTTTGCTCTACCTAAACAGATAAATTATAATAAATACATACGTGCATATATGCAAAAATGTGTAAAAAACCCAAATGGCCATCTGATGTTACTTTTATAAACAAATACATATGGTTTCGTCATCAACCTAATAAGAGTCCCACATGCTTATATCCATCACATTACGGGCGCCGAGGCGCTTTTTTAAGGGGTTACTACACCCCTGGCCAATTTTGTGCCTATTTTTGAATTTTTCTCAAAAATTATAGAACATTGGTAACAAGTAGTGACATGTAAGATATGTATATTATAGGGGCAAGGACTACAACTACTGCACTGAAAATTCAGCAACTCAAAGCAAGTAGTTGTTGATTTATTGATCAGATATTGGTTTTCCCTCATTTTTGACTGTAACTCCACAACTATTGTCTGTGCTGAAATAAAAATTTCCAGTGCAGTAGTTGTAGTCCTTACTACTATACTATATACTACTATATCTTACTTGTCTCCAATGCACTATAGTTTTTGAGAAAAATGCAAAACTAGGCACAAAATTGGGCAGGGGTGTAGTGCCCCCTTAAAGCGATGACAGGAAAATTTAAGAAAAGTGAGAATTTAACACAAACATTCAAAATAAAGTGTATACCTGAATTCAAAATTGTCATAATTTTATAGACATTTGACAAAATCAGTTGTACATGTGCATTGAAAAGGGCTCCAATTAGGACGAATATGTCCCATTTCATGAAGATCATAGCAATGCCAGGTGCCATCTCTATATGCAGCAACACACACTTGATACTGTCATCAATATATATTTTTATTGTTGATATGTCGCTAAAATATCAACTCTGATGTCAAAACAAGTTTGAAAGTGATGCACTAGGCCTACAGTCTCTAGCAGAGAAAAATGGCATTTGTTTACATTTTGAGAGATGCAGTGTGTGAATATGGAAGTGGTGTTTGGATACTTTTTGAGCGAAGTATATTTGGATAAAAACTAGGGTCAGCATCAACACCTCTTCTGTCGGAATTCTGTTGACAAAGTGAATTCTGCCTTCAGAGGTCATACTTTTGGCAGTATGCCAGTATGGTGTAAGTGTACACTTTATTGCTATAAGTGTAATCGCTATGAAGACGGCCATCTTGAATTTTGCCAGATGGTGTTTCTAGATATTTTTAGGTTTAAATTTTTACAATTTTCCTAAAATCATGAGAAAAAAGTCCTGGTATTTTTTCGGAACCCAGTGTTGACGTCGAGATACAGAATATGTCGACATCAAAAAAACGGTGCTGATGCCGCCTCTAATATACACTACATACATGTAGTCGACATCAAGAAATGTAGTTGCTGTGCAATACTTGCTCTAAGGGACCGATCACAAACACTTGTTAGGGAGGGCCTGACAGGGGCATTTATTCTTCCGTTAATCGCCCCCAAAGGGGAGGGAATAATTTTACCCCTTTGGGGAAGAATTTTGCATTTTGAAAAAGAAAAAAAAGAGAGGGGAAAAACAGAAGAAAGTCAACAGGATTCAAGGAAGATTAAAAATAAAATTAACTAATTTGGGGAAAATGTATAACTGGAACATGTATAATTATGTTTTATGGTATTTTTGGAATGAAATAGATGGTCACTGGATGGCAGTGCCAGTGAGTGCTATACAGGGTGGGTGAATTCATCAAGTGTCATTTAGGGAAGAATTATAATGGGTACATAACATTAGCATACATGTAGTGGTCCCTTGGCTTTTACCCATTCCCATCCCAAAATAATTATTTGAGGGAAACCACGGACTTTATCATAAAACAGGGAAAAGTTGGGTCAGTAATTCTTCCCTGCCTGGGCAATAGTAACTAGTGGTCATACTATAATGCACAGTTTGCACACTAAGATTAAGGGAGCTCTGCTTTGCATATTACAAAATCCATTTTCTTTTTAGTTTGGACATCTGCCTATCTAGGGAAGCAGTTGGGATTCTAAGGGAAGAACCATCAATTAGTTAACAGCTCTATTGTCCAAGTTTATCTTCCCTTTTAAACCTCAGCTTCAGATCCAAATCCTTGATTATTCTTCCCTAGATAGCAATAGTTCCGTGGCATTCTCTGAACTCTGCAACAGAAGAATTTTAATTCTAAGGATTTATAAATCAGGGGCATGCGAGTCACCACATATAAAAGAGCTGAAAACGCAAAAACCAGATAGCAAAAAGCTCAAAACACCTAGCAAAAAGCTGCAATTTGGGAAGATCCTATAGTTTTGTACAGAGCAAGTGTACTGGTACAAAAAAAGCTGAAAATCAAAACAAAAAAGCTGAACTCTCACATCCCTGTAAATAATAAATCACAGCTAGCTCTGAAAATAAGAAAGAGTCTAGAGGTGTTTACCAGCCTGTCTTCCCTTTGAACCATTAGTCCTTAGATGCAATGGTTCAGTGTCCAGACTGTACCATCTAGGAAAGAATTTGACATTTTTAGGGAAGACAGAATAGAACAACTCACAACACACCTATGTTCAGTCAGGGAAGGGAGGGAACACGAAAATAAGGAAAAGTACATGTAGATAGGGGTCTATCGGTGTGGAAATTTTCAGAAAAAGAGGGTCATTCGGTGTTGGCAATGTCAAAAATGGAGTGATTTTGTATGGGAGTGCCTAAAATTTCACATCATTGACAATCAAAAATAGCTTTTTACCCAATTTTACAGTACAACATAGACAAAACTCATTTATTTTGCTTAAAATGTGTGTGAAGCACGCCAAAATATTTTGAGGACTAATTGTTCAAGAAAGGGGGGTCACTCAGTGTAGGCTACTGAAAAAAACAGGGTCATTGGGTGTAGGATTTACCAAAAACAATGGGGTCTTTTCATGGGCTCATGACGTATGTCAATATAATTATGGGAGTGTGCCCCCCCCCCGGAGATAGCAACCAACCTAAAATTTTCCCTTTTTGGTCCATTTTGGGGGTTTTCAGTTGGGGAAGAATCTCACGGGACGGATGTGACACCGCGCGGTAGGGTGAGGGAATAATTTCAATTTTCTGGAAGAATAGACACCCCTGGGGCCTGATGCAAAAAAATTCATCACAAAAATTTTGCAGGCCCCCCCCCCTTTACAGATCTCAACAATCTGGTCATTTTTTTCAGGAACCCCCTTTTTGCGTCAGGCCCCCATAACAAGTGTTTGTGAACGGTCCCTAATGTCATTTTATCATACTTAAAATAGCCATATCACTAAAATACTGGTTGGCTAATATTAGCTACTTACTGGTCTTCTTGTCTGCATCAACAGTTGGGCTGATCTCATCAGCAAAATTAAACTCATCATCTTGAGGAGCCATGATGTCCAACTCACCCCCTGCAAAAAGGAAACAGATAGTAACAATGATGCAAATCTGTTTCCGTAAATATCACTACCCTTAGTGGGTCGGTTGGTCGGGCATCAATGTTCTTGGGCATTAGGACGCCCAGATCACCACGGTTGTTTATGCCCGCGGGGCTGCTTGCAGCTCAAGGATACTGACCGAAACATTCTGTGATTCTTATTTCATCAAATATATAACAAAATTAAGTAACTTTATTAAAAAAATTTTGTTTTCCCTTCCACCGATCGCACATCCAGGCCACCGGGCATTAACATTGTTTATGCCAGGCTCTCAACCAATCACACTCGCTGTTATGCTTTAAAAAAATAAGTTAACTTGCCCTTATCAACCGACCCAAAAATCTAAAAAAACATGGTCAAATTTTTTGTTTAATTTGACTATTGGGATATAAATGTCATATTTTGGTTAATATAATATTTCAAAATACTTGTACCGTATTTCGTCAAATAAACGCCCCCGGGGGGGGGCGTTACATTTTCCCAATGGGGGGCGTTTATTCAAGGTCAATTTTAGAACAATAATTCCCGTTAAAATCATTAGGTAAACTTAAAACTTCCGAGTTTCCAATCCAGATTTTCGCCAATTATTGACGCTATTATCGACCATGTGGGCGACTTGGTAAGCTTACTACACAAGATAGCATGGAAATATCGGCATTTTTAAACATCTTGGTTGAAAAAAAGTGGTGGGGCGTTTATTTGAGAGGGGCGACTATTTGATTTAAATACGGTATGTGTTTTATTTAAATGTTAAACTGCAGTATAACGCATAAAATCATAAATTCCTTGCAAATTCTCACTCGATTTCTGCATTTTGTTTCGTTAATTTTGGCAGCGTAAACATAAGCTGTAACTTTAGGGAAATGTGGGATGGAAATTGTGTTCAGTTGCGTTTCATGCACTGATTTGAATCACATTTCCTGTAGTATTTTTGTTAAAATATGCACCTGAAGATACGTAAATTCTCTATGCCAAATATTCGGCATCACATCATATTTTGCATAAATTGCAAAAAAAATTGACACTGGTGTTGGTACCTACATGTAAAGGGCAAGTCAACTTTTTTTTTTAGCCTTATATAGCGCATAGGTATGAACATCAAATGCTTTCATTTTCAAGCTCGATAATGCCAAGTAAAAATCGAGAGTGAACTTTGTACTTACAAATGTACTTAGTTTGTAGGGCTAGCAGTATATTTTAAATCCAGGGGTTCTAACTAAACCCTAAAACTAAAATAATTCAAACCCTAAACTTAAGTTTTGAAAAATTACGATCACACAATATGACTATGTTACAAGTGTAAAGTCAATGGTGCAAAATTCAACAACCCAAATATCGCATGTGTGCCACTAATCAGGGTCGCGCTAATAATGTATACCGGTATTATTGGGGCAAGGACTACAACTACTGCACTGAAAATTCAGCAACTCAAGGCCAAGTAGTTATTGATTTAATGAATGATCAAATATTGGTTTTCCCTCATTTTTGCACAACGGCACAACTCCTGTCTGTGCTGAAATAAAATTTCCAGTGCAGTAGTTGTAGTCCTTGCCCCTATAATATACATATCTAACTTGTCACCAAGGTGCTATAATTTTGAGAAAAATGCAAAAAAAAGGCACAAAATTGGCCAGGGGTGTAGTACCCCCTTTCAGAATAAATAACCTCCGGTGCATTGCAAATGCGTTAAGTTCTTGTGTGCAAATTCAAAGCTAAAGTTCTTGAGTAACACCCAAGGCGCTTAAAATGACAAATTTATCAACTTTTGCATCAAGGTTAAACATGTTCTAATTATTGTTCTTAGCTGTACAAACATACCGGATTACCGGTACCTAATTCATTGAACAAGCTTTATTTTGTTTCAAAATCCATATTTTATCGCAATTTTTGACGTTTAAAGAGCTGAATGAATGCAAAACTGGTGATGCACACTCCCTAAAACTTTCGCATCCACAAGCGCTTGATGTACGCTCGTTTTGATGGTGATTTACGCTCCTGTATCAAGCATGTTTGACAGCATTTTACTGCATGATGCAATTTTACATTTATTCAACTTTCAAGATGGCAAATTTCTCGGAAAACATGATGATGTTGATGTATTTTTCTTTTAAAAATTCCATTTCACACATTTTTTGCCACTTTCCACTCATCTGATCATCTTTTTATGTGACGGAAGTGATGCTGATTTTAAATGAAGGTGTTTCTTGCTTTTCCGATAATTTTCCAATTGTTTTTCGAGACAAGAACTAGTAGAATAGCCGTTTTCACTTGTTTTCAAAAAGTTGTTTTCGCCTTGTTTTTTTACCCCATAATTTCCCTCATTTTTACCGAAGCCCTACCCTCCTTCCAATACATTATTTAAAGAAAACCTTGACTTCAACATGATTGGCAACTGTTTAAACCTTGATCATGATGCAAAAGTAAACCTTGATGCAAAAGAAATAATTTAAGTCCTTATAGCTGGTCTAAGGAAAAGATTGCCAATTTACCTCCAGCTCCATGGCATGGCAAATCCAAAATTTATTTTATTTATTTATGAGCATGACCCGACAGTCATGACATCACAATAGCGGTAAATTAGTGACGCAAAATAGTACATTTTGAATGCAGTGGTTTCTAGCCTCAAAATTTAATGTGAAGCTAGCAGTGACCAATTCATGGCTACCACTACCAGATGTCAATGTCAAGACTTCCATGACTTCTCGTGCAACAACTATAGAAAAATTATATAATTTGTGTACATCATGGTACATACTCTTTGCGTGGCTCTGCGTAGTAAGCTGTTGTACGCAGATAACCTCCGTAATATGGACGCGAACTCGCGAAGAGTAGCGTTCTGCGCTCTTGTATTAGCATGATCATGATGATAGTCGCGGAGTAACATGTTCAGTTCCCCTTTCTCGAGCTGGTTGCTATGCACGCGCTTGTGCAAAGGGGACGAAGGGGACAGTACAATGTTCCTGGATGTCCGACTGAGCGAATTCTCGCAAAGATATTCTCGTCAACAAAATTGCAAGAATCTAAATGGATTCTCGTAAATATTTCATTTTATCGTACAAAGTTGTACGGCGAGAATCCAAGGATTCTTGCAAAATTCCACTGGTCATGCTGGTTGCGAATTTCTGACCCTGGAAGGCTGGAATTACATAATAATTATGTATTATTCATCTGTAGCATGACCAGACTTGTTTTTAGCCAATCATGTGATACAAACATAAACATGAAACTAAAATTTACCTAATTTCCCTCATTTATCAAACATGTAAAAGGCCTGTCCTCCATTCAAATACATTAAACCTTTTTATCCTCCATGCAAAAGTAAAAATTTAGTCGCTTTACAGCGTGGTCTAAAAGACTAAAACATGAAAAAGGGCCGCCCTTCGCTTCGTTTTACAGCAGTACAATGATGAATGTCATGATTTTGTGTTAGTGTCATTCTACATTTATCGATCAAATTTTGGATTAATTAAAAATAAATTATTTCTTATTATTGATTCTTATGAAAGAGAAGATACATACCTGCTTCCTCTGTAGCTTCTTGATCAGACATGATGTTTTTAAAGGCCTAAAAATCGCTTCTTAAATGACTGATGTTTTGCACGCACACATCCCTTTCCTTCCGGCAGAGAAAAGATGGCGACGCTTGCGATGTGTAGACTCTTCTGCAGTTTATCAACAACATTCGGAACAAAGAAGCGCATAATGCGTAGTGGAAAATACGAGCGCTAGTGACGAGAGAGGAGAGGGGAAGAGACTGTAAACAACGTCACTTCTCAGCAATCAGCAGACACGGCGCGACTGCCCTGAATATTAAATTCATGATGATGATGACCTGCCTGTGGATTCTATGATTGGATGGATTAGCTTGGATTCAACCCCGGTGGATTCAATCTACTGAAGTTTATCAGGGTTTATCAGCAGCTACAGAGCCTACAGTAGTTCTTGCACCATTATTGATAAAGCCTTAAAAATTAAATAAAAAAGCTTGTCTGCCCTTTCCCGACCGACCCAAATTTTGGAGAATTTCCAAAAAAAAGGTTTGAATTTTATACTGTAGGCCTACAATGTTTTGATTTTCAGGATTTTGTATTTATTTTTCATTTATAAATTGCGTGATAAATTGATACTTCTTTTAAGAACTTGAGTATCAATTACTAAAATGAGTAGTTAAAATACTCACAAATGCTCACACCCACTTGTAACAAAATTACCGACCTACTGACCAAAACAATTTTGGAGATGAAAGGGAAAACATTTTTTTTCTTTAAGAAACTCTTCAAAATGACTCTCCCCGAGGACACTTACTTATTTTTTTAAGCCATAAATGTACTATCTTTTTTTCAAACATGATTTTTTTTGCATATTTGTAATGTTTACACATATCCCAACTTGCACCTAAATGGAATTGGCCAAATTTGTTGTCTATGTAGGCCAACAGAGCAAATTTGACATAGAAGTCATACCGTAATTTATGTCCTCCCATAGAACTGCATGCATGTTAAATGGCAAAAATAACCAGTGGGATTTCTTTCACAATAACCTTGCCATTTCAGCTTAAAATGGTCAGCAACCCTTCCCAGCAGTTATTACTATGAACAATTTGAATAAAGAATAACAAAATTAAAATTTGATAGATGATCGTACATAGGCTGTAAACCTTCATAAACCTTTTTCAAAATAACAAAACACAACAAAAACAAACTTGTTTTGATGCACATTTTAATGTCAATGTTTTTATTACTGATATGTGAGTCAATGCAATGACATTCTCAAGTTGCATGAAGCAAAATGTGATTGTTAATAATAAATCTTCCATTTTTTGCTCAATGCTCATATTTTCATGACTACATGTATAAACACTTGTTTTTGTACATGATGTGTGAGGATCAAGTTTCTGTCTGACCCCAATGATGATTTATTCATCAAAATAACAGGTCAAAATGCGGGTCAAAATAACGTACACAACAACAAAAACATGTTTTTATTACTGATATGTGAGTCAATGCAATGACATTCTCAAGTTGCATGAAGCAAAATGTGATTGTTAATAATAAATCTTCCATTTTCACATTTTTTGCTCAATGCTCATATTTTCATGACTACATGTATAAACACTTGTTTTTGTACATGAGGTGTGAGGATCAAGTTTCCGTCTGACCCCAATGATGATTTATTCATCAAAATAACAGGTCAAAATGCGGGGTCAAAATAACGTACACAACAACAAAAACATTATAATTTTCTCATTTTCTCCTGATAGGCAGTTAATATTATCATAAAGTTCCTGCTACTGAAACAAAACATGGTCACCAATTTGAGCACTTCAGTATCAGTAACATTTAACCATACCCCCAATACCGTACCTTGGAATTTATTCTAGTGAAAAACATATTTTTTCGATACATCTCGAAAATCTGGCTCGTAAGCATAATTTCCTAATGATCATATTTCCTATACAATACATGTATGTTTATGGTGGGATACTGATGCATGCACAAAATATATTCCCTAAAAGGGAAAAATTATTGGTGATTGCATGTGTAGTACATGTACGTAAGGGTGCAATAATATTATGTATAACCCAGGGTAGTGGCGGCGCCAGAAATTTTTTTCCGGGGGGAAATGAGGGAAAAAAGTGAATTTCAGGGGGGGCAAAATCAACAAATTTGGCTAAAATTACCGTAAAAAGTGGAAATTTTGGGTTTTTACTGGGGGAACAGTTCTGACTGGGGAATTTCCCCAGTCCCCCTGGTACCGCCACTGCCCCAGGGATGGGTGAATTATAGGGGACTAAGCATTTTGTTGGTAAGCCTCAGATATGGTCAAGCATTTCTGGAAGGTCAAAATTAAAGGAGCACCTATTACACCTAAAAGCTCTCAGAAAAACAGGTAAACATTCAAGTACCGGCTTGCTGCACTTGCACTACATGATCAGACAAGGTTTTAAATTTAGTTCCCAAAATCTGGCATGTGTATAAGGGGAAGGGGTAAAGACTTTCTGACACGTCAAAAGGGGTAGGCTAGAGATATGTTAGCATATCAAAGGGGAGTGCAAGCAATTTTTGACAGACATTGAATTTTGAGAATTTACCCCTGGGGATACACAATCACAATTATTGGACAGTAAGTTACACTACACCAAACTTATAGCACCTGAGAACGCATGAGTTAGGTGGTAAAATGTTTTTCACATACATACATATTACATATTCTATTACCTCCACGACCCATTATTCAAAATCGCGCACTGTGATTAGTTGAAACGCGTCACGTGAAAGCCCATTAATTAGCAATAAAGTGGCAGGGGCAACGAACTTTATGTTCTTCTCGCATCACAGCGCACAGCAAAGCGCGATGCAGTATGTTAGTGTCGTTACGCATTCTACGCAAAGCATTATGCTTGGTTACGCGTTCTGCAATACGCGCTATCACTTACGACTTGGCCACGCGTAGGCTCTCCACCTTGAGGTAAACAACTTGAAATTATTTGGGCACAAATGTGATATTTTCTCTTTAATCAAGATTTTGGCAGTAAAACGTTTAAATAATGGGTTCGGGCTCGCCTCACCCATTATTTACGCTTTTACTGCCTCGACACATTATTTTCGTGATAAAGGATAATGCATTACCCTTTATTTCTTAAATATTGTCGGTGTATTACATAGTGACCCGGGGGCACTCAACACAAATGACCATACGGGTATGCTCCCCGGAAAGACCCCCTTTTGGGTTTTCGCAGCTCGAAAGACCCCTATATTTGACCAAAATAACGCTCTGAAAGACCCTTGATTTTGATAATTTCAGCTATAAAAGACCCCAAAATTGCTCATTCCTCATATTTCTTATTTTTTCAGGCGATTTTCAACCAAAAAGCCAAGAAAGACCCTTGATTTTGACTTTTCGCAGCTCCAAAAGACCCCATTTTACTTGTTCACAGCCCGGTTCGCAGCTCGAAAAGACCCCCTTTACCGATACGCCGTCAGCTCCCAAAGACCCACCACTCAAAATTCCGGGGGAGCATACCCACCAAAATTTTTTGATGTGCCCCCCCCGGGATAGTGACGTATGTTGATTTTTGTCATTTTTATGAAAATGACGGATGTTGATATATTACATTACCCGACGTTTTACATAGTGGCGTATCTAAATATCCGTCACTATGTAAAATGCAGTTTACTCGGAAAAACAACTAAATTGTATGGCGTATGTGTCACATCCGTCACTATGTAAAAACATTATTTTTCAATTTGAACGTACGTAATTCAATATTGTTCATTGAAACCTACATGATTTCTTGACGGATGTTGATAACTGGGTATAAACCAAAAACTTTTACGCAGAGCAGATATTCAATGGATCATTATTTTAGTAAAATATCACTTTAAATAAATTTTTGATGGTTCGAGTTGATTCGACAATTATTTAGAGACATTATTTCAAAGCTTTACAATATAAAAGGGATGATTAAGTAATAAAAAAATTAAAATATGATCCTTTTTAATGAGTAGGTTTTTGAAAGTTGATCAAAATATGTTCGAGGCGTTTAGAGGCGGCTCCAAATTTACAGATAATACAGTGTAAATTGGTAAAAACTGAATACAATTATTGGCGTTCTGTAAAAAGAAGTTACAGCTTGTGTGATTAGCTATATCATGACAGTGAGTACTAGTAAGATCAGGAGTAAATACTCAAATACAATATGCCATGTATGTCATGGGCACTCGTGATTTAATCGGTTTTATCATGAAAAAGCGTTTAATAATAAGCGTAAAGAACCGACGGATGCTTCGAAGTCCTTCCTTGATCCGATTTTTTGTGCACGACATAGTGACGGATGTGTGACGGATGTCCATAGATCAACACGATAGACCAGATTAGCGTGCGTGATATTAGCTGATATTGGCGCAAGACATAGTGACGGATGTGTGACGGATGTGTGACGGATGTTAGGGTGCAACGTTTTTACATACTGACGTATAACTTTGTAATCATTTTACTGATTTAAAAGTGAATAATTCTCCATGTGATAGATGTTTCAAGATACTTTAGATACTAGTTTTTTTAAATACAGCAACTTTTGGAGGATTTTACTTGACAGTGTTCTGCTATGGTGGACCACAAATCGGCGTACTCTTTGATCGCGTCTAACTCAAAAACTTTTTTTCTGGCGAAGTTTAACATCCGTCACTATGTAATACACCCGACGATATACCATGCTTATTCAGATCAATAGTATATAGTGCCATTAAATATCATAATGGAATGGAGTACCAGTATGTTTCAGATTGAGGCTTCAAAATATGATACAGGACCATAACGAGATAACCAACAGGTGTTAACAGCAACTATTTATCATTATAATTTAAAACTGATATATAATCTATCAAAATTATATGATTGTACCAGAGATTTGAACCAGCAATGATGGGATCATAAGATGAATACCTGCAGTCCTACACCAATACACCAAACAATCTGGGTCGACAGAAGATAGTGCTTTATTCTCAACTTCTCTTTTTGAAAATGAAAACATTTGAAATTTCATGACTAGTGAGCAATAAAAACCCATGCCTTCTGTTTCTTAATAATGTACTTCTAATTACAAAATGTGGCCTTATTAGAATCAGAAATCTATTTTGTTGCTTAGTAATTTGTTTTGAGATGAAAAAAGTGAAACATTTATCACTTTTTTAGTTTTGCCATTTTTTCCTGGCAAAAACTGTTTTCGCCAAGTGCAAAAAATGCAGTTAAAAGTAAACCATGCTTTTTTTCCCACCTGCAGCAAAATTCTGCAAACCCTGCATGTAGGTGGTGTTTTCACTATTTCTTGATAGTATCAAAAGATTTTGTAGCACAAATGGAAGTTTTTAAATGTAGAGTTGCATAATACTGGATGAGCCATTGGGCTATTCAGTTGAAATCCATACGCCCCCACGGAAAACATGCCCTTAATCTTCCACAAAGGGAGACTATGTTTGAGTCATTTTTAAGGTCACATCTTCTAAAGGGGGGTGTATGGATTTTAACTGGAATAGCCATCTCCATTTTACAATATAATTTTAATCAGCACAGATGAAACTTTTATTGAATAATATAATTCATAATTATTTTACATCAAGTACTGTTTCAATGATATAAATATACACCTCTCATGCTATATACATTACATGATGCTAATTTAAACTACAACTGACACAACTGAGTCGTCTTTTCACCAAGATGATAAATTAATATTATGGTATACCCATCAATATGCATTACCCATTGGCAGCACCAGCCCGGAAGCACCAAGATTGGGGCATTTCTCTCCAATTTTGAGATTCCTCATCCTCCCTCAAAACAAGAAATGTGGGAAACATACATGGTATATCTTGGGCAAACAATTTGTAAATTTTATGCAAATACTTTTTTTCCTTCAAATTTTGGGCAAATATTTCATCCCATGTTGCACACATTTGAACCAGTAAAGTTGTTTTTAGTAGAGGGTCAGCAAAAAAATTGGCTCAGTAGTCCCAGTATACTCCTGGGTGATGCCAGTGAATCTGGCATTCTCTTCTTTGGAAGGAAGGATGTGCAGGTACATTGTATCTCATAATAATGTGATTGCAATTATGAAATTCAAAGATATTAGAATACGAGTGTCCAGGCTCTGCCAATTTTGGGTGTTGCACATTGAGGAGAAAAATAGTGTAATTCTGGATGCCCTCAGCAAATAAAAATTTTACGTATGCACTAATGTGTTGTAAATCAAGGGCTAAACCACAGACCCTTTCTAGGGTCTAATGGCATAACACTACACAATACAAATCTTTGCGATACTCGTAATTGAATATACCATTTGGTTAAGGGCATTTTTGGCACACCATTTTGGTCCCTATGCATAGTAATCCAAAATGCTGGATTTCCCACAGCCTTACTAAGCAGTCTCACAAGATCAGACTACGAGAGTCTGGACCCTATATATAGTTAGCCTGCAAGCCCTGCATAGCATTACTTTGCAGGCTCACTATATACAAGATCAGACTAAGAGAGTCTGGACCCTGTATATAGTTAGCCTGCATAGCATTACTTTGCAGGCTCACTATATACAGGATCCAGACTCTCGTAGTCTGATCTCTTTGATCAAATTTAAACCATGTTGCAAGTACCAACATAATGGTCGGATTATGTGAATAACTACAGTAACTATATTATTATTATTGCAAAGTTTTGTCATATACTCGCTTGAAAATGCAGACACATATTTGGCTGTGAGATATGGTTTACCCACAACATACTCAAACTTTTTTGATGACCATTCATAATACACCTTTTACTTAAAACAATTTTTAAACCAGTTCAGATTACTTTATAAAAAAATAACACAAGCTATATATACCATTGATAGGTGGGATTCTTCATGTCAAGTTCCCAACAGGTTTCCCTGAAGAAAGATGAGGTTTATTCAACTTCAACAGCAAACCCATTGAAACATAGAACTTATACATGTAAATACAAATTTGTGTCATATCTACTTGCCTACCCGGCCCCCCAACTCAGCACAAAAGTTGGCAAGCATGAGAGTTACCAAATCTTTCAAAGACCCCTTTGCAATGATTTTTCATCAAATTTACCCCCCCTTTTTCATACAAAATCGAGGACAAAATTTGGCCAAAAACAACCCCTTTTTTGTGGTTTTCAATGACTAGAATTTCAAACACCCATTTTCAATGACTAGAATTTCAAACACCCATTTTCAATGACTAGAATTTCAAACACCCATTTTCAATGACTAGAATTTCAAACACCCCTTTTTCAACGACACTAAATATTGCCATAAAATTACCAGATTTTCTCAAGTACCCCTTTTATCCAAATTTTGCGGACAGTGAAAATTAAATACCCCTATTTTGCCAATTTCGCGGTCCTCCCTACTGGTAAAAAAATCACCCCTTTTCTGTGCTATTTGGTAACTCTCATGGTTGCCAATTTTGGGTTGAGTTGGGGGCCGGGCTTGCCTACAATGTATTTGTAACATAAAGAGGATGTGAAATGAAGGATATGCATCAAAGCTGTCACAGCTGTTATGACCCCATTATTTCTGGCATGAGAATACATTTCAATTAAAAAAAGGAAAAAGCAAGTAAAATCTGCCAAAAAAAAGATAGAACAGTAATTCTTTTTTAAGCAGGAAAAGTTTCATGCCTTTTATTTAAATGTCCCCTCTGCCAAGATTTTTTTCCACAAGACTATTCTAAATGTTCTTTGTTTTTGTGCTGAAATTTGCTCTCTTTGAAAAACTGCACATTTGCTATATCTAATCATGCATTCCACCAGCATCAGCTGCTAACAAATATGCATATTTTTATTTGATATTACCCGTTACATATATATGGTCGCAAAATAAACCCAAATTTTATGTTATATCCCCTATTCCCCTATAATATATATATGTATGAAAAATAATAATATATATTCATTCTGTCTTATTTTTGTTATAAATATGGTATAATAATCATATATGAACACTTCACACCATTTCTCATTATTTTTTATAAAGCTAAAAAAAAACAAGTTTGTTTCATGCAGGCTGCATGCATTTTGTTTTGGGGAGCCATTTTACCATATTTCATTCAGTTTTTATTTAAGAAATCCAGCACATTTGAAATTTTGAAGCAAAAAGTGAATGAAAATTTTCATATCTAGCTTACTCTGTACTGATTTGATAATAAATATATGTGATTTGAGGCATAATTGACCACAAATCATGACTCAAATAAATATTTAAAAAAATGCATTTTGGTTTTCAGAGCACATAGAAGACACAAACTTTATTTTTCAGCCTACGACCAAATACCATGCCCATCACCAGGAACCACTTTATATAGTCCCCTGAAAAAAAAGGACACAAAAGTATTATAATCAACATAACACTAAGAATTAGACAGGCAGTGAATGGAAGCTCTGAATAGGCTGACCCATCGCAGAATATCTGTTAATGCTTAATCAAGAGCATTACAGTTTTCAGTACTTTGATCCGCCATACTTTAAAATTCCACAGTGGATGAACAGAGATGACAGCCAATATTGTCCAGTTCCTGAAATGGCCAAAACTAAAATGTACCTTTGCCTTCACTTTTGTACCGGATCATCTGCAATCACAACATTTCTTGAAGACTGGGAGAGAAGATTTTCACAGCATCCCAAAATACACCATGTGCTACACATGCCACTTGTGCCGAATTTGATGTCTATCAGCGTAACTAAACACCCCAGGGATACAACAGTATAGGGAGAATAATAGCTGGTTCCCATTTTTCATTTCAAATTTCATAACTCAATTTTATTTTCGGGAACTCTTAATTTTTGAACACTTCTATTAAATGAGTACATGAGACACCCAGTTACTCAAAAATACCATTTAAAGAGCTCCAGTGATATTGCTACTGTAAATGCCTCCCTTGTGTTATCATGGTCAATGGGAACTTGCATGCACTAGGAACCAGTTTTAAGGTATTTTGTGAAAGAATGGTGTATTGGAGTGCTGCAGTGACAATGAGGCAAGGAGTAAAGAAATATTGTGTCCTCCTGATGGGCTTTTCAGATCCCAAGTTAAATTTAAGGAAGAGCATTCCAAAGATCTGATGATGTCTCTTGTACTTGCAGTATTGCAACAGTTAGCAACACAACAACTCCCAGACTGCTATGAAAAATCTATGAGAACTCCTTCAGCTGGCCCTGGAAAATACAAATATATAAATAAATTATTGTCTGGAATAATAAATATTGATAATACATGAACAGACTAAATTTTTTAGAAATATTACTTTAATATTACTTGCATCATCAATATATTCATCTCATTTATGTAAACATTTGTTTGTTTGTTTTTGAGTATTTGTATGTGTGTGATATGTATGAGCAGTGTCAGCCCAAAGGGGTGGGGCATGGGTAATTGACTCTCCCCCACAACCTTTTTCCACCAGTCAACTCATGCACACAATTAACAATGTTGCAAAAGGTTTTTATCAGTCTTGTTTCATACTTCATATTAGGACTTTTTCCCTGTGGTGCTCAGCTCAGAGCTTCTATAATAATTTAATCAGCTTGTAATCAGTGGGAATTGTTAGGCTTTTATCACCATGCTGAAAAGAAGAAATATGAGTGATAAAGTTGACATGTCTGGTTTATATTGTGTGTGTTAAAGAAAGCAGTGGCTTAGTGTCATAGGGGCTGGGGACAATAGGATGACTCACACGTACTATTCCACTGAAAGAAAGTAGACAATGTGACACTTCTGGCGAAATGCCATATGACAATTCTCAAAATAAAATATATTGATATTAATCCGCCATGTTAAGGCCTGCCGAATACGAGCTGATCAAACTATAGGGCTTCCCATGCCTGAATAGGTACCCAAAATCAGGATCTGGGACTGCAAGTACTTTATTCACAACTCACATCACTTTTGTACCCCAAAAAGATTTGCTACTCCCCCTCCCCACTTTAGTAATCCCGGTGCTGCCACTGCGTGTGTTTATGTGTAATTGTGTGGGGGTGTTTGTCAGTGCTGAGAAAACATAAACCACAAACACACAACAAACAGGATGTTTTTAATACCCACCTACCTCGTTAACCCCCAAATGCAATTATAGTATTTATTAAAGTGTCCATCGACCAAAATACAGGTACTAAGTCCAGGGTTGCCTGGGTGTAACCCAGAGCAATCAATCTATTACCTCATTATGTAGTTTCCTATTAGTATGTTGTTTTGAACTGTGGTTGATATATCATGTGTGTGGTTGTGGGGGTGCGTGTGGGTACTATGTGTAGCTGGCCATACCTGATGGTTCTGGGTTTGTCTGCACTGGTGGGTTAGGTTGTAAGAATTGCTGATTCTGTTGTTGCTGTGATGTTTTATGACCATCCTCTTGAAGTAGTTCACTTCGCCTTTTTAACAATGGCGACCTTCCTGCAGGACCCTGCAAAAAAAATATCAAAATTAAAAGGAAATAACTGGCTGTGACTTGTCTTCAAGCCATAGTGAAGGTGTGTAAAATCTGAACATGTTGCATTATACAGATTCCTCTCAAAAAAAAAAAAAAACGCAATGATTTATAGTGTGCTATGCACATTGATCCACAGGCTTCAGCACACTTTACAGGTTGTCACTGACCATTACGGCCCCACATCATTCCATAAACCATTTAACAACAACACAGGGACTTTGCTGCTTAGAATCGCACACCCTAGATATTCCACAAATGACTTTTGCAGCCAGGATCACCTCCCCGAGTTTTATACGGGTTACAACAAGACAATTAGCAGTAAGTTCCTGGTCCAGGGGAATATCAAGCTAACTCAAATTTTCCAAGAAAGCGTACTAAACCACCATCAAGGTTCGATCCATAACCTCTTGCACCATAGTAGAACGCCTTATCAATTGAGCTAACTTGACTGCTAAAAGCCTCATAGGCACTCTAGTAATAGAAATACATAAGCAATCTAATGATTTTTGATTTAAGCCATGAAATAGTTTTGACATTCAAAGTAAAACTGCATCAATAAAACCACTTTGTAGATCAGTATTACCCAAGTTTGTATAATAATGTTTTGTAACTTCACTGTACCTTTCTTACTCTGGCAAGTTTGGTCTGAAGTATATTGAGAGTTGTTGTCAGCCTTTCATAGCTGAGGAGAAAGAATATGAAATCCAAGCATGAATTGCCATAAATTTGATAAACATGCACAATACTTATGCAATTATAATTAATGATCTCACTGTTTATGTCTAAGCTCATGATTGCCACAAGTGAATGAAACGCTCCTCCGGATAATTCACATAACATTGATTCATTGGTGATAAGGCTGAATTGTATCCACCTTTTTCCTAATTGACCACTTTGCTGCCATTGGTGGCGTTTGGCTCTGCTAACTCCAGAGCAGAAAACTAAAAGCGAGGCCAAAGATGTAAATAGCATACTCCCAATTATGCAAAGTCAATTTGCCAAGTAACTATAAGGACTATTAAATGTAGTACAAGTAAAATAGAAGTATATTACGTTTAACATTTTGCTAATCATAATCTGCATAATTAATTAGAGACTATTATTTTATTATATGTGACCCCTTGGCACAACTGAGCCCTGAAGTCGCCAATCATCATTTTTGAGATATTCAACCAAAATATTCTCCTTGAAATTAGCTTTAAAATGATGTATATCATGTCTATAGTACTTGACATTTAAGTAGTGAAAAATCAATAAAACAGTCAATAAATCCTTTGTTTCCTACTGTTTATTGTTAAGTTCGATTGAGCATATCTCAATAGTGGCACTGGCGACATCCGGGCTCAGTTGTGCCGAGGGGTCACATATTATTTTAAAGAAATTAACCATTTTTGACACACTTTTAACCAATCAGATGACAGTAATCTATTATGAGGTATATAACAATAGCTATTTGAACTGACTAAGGGGCAGAGGTCTATGTTTTATGTAGGTTTATGTTTTCAGAATCAAATTTTGACAGGCAGTTTTGGTAACAATGATGTTCACTTGTCAAATCCTAGCTAAGACCTGTGTTTTATTATCACACATTTCATTGTTTTTTCATGTTCCTTGCTTTATTGTTCTATGGGATGTCCTTAAGACTAATTTACTATATTTGGTATATCCATCTGTTTTCTTTTGTCAACAAACAGGATGTTCTTAATACCCACCTACAGTATTTATGTACCAGTACTCATATGAATTAATTAAATTAATTGGTACTACAGGTACATTGTATAACCATGGTCAAAATTTGGTATAAAATATCAATAACCACCTCCTCTAAAATGCCTCCAAGTTCTTCAAAGTACAAAAATACATACAAATACATCTGTTTCCAACACTTATTTGTCACTTACTTTGAGCACTTCAGCATTGACATCCAGTGTTCACACTGTTGAGCTGTACTACATGCTAAGTAATGTTTTCTGTCTGTTTCACCTGGATAACCTGAAAGTAACAATATCCACAGAATATTGTAAGTACTTCATACATATCATGCACTACTCTCATCATTGAGTTACCAATCAGAATCATTAAACCAGTTCAATAAACAATCTACTGGATGCCTACTGGATGAAAACTGGATATGGGTCATAAAGGCTTTCTTTTCATTCTCATCAAACTATGTGTAAGTGTAATCGGTACCAGCAAATAATACAAATTTACAATTACTTACTGCAAATATAATTGGCACGATAAAAATAACTTTCATTGTCATTGGGAATTCTGACCATTGGCTGATTGCTCAAACACTAACTCTAATAAACTTTGTCAAATTATTCAACACAAAAGTATTTGTCGCTAAATTGTCGAGGACCATAACAAATTTGTGTTTACATAATACGCATACACACAGTAAAATGTGAAGAAACCAAGAGATACTTACATATAGAGAATACATATCCTTTGTCTGACCTTGGTTCCTGCTGAATAATGCATCTTTCTAGACAGAGTGCCCCTAATGGCTAGAGAAGAAAACACAATTTACTTGTTTATCATGATTGATTAAATCTCCAGTCGTTAGGCTAAAATCAATGATACAATACAATGTTTCAAGATACAGAAATGTTCAATTTTAATTTGTGTTACTTGAACTCAAAGTTGCCTTGTTACATTTTAGAGGTAATGAATATAATCATATGAAAGACCCATAAGTTCACACTATGCAGTACATTTTATTGCCAAATGTTAGAAGAGACCCATAATATTTTTCTGTTATTCCTATTTGAGCAATGGATGCAGTTCAATCATGCCATCTAAAGGTGTATCCTTCGTGTAAGAGAATACCAAACAAATCCAAACTCTAATCCTATCCCTAACCCTAACCCTACCCTAATCCTTACCCTAACCCTAAATCCTAACCCAAACTCTAATCCTATTAGTATTTCAAGAACTATTCAAGTTAAAGTCATAATGTACGATTTTTTTCAGAATTTACCTTTATTTTTTTCAAAACCGATTTTTTGGCATATTTGTAATACTTACACATGTTCTAACTTAAATCTATGAGCAAACTGTCAAATTCGTCCTATTTGTAGTAAAAGCGGGACGATTTTCTGTTGGTCCGACATAAAGTCATAATTTTTAAGATTATGACTTTATGTCAGCCACGATCATAAACCGTAGTCTCGTACAAAACTAGCTTGGTTACGCTCCCTCCACGTGTGGAGGGAGCGTAACCAGACTGGCCGCGCCGGAGACTAACTCTGAGGCCGCACTCGCTATCCTAATCCAAATAGTGCGAGATGTTCGAGCAGTGATAGAGGTGAAGTTTATGATGTTGTTTCTTTGCAAATTCCCAATGTTTTTCGCGTCCAAATGTATTGGGAACTTTCATAATGATTGCATATTATCATTTTAGAAGAAAAAAAGAAAAATCTAAAAATTTAAAAAGATCGTACATTAAGGCTTTAAAGTATAATAACTTTCATGCCATCTAAACATAACATAACATAACATAACATAACATAACATAACATAACATAACATAACATAACATAACAACGGTGCTTGATATAGCGCAATACCAAAAATATGAACATTGCGCTTTACAAATATACAAAAATAACAACAGCAAAATACATTAGAAAATATACGTTTTAAGACCCCTTTTAAAAGATTCAACTGTGAGAGCAGTGCGAAGTGTAGCTGGTAACTGGTTCCAGAGGGTTGGACCAGACACACTAAATGAACCATCACCAATTTTCTCTTACTCCTGGGGATGACAAAGGCGAGTAATATCAAGCTCAGAGCGAAGGCCCTTCCTAGGTGGAATGTAGGTAGCGATGTAGTCAGTGAGATATATCGGTGATAGTCCATTTAGCACTTTGAATACATGAAGAATAATTTTAAATCGAATTTGTTTATCAACCGGTAACCAGTGAAGCGAGTTTAACAAAGGAGATGTAGAATGACGGCGCGGAAATTGGTAAACTATGCGAGCCGCCCGATTTTGTAGGCGCTGTAGACGAGCAAGATCTTTTACGTTGCATCCAAACAGGAGTGCATTGCCATAGTCAAGTTTAGATAAAATAAGTGCCCGCATAGCATTTGAGGAAGCATCATGATCTATGAATCTGCGTATCTTAGCCAAGTTCCACATTTAGCATAAACTATAAAATCAATTGAATCTATTACACCAGTACTAGAATTTCATCACACAGAGTGAGAAACAGTCTTGATTCTTGCAAAGAAATTAAGAAAACATAAACAAATCTAACATTAAAAATAATTAAAGACATTTAACTTAATCACTGATACAAAATATGAAGAGTTTGAACCGCCAACCTAAAAGAATTAAAACTTGACGGTTGAAATTATGATCATCTGCTCAAGAGTCAAGATTATGTTTCATAAAAGTGTACAACCTGATGAATCTCTTGCAGTATATAGACATACATGTACAAACATGAAGAGTTTTGTTTCAAAACCCCTTACATCCACTTGCAATTTTGAGAAAACATTAAAAAATCATCAAAAAAATCACTGATAAAAGCAGTTTTGGGCGGGATGCTCAATCCTACCCAAGCATCCTGCCAAAAACTGCTTTTGTTGCAAACCCCCATACATGTATATCAGTACTTATTTTGATGATTTTTTGATGTTTTCTTAAAATCACTGAAGTGGATGGATGTAAGGGGTTTTACAACAAAGCTCTTCATTATATTTTAAGAACTTCACATTGACTTACCTCTAGGCAGTGCCCAAATTCATTTGTCCGTATGTAGAACAGAAAATTGCACTTAAGCCTCACCAACCTTTCCCTATAGCCTAAAAAAAAGAAAGAAAGATGATTCATGATATCAAAGTATATGGCGGTTGCACGGAAGGTCATTAGTTCAAATCGTCCTCCAAGAAGACATACAAATCGATGCCAGAGTACTACTATACCAATCACCTGTTAAAGTGGTACTGATTCTTTTGTACTTTATGCATGTCTTCTGAAGTTCTGGAGGATGATAACCTTTCGTGCAATCGCCTTATTGTGACATAGTATACTGTAATTCTGAGAAACAGCTTTTTTTATGGTGTTTTTTTTTTAATGTGGTCTTTTTATAATAAAGCTGTGATGACAAAATAGGTTACTATATCAAACTTCCTACTTCCTGTGCATTGATGAAACAATTATGGTTTGGTGCACTGACATTAACACAAGTGAAATCTCAACTTACAACTCTATGACTATATAATACAAACCTCTCAATTATAGTACTCTGGCTGCTCTAGCTTAAACAAACAGGGTAGGAACAAAACTTTCTTGAGTTACATTTTGACTATGCGTGACTGTGATAATTAATTACATTGCATCGAATGCATGAGAGTTGACAGTTGAGAGTAACACATGACATAACTACCGTACGCTATTTGTTTATCAACAATTCCCACGCTCTGACAGCGAGATGAACGAACAAGCTTATGACATGGGTTCAAACAGGGCTGTCAACTCTCACGCATTGGCCGTGAGTCTCACGGATTGGGTCACTTTCTCAGTCTCACGCCAAGGTAGTATAATCTCACGCCTAAAAGTAACTCTCACACAAAAAGCTGAAAATTGAGTAAAATCTCACGCATCGCCATGAATAAATTGTTGTTCCTACCCCCACCCCCACTTTTCACATTCTCGAGCGCCGTGGCTCAAATAATCATGGGTCAAAATGAACATTGAAGTCGGCAAATCCAGGTACGCCTCTGTCTCACGCCAAGCAATTCCAAAAAGTTGACAGCCCTGGTTCAAATTAGCTACGCATACAATTTTATGCGACCCTTCAAACCATGAGATGCTACTCTACTGAAAGAGAACATTGATTATGAAATTTCTGACCTATTGGAACTATTTAGAGTGAGCAACAAGGATCGGGCAGGATGGGGTTTCAAACCATGGACCTCTCGATCAACTCTCCCTAATGGTCCAGTGCCTTAGACCACTAGGCCACCTTGCCCTCATGACAAAACAAGTTTTATAGTGAAATAATCAAAATTGAAACTCCCAAAATGTCTGACATCCCCTGCTGATCATAATCAGCAGTTTTTCTTAGGTAGGAGTATAGGATGTGGTAAATAATGGAAATTTAAGGATTACCTCATCATGTTTCTGGTGATTACAAAAATTGCAAATTTCTTTCCATTTTAATTAAAAAAATTCAAATCTTTTCTCAATCTGTTGCAAAATGTCTGTCTTGGATGAGATAACCTCCTAAATACTCCTGCAGAGTTTAAACAGGTGTGATCATCTGTAATGATGATCTAAGCATTAATACCTGTTTTGAGATGGTCTTCCATCAACAATATAGCTAGTAAATAGCCATATATTAAAATGAAAGTTTTGACAATAATGAAATTTTCCAAAATTAATGAATAATGAAATCATGACCCCATATTTCACTGAAAAAAATGTGACGGGAAACTAAACATTTCATTCATTACGGAAGCCTAACTTTCACCAGAGACGTAACTATTTTATGAAAAGAGATAGGCCCTATATGCAAGAAATTTGGATCACGAAATCATGCCCTTTTAATTTGAAACATTCACGCTGTAAAAACAATGGAAAATAGCCCACATGGGTGGTTTATACCGGATGTAGCGGACACATGCACATGGCAAAATGGCAAACTCTGACTGTGTTCATTCATACGTAGACAGTATAACTGTAAGCTTACCTTCTTGTCGAATCATTCCCTGCGGTGGTCTATGCCAAAACTTGGCCTCCAGATCAGGCTTGCATTTTATAGCTAAAAAGTACAGTTCGTGCTCATTGAAACGCATGTTTGACTTATTTCTTTTGTAGCCTGACTACTTCTGTACTCTATCACCGAGCTTATCAAATTACCAGGTTTTCCGTTGTTGTTTTGTTACGGTAATCATTTTCTTCCTGGAGAATCACACAGCACTGGCAAAAATGAATGATTATTCATTTACCGCTCGGTATAAAGTGTAAGCTCAAAGCGCTCATTTTAATGCATACAATATTTATGTTCAAAACAATTACTGTGTGCAATATATTTTACAATAACATATTTAAGTAAAAATAATTTATATTTATAATGTTAATAGTATAAAATTAGTTTGATAGTTGATCCACTAAAAAGAAATAAAACAATCGTTTGCTTGGCTAAGTATAATTTCATGATGTAGATGTACAACATGTATACGGTATTTTTTTGATTAAATTTATCCACAAAATACGTAACAATACCATTTCAATTACCTATCAAAGTAGGGTAGAGTAGAACGACGTATTTAGTGGATGATTAAAAAAATGTTGAGCTTTTGCTGAGGGGATGGTGCAGACCCTGGTGCAGTGGGAGTGACAACCTGCAAACTGAATAAACAAATAATTTAATATTAACTGTATCACTGAGCTGAATCAAGACGGAAGTTGAAAGAAAAAAATAGAAAGTTTGCAAAACTAAATCAAAAATCCCCTTGCTGTTGAAGGTAGGTTGATTTCTGTTGAACCAATTGACTCCCGGGAATTGACTATGCAGTCTATGGCATGCCATGATTGAACCAAATTAATGCACTTGGCTTACTTTTATGTTTTACAATAGATTCATTTGGCCAATGGAACTCGATTATTAGTTTCCGATTGGATGTTTGAAAGAAAGGACGAGGTCACTATTTCATTATTCATTATTTGGTCTCTTTTCATTATCCATTATGTCAACAAAATCAATGATTTTATGAACAGCTTTCTCCAAATTTAGGTACCCCACCAGTACCAAAGTATATTATTGATGAAAGACCATCTCAAAACAGGTATTAATGCTTAGATCATCTTTACAGACATTTGGCAACGGATTGAGAAAAGAAAAGATTTGAATTTGTTAAAATTATTAAAATGAAAAGAAATTGGCAATTTTGTAATCACTAGAAATTGCGTGAGCTACATGACTGAACCTCAAACTTGCTTAGATAGCTACCACCCAGCCGCATTCAAAGACTGCAGTGCAGTGATTCGAGCACTCAAGTTTCACAGTGTATATACACATCTGAGACAAATATTGGTATATTCGTCTCAGGTACACATAGCAGGATTTTAATTTTTATCGGAAAGGTCACCCTTACAGGTTTTTGATAAAAGAAACCCTTTAATACCGGTATAGTATATATTTTTGTTTATAATTTTCTAATATTTATGTTTGGGTGATGTTCTTGATGCAAAACATGCCAGGGAAACATGCTTTGTGGAATAGTGGGATCATTCAAATGACCCCTAAACCCCGGCCCTAAATGCACCAACTAGAAGTTAAAAAATAACAGGCATTTTTCCCCCTAAACATATGATTCGTGTGATTCACATTTATTCTCTGAAGGACCCATAATTTGTGTTTTTCTGGTCATGCATATGTACACTGTGAAACTTGAGTGGCCCTCCCCCGGGCATACACTATATAGGGAAAACCCTTTCTTTTTTTGTGTGTGTGTTACTTTGTTTATTTATGTAGCATTGTGGTCTTCTTCACTCTTGCAGATGGCAGCAACCGATGCAGACATCGTTCCAGAAGACCTGTTCGTTGGTGTTGATGTTGGTACAGGAAGTGTCCGTGCTGCCTTGGTAGATGCTAAGCGGTACTATACTCAAAACTTGTCAACATGTCATTAAAATCTTTGAGCCTCAGCCTGGTTACTATGAGCAATCATCAGACAATATATGGGAGGCATGCAGGACAGCTGTTAAGGTTGGTTTCTTTGTTTGCTTGCTTGTTTGTATGACTGGAAAAAGTCTTGGGAATCAAGTTCCAGGGAAATTTGCCACCTGTTCCAAATTTCCATTGCCTCTGCAAGAAAGGACTGCTCCATGATGTCACTCAGTATAAGGAGTCTCATGTTTGGTTTTGGCTTGAGGTATTGAACACCTGATGATCTGTATACAGACTATACACATACGCTTGTTAGCTTTTGTTTATTATAGCTCCACATTTTATCCAATGGGGGTACCTCTTGTACACTCAACCCTGCATTCATCAACTGTACTGATACTAGACTAAATTATATGTATTTGTACAACTCTCTTACCTACTGTGTGCTTTATAGGGTGCTGTTGGTGACATCAATCCAGAGAAGGTGAAAGGGGTTGGTTTTGATGCTACATGTTCCTTGGTAGTGCTAGATGATAAGTTTCAGTCAATTACAGTAAGCCCAACAGGTAAGTTTTGAGGATGGTGGGGGGGTAAAGGAAGAATGAGAGGAGAATGGGAAGGGAGCAAATGGAGCAGGTTAAGAATGTAATGTGTGCTAAGAAGAGGCGTACATAATATAATAGACCTTTGACCTGTACATTGTCCTGTCAGATACCTGCACATGAACAGAGCCGGGGGGGCACTTCCATGACAGATATGCATCATGTGCCTCGGGATAGACCCCCTTTTTCAAACCGGCTAGTACCCAATGACTCCCTTTTTGTGTTATGGTCCTACCTATTACCCAATGACCCCTTTAAAAAAAAATCATGTACTCAATGACCCCCTTTTTCTATTTCCTGCTATACCCAATGACCCCCCTTTTAATTCCCAAAATTAAGGTGGTATTTGTGTTCTCCTCCAGAAATAATGAGATTTTTCACATTTCCAAGGTGGCCAAGTTGTTTTTACGCATTTTGGCACTTATTTATGCGTACTTAATGATACTCTTTTGGCAATCCTGTACTCAATGACTCCCATTTTACTTTTTGTTACCCCAATGACCATCCTTTTTTCAAAGTTTCAACCGAATGACCCCATTTTTATTCAGGTTGTGTACTGAATGACCCCATATTTTTGTAATTGTACATTTGACCTGAATGCCCCCTACTTTTAACATGGGCGAGGCACATCCCTGCCATTTCAGATAGGGAGTGCCTCCCCCGGGGAACAGAGCATAGATCTCAGCCTTACAGGTTTTAAACTTTCATTAATGTAGCTGCCCTACAGTTTCTATAATGTGGAAGAGTTGGAAGACCTGGGTATTAGTGGGTAAATATCAGATGTCTTGCAACTTTTGACCTCTGAGCTCATAAACATATCACAGAGTTAAGACTTTGAACCAATTCTGTTGACAGAATATTAAATTTTAGAATGTCTCCCGGTATATTTTATTTGACATTTGACTAAGTTATTGTCTAATTTGTAATCATGTATCTTTGACATTTGACCTTAAGGTTGTCCTACCAGAAACATTATCATGTGGGTGGACCACAGACCAGAGACTCAAACCAATAGCATTAATGCAACTAAACACAAAGTATTGAAGTTTGTTGGAGGTCAAATGTCAGTGGAAATGCAACCACCAAAACTGCTCTGGTTGAAGCAGGTAGGAACTACAATTGATGCTAGACAAAAGTTGTTTGGATAATTTTGCACTGTGTTATATGGTCATATATCCATTATTTTTTAATGTTTTATAATGTTATGATTTTTTATATTGTCATATTTTGGATAAATGTGATAGATACTTTCAAATGAGGACAAACAATGTTTGTCAAACATGCGCCTGCTATCAAGGTGTTATATATTTCTTTATTTCAGAATATGCCCAACACATGGAGTAAAGCAGGACACTTTTTTGATCTAGCAGATTTTATGACATGGAAAGCAACAGGTGCAACCTCAAGGTAATGATGTCATCAAATACTTCTTGCAAACAACATTTTAATTTTACGCTACTAATTTCAAGTTTTCCCTAGGTCAAATTATAGGCTGTGCATAGAGCTAAAAATTCAAAATGTGTCTAAATTTCAGCTTAGAGCTACATTTTATCAGAGTTTGGGTTATCAGACCCAAATGGTGGGTCTTTAGGAACTGTCAAAAAGCCTGAAAAATGGACCCTTGATCACCACACATACCCGTACCCCATACATGCGAGTTCCCCCTCCGGGAACCAACAGTATAAAGAGTTTTTTAATTTGGTGCAAGTATAGATCACATAAAGGTTGAAAATGAATAAATGTAACATGAAAATTTCTATTATTAAAGCCACTGCCTAGTGCCTAGCCAAAAAAAGGTGAAAAAAGAAATAGTATAGGCCTAGCGGAATTTTTTGTTTCACTGGTAAAGTATAAAGCTGAATGTGTATTGTATGGTGATCATATTTCACATGCAAGAGTCACATTGGTTTGTGGGATAGCAATACTTTTTCCAAATTGACATTGGACATCAAAAGAGTGTCAAACCATCTACATATTTTACAGTTACTGTAAATAGAGGTTTGCTTCAATTGCAGATCACTAAACACTCTGGTTTGCAAGTGGGCCTATCAGCCTAATTCAGAGGGTGCCAGACACTGGGATGATTCATTCTGGCAACAGATTGGTTTAGGGGATCTCATTGAAAACAACTATGCCAAAATCGGTAGGTATCTGGAAGGTTGCTTGGTTGAAATGAGTGGACATACTCGTCAGAAAAAAAAATTAAATGTTATTATGGTTCATTAATGTGTGACACAGATATATACCAAGTCGTTTACATGTATCATCTGTATATATTTTGCATGTTTTTGCATCTAAAGGAGTTCATGAAGGTTGCTTGGTCGAAATGAGTGGACATACTCGTTGGAAAAAAATTAAATGTTATTATGGTTCATTAATATTTGAGCAAATAAAGAAAATTGAGTCTGTTCAGAGGAGAGCAGCGCGGTTTGTGAAAAATGATTACAGCAGAGAGAGTAGTCCAAGTAGCATGATCTCAACATTGGGTTGGGACTCTCTCGAACAGAGGAGGAAGGTAGCAAGGGTAACCATGATGCATAAGATCGCCAATGGACAGGCTGCCATCCCTGAAAGAACGTTTCTGCAGCCGGTTAACCGCCGTACCAAACATCATCACAGCAAGGCTTATCAACGACCAACTGGAACCAAAGACTGCTGGGTACATTCCTACTTTCCAAAAACAATAAAGGACTGGAATCAACTCCCCAACGAAATCATAACCATCGAGTCAACTAAGCAATTCAAGAAAGAAGTCACAAATCACTACAATACTCCATACTCAACATAGCATTGTCATCGCTTCCCAGCAAACACAAAACGCTTTTGACATCATTCGCAAAAGGTTATAAAAGGTTGTCAGAAAACGTTTAAATGTCGGGTTATATAAAGGGTATATTAAGAGTATATAACGTTTTCATAACCTTAAAAAACATTTTTTGATCATCTACTGCTCAGCAAACAAAAATGTTTTACAGAAAACGTTTAAATGTCGGGTTATATAAAGGGTATAAAACGTTTTAATAACATTCCAAAAACATTCTTGAAAACTTGATACAAAACATTCTAAACAGAATGTTATTTTGGGGTTGAAAAAATATTTTGCGAAAAACGTTTGCCCAAAATATTTTCAATAACGTTTTAAAAACGTTTTCATGACCTTTATATAACCCGATATTGAAATATTATTAAAAGGTTTTGAAAAAAACATTTAAAGAACATTTCTGTGTTTGCTGGGTTCAAACATTTTAACATAATGTTATTTAAGTATTGACACACTATTTGGCAAAAATGTTTGTAAAAATAGTTTAAAATAACATTTTTTGAAAACATATAAAAATATTGTTGTAGTGTGTTTTCATACAAACGCGTTTTAAAACGTTATCATGACCTTTATATAACCCGACATTTTAATGTTATTAAAACGTTTTTACCTAAACCAAAAGCCAAAATATAACTTATTTAAAACGTTTTTAAAATGTTTTTGTGTTTGCTGGGTTCACGCAGCGCACACCATTTTTCCTTCTCGCTTGGCCCTAATAAGGCGTTGAGAAGTATACTACTTGAACTTGAACTTAATATGTGACACAAATATATACCGAGCAAGGAGTTCATGAAGGTTGCTTGGTCGAAATGAGTGGACATACTCGCCAGAAAAAAATTAAATGTTATTATGGTTCATTAATATGTGACACAAATATATACCAAGTCATTTACATGCATCATCTGTATATATTTTGCATGTTTTTGCATCTAAAGGAGTTCATGATCAGATGGAGAAAGTAGAACATTGCACAGGCTATAATCAATTCTGTCCTGTAACAAGTTGGCTTAGAAATAACTGACATACAACAATCATGAATCATTGGTGAGAAAAGATATTTAGTTTAATTTGTTCAAACTTGGTTTTCTCAAAGAGTGTTCCTTTAACTTTGCCTAATTTTCTACTACTAGGATCTGAAGTTTTAAAACCAGGAACCCCTGTTGGTAGTGGATTAACTGCAGAGGCAGCCAAAGAGTTTGGTTTATGTGAGGGGACTGCTGTTGGTACTGGTATTATTGATTGCCATGCTGGAGGTGTAGGTGAGTACAGGGCCCTTACGAACTGGCGGGCAGGTGGGATAGATAAACATTCATGTTAGACATAGTTTGTGACATTGTTTTTGTAGGAAATGCACATGTGAGTTGCATGGCTTACCTTGACCTATGCCGTTCACTCCAACTTGGGTTGAGTGGTGGCATCCGCATCAAAATGTTCCACCAAACTGTTCTGTCTTCCGCTGTATGGCTGGCATTTACTATGGAGTTTAGGTTGGTTCTTTTGCAGTCAGCTAGTGGGTAGTCTCTCCATCCCTTTGGTGGTCGTCCTCTAGGTCTGACTCCCTGGAGGTGGCATTTGAAGGCCATCTTTGGAAGGCGTGAGGGAGGCATTCTCTGGATGTGGCCAAAATATTGCAGTCTCTTCTGTGTTGTTCTGTCCAAGATGGAAAACTCAACAGCCAGGGTTTTACGGATGATGGTATTTCGGATCCTGTCTCTCTGTGTTACCCCCATTATCTTTCTGAGGCACATCATCTTGAAAGTGAGCAGTCGGTTTTCATCCTATCTTTTCAATATCCAGGTTTCTGCTCCGTAGAGTAATATTGGTGTTGGTTTGGATTTTTGATTTGATTTGATTTGATTTGTTCGGGTTTTGACAACCCTGGATAACCCAAGAAAGCCTCTATTGCAGCTTATTTCCATTGGGTTCCATTTGAACACCGGGACGGATTGGGAACAGTCAGGGGTTAACACCCTAATCTTTTCGAAACTGGATGCGAGATACATGTACAGGTATGGCTCTCTGCACACAGGACCGACAGCTTTACGTCCCCTCCGAAGGACGGAGTACTTTCATGATTCATTTCCCCAATTCTAGATGAACCATGGTGACAGCTGAAGTCTGAATTTAATCTACAGATGTTGCCAATTAATTTCAGACTTTTTTTTTTCCAAGTCAATACCCCAGCAAATCACCACCGCCAGGAATCGAACCCGGGACCTCATGCACTAAAGGCAAGTACCCTAACCATTGCGCCATGCTCTCCCGGATGTCCTTAGTACTCCAGATACTCTGTAGCGTCTGCACAGCTCCTAAGGCTTTGTCTATTCGAAGTACAAGATCCTTTGGGTGGTCTTTCCTCCCAGGTATGTAAACTCCTCCACCTGCAGAAGCTTGGTGTGGTCTATTGTGATGTTCAGATGGGTGTCCTCTTTGCTTAGTTGCATGACAAAGATATTTTACACCAGAATAGTCTTTCACAGGATAGTTTGTTTTATAAGGATTTATGTTAGGTCCTGTGTGCTCTTGAGGTTTGGGGAAAATTCCACAATTTCTTCTTGGTCACATGAACCACCTTTATAATCAACAAACAAGATCTATTAACAATGTTTATAACAAAGGTTGTGATGCAAAACAGTGTTGTAAGATAATATCTAATTTATAACTTGATTAACGATACAAATATGTATACAATGTATATTTGACAGGTATGCTGGCATGCAATGTTGAAGGGTTTAACCTTCCCTGCCAAGACAAGCCAATCACATCTCGTCTTGCCCTTATCTGTGGAACATCATCCGCTCATATTGCGGTAAGATGTGTGTTTATCATACTATCAAGTAGTTTCTTGTGTTTTCATTGGATAAGCGCCCCAATTTACCTGCTGAGCGCGTCACATGCGTGTATCGACGCACCATATCATGTTAGTAAGGACATACGCATGCGCGGCAATAATTGATTCATAACAATCATGGTGCTTCAATAATAGGCTACAAAGCTGGTGTGTCCATATTGAAACACAGATTTCACTGAGATTTTCCACTCTAAATAATACAGAGAGCTTTTCTGAATGAAATTTGCAGTGAAAACGGGTTTCAGTGGTCTCAGCCGAGTTGATTTGGCGTGGAAGATGACTGTGCTGGTTAAGCACTCAAACTTTTATCAGGATTATCGTGTAAACGGGTTTGACTAAAATTGTTCCAGCCAAGAATTACGCACATGAATATTTTTTTGTTATATGAGATTATTTGTACGGTATGATAAAATCATTATTAGGTTCGGTTTAGGGGTGATATGGATTACATCTAATCTCAGAGTCTGTATCACCCCCAAACCTCACCTGAACTAATAGTATCGGGAGGGGTGTAGGGGTGGGGTGTGCATACTTTTGTAAACACTTGCAAGCAAGGAGACACACACCAGATATTGTGGATGCATAGACATCCGCAGTTCTGGAAGAATGCATTAAAGGTTGTTGTCCACAGTTACTGGTATAGGGTCAGGTCAGTACTAGCATTGTAAAAAGTAAATTAATGGACCATGGTAAGGCAGATACAACTCTTAGCATGTGTGTCCACGGTTGACTCAATATGCATTTTATCTTATCGTGTTATCCAAGCACACATTAGCTATCAATTATTTTCTGCCACTGAGAGACTTCAATGTCAGCTTTTGTTCAAAAAAGGATTGTGATAATAGATGATCTGTTAAAACACTTCAAGTTGTTGAAGATCATAGTGGCCCAAGATGTTCCTTATGTAATTCAACAACAAATATAGATTTTCAGGTAAGGAGCAGATACCCTAAACATTCTGCCATTAACTATCACAGCCAGGATAAGCTTTATCCAGGTATATTCATGTACAGTGGCACAGCCAGTGGTAGCGGATTGGGGGGATGGGGATGTCAAAGAGAAAAGTGCCATTAAAATGACTAAAATTGGGACAAAAAAATTTAAATATGGGGATGCATATTTTGCTTTGCCCTTCCACACTAAAAGGCTGGCTACACCACTGTCCGGGTAACAGCAAGACAATCAATCCAGTCCTTGTCTAGAAGAAATTCAAGGCAATTTTTATGAGAATGAATTGCCCAATAGCTCAATTTTATGAGAATAAATTGCCTTGGCAGCAGGAACTTACATTTGGATTGTTACAGACCAGAGTACAATACCTCATTGATCATAAAAACTTGTCGGTTAAACAAATACATTGCTTTTTATTTCTTCTCCCATTCTTTACATCTGTAGGTCAACCAAGATCCTTTAGGCCAAGTAAAAAATAAAACATGTTTCACGTCCGGTTTTCAAAAAAAGGAGGAGGAGGGGGGCTTTTTATTTTCTATTTTTTATCGCAAAATTGGTGTAAATACCCATACTTAGAGCTGTTTTAGCGTATACAATAATGCCTGGAAAAAGAAGGAGGCCCTTTTTTATTTGTTGTTCAGAGAGTTACACCCCCTCCAATGATCACAAAACCTTCCTAAAATGTTTCTTGTATCTTAACAAGGCTATAGAAAGGATTTCAACTTCCTAGACATATTTTTTGAAAAGTTATAACTGTATTTCAAAAAATAAAAATATATTTGAGGAAACCTCAAAAAAGGAAGCGGGAGGGGACGTGAAACATGTTTATTTTTTTATTTTGCCTTATTTGTACCAGGTGTGTGGGGTCCTTTCTACAGTGTAATGCACCCTGAGCTTTGGACACATGAGGGTGGACAGAGTATCGGTGGCAAATTGATTGACCATGTGATACACACACATCCAGCCTTCAAGGAGCTTGAGGAAAGAGCTTCAAAAAGGTAGGTCCTATTTATTATTAATAGTATGCAAGAGGTGTAATGTAGTCTAAAACTGTAAAATACGAGTGATGACAGAATATCACAGCTCAACTTCAAGATCATGTGCCACATGCCATGATATTGAGGAAAGAACCTCACAAATGTGCATGATTGTAGTTAAATGAATAGCAGGTCAACAATCAGTTGGGTAGAAGTAAAATAGCTATACTTTGGTTCACATCAAGTTCGGTAGTGAAGTCAGCGTTTTTTTGCAGTTGTGCCACAACATGCCAACAAAAAACTGCTCTTTTATGTGTTTGTGTACACTCACTGAAATTAACTATACATGCACGATTTGATACTGTGACCACCTCCATCACTACCGAGCGCTCAAGCTTAAGGTGAACCCACAGTGTATATGTGGGCAGTATTAGTTGTTACAACTTAGCACAAGGCAAAGTCGAACTATTGGGCTATTCCAGTTGAAATCCATACACCCCAAGGAAAGACATAACCTTAATCTTCCACACATGGTATGTAGATTTCAAATGGAGTCGCACATTCAGGTAACCCCATTTGAAATTCTCACTCCCTGTGTGGGAGATTAAGGTCATGTCTTCCATAGGGGGAATATGGAGGTGAACATCTACTACTCCAACACTTTTCCTGATAATATTTAATAAAAGTAAGCTTAAAAGAATTGCCATGATGATAACCTAAAAATTTAGTATGAAATTCTGTTCCTTTTAAATATTTTTATATAGTGGTGAAAGTGTTTATGAGACCTTAAACAACATGCTACCATCTATAGCTGCATTGAGAAGGTCTAGCTCACCAGCAACACTTACTAAGGACTTACACATGTGGCCTGATTATCATGGAAACAGATCACCACTAGCTGATCCTACACTTAAAGGAATGGTAAGACTGATAAAGAGGAATATACAGGAGCATTAGTTTGAATGTCTTGCTTTCCTTTTATTTCTGTTGGATAAACTCTGTAAAACCTCAACAAGAAATTAAATGTGATCAGAAGTTAAAAGCAGTGTACTCATTTCTCTTTATATTCAACTATAGTAGCTTGGATATAGCAGACATCAAAATCATTTTTGCATATTTTTTAACAGATAGTGTTGATTGATTGGAAAGTTGTCAAACAGAGAGAAAAAATATTTATTTCTTGACAATTTCCATATTAGGAAAAACTATTTGACATGTTTGTTTCATCTCTGGTCATACCTGAATTCTAGTCATAATATTCTATAATTTCCCCTTTCAGATAAGTGGTCTGACTTTATCAACATCAATTGAAGACTTGGCAATAAAGTATCTTGCAACTGTACAAGCTCTTGCTGTAAGTATGTTTACTGATTTTATATAACATCCGTCACATGTGTCTGGGAATTACATATAGGAAATATAGTCAAGTGTGACACTAGTCTTTTGCTAGTTGGAATTTTCCCTTTGGCCTTACCATGAAGGCAGAGGAGGCTTAAAGGCATTCCTACAATGCACTATGATTGGGAAATTTGATCAATATAACCTAATTTTAAAGGCAAAGTCCCCATTGCCACACACACACAAAATGGTCATTTAAAACTGCAGCCAACGAGCTAATAGTTGAGACTTAGGACTGATATTTGATTTTCTTACAGGAAACATTCATATTGTCTCACTGCATTAATTTTATTCCTAAGTCTCGATGTTTTGAATGTTAAATAATAGGATGAAAACACCAGATATTTGCACACAATCCCATGCAAGGCATGATCAACTGTACAACATGTGTACAAAAGTCAGACATACAAGGTCAGAAACCCCATTGGGTTGTGGGAATGTCTTTAAACATCCTCTGCCATGAAGGTAACATCAAAATCGAGCATATAGGATTGTCTGTTTTGTTTTCAGCATGGGACCAAACATGTAAATGATGCAATGGAATCATCAGGTCACAAGTTTGCTACCTTGTTTGCCTGTGGTGGTCTCAGCAAGAATTCACTGTTCCTGCAAGTTCATGCTGATATAACAGGTACTGACTGCGCTTTATTGTATTAGGCCGGTGTGATCAAAAGTATGTCTATGTGAATACTAGTAGTCAAATTGTAATTAACATGAAGGCACATTAGTATTAGTAGGGCAAAAGTTCTTCAGCTAAATTTATTCCTCTGAATTCAACAAACATTTTGCTGCATAACCAGATGGCAGTAATGCCATCATAGTATGACAACATTGAAATAGGAAATGCTCAGAACAGTTGGCATTGACTTGTTAATGCAGTCAAATTGGAAGGTGTTGGAGTTGGGATTAGGGGTTTGAAATTTGGGTGCTTCAGATGTTATACCATAAACGTTTGCCTAATGCCGCACCTGGGCTCCTTTGCCTTGGGGTGCATTTCATGTACAAATAGATGGCTCCCTCATCTAAAAATCCCAACAAGAATTAAGGGTATGCGCCCTTATTTGCTGGTGGGATCTTTATGGGAGGGCACTTTTAGTTTGTGTCTAAAATTCCAGTTATGTCAAGGGAGCCCATAGCACCATTAGGTGAAAGTCATGTTCAGTAAAAAGATAGGGTAGAATTTATCTTTTTTTACAAAGTTGTCTTTTTTTAAAGAAAAGTCATATCCAGTAATGACTCAGTAGACTAATGACTAATTGCTTACGTAATTAATTACGTACAGTGGCATAGCGTGGATCATCATATTGGGGGGGGGGCACCGACCATGATTGGGGGGCACCGGGGCTGATTTGGGGGCACAAGCCGTTTTTGGCCATTTTCCTATGGGATTTTTATAAATTTCAGATCGATTGGGGACGTGCCCCCAGTGCCCCTATGACACTACGCCACTGCTTACGTATGAACATTGTGTATTTCAGGTTTACCCATAGTGCTTCCTAAGGAGACTGAGTGTGTTCTTGTAGGGTCAGCCATATTAGGTGCTGCAGCTGCTGGACATTATACCAATGTACAGGTCATGCTAATATCCAGTAATGATGCAGTGTACTAATGACTAATTGCTTATGTATGTACATTGTGTATTTCAGGTTTACCCATTGTGCTTCCTAAGGAGACTGAGTGTGTTCTTGTAGGGTCAGCCATATTAGGTGCTGCAGCTGCTGGACATTATACCAATGTACAGGTCATGCTAATATCCAGTAATGATGCAGTGTACTAATGACTAATTGCTTACGTATGTACATTGTGTATTTCAGGTTTACCCATAGTGCTTCCTAAGGAGACTGAGTGTGTTCTTGTAGGGTCAGCCATATTAGGTGCTGCAGCTGCTGGACATTATACCAATGTACAGGTCATGCTAATATCCAGTAATGATGCAGTGTACTAATGACTAATTGCTTACGTATGTACATTGTGTATTTCAGGTTTACCCATAGTGCTTCCTAAGGAGACTGAGTGTGTTCTTGTAGGGTCAGCCATATTAGGTGCTGCAGCTGCTGGACATTATACCAATGTACAGGTCATGCTAATATCCAGTAATGATGCAGTGTACTAATGACTAATTGCTTACGTATGTACATTGTGTATTTCAGGTTTACCCATTGTGCTTCCTAAGGAGACTGAGTGTGTTCTTGTAGGGTCAGCCATATTAGGTGCTGCAGCTGCTGGACATTATACCAATGTACAGGTCATGCTAATATCCAGTAATGATGCAGTGTACTAATGACTAATTGCTTACGTATGTACATTGTGTATTTCAGGTTTACCCATTGTGCTTTCTAAGGAGACTGAGTGTGTTCTTGTAGGGTCAGCCATATTAGGTGCTGCAGCTGCTGGACATTATACCAATGTACAGGTCATGCTAATATCCAGTAATGATGCAGTGTACTAATGACTAATTGCTTATGTATGTACATTGTGTATTTCAGGTTTACCCATTGTGCTTCCTAAGGAGACTGAGTGTGTTCTTGTAGGGTCAGCCATATTAGGTGCTGCAGCAGCTGGACATTATACCAATGTACAGGTCATGCTAATATCCAGTAATGATGCAGTGTACTAATGACTAATTGCTTACGTATGTACATTGTGTATTTCAGGTTTACCCATTGTGCTTCCTAAGGAGACTGAGTGTGTTCTTGTAGGGTCAGCCATATTAGGTGCTGCAGCAGCTGGACATTATACCAATGTACAGGTCATGCTAATATCCAGTAATGATGCAGTGTACTAATGACTAATTGCTTATGTATGTACATTGTGCATTTCAGGTTTACCCATTGTGCTTCCTAAGGAGACTGAGTGTGTACTTGTAGGGTCAGCCATATTAGGTGCTGCAGCTGCTGGACATTATACCAATGTACAGGTCATGCTAATATCCAGTAATGATGCAGTGTACTAATGACTAATTGCTTATGTATGTACATTGTGTATTTCAGGTTTACCCATTGTGCTTTCTAAGGAGACTGAGTGTGTACTTGTAGGGTCAGCCATATTAGGTGCTGCAGCTGCTGGACATTATACCAATGTACAGGTCATGCTAATATCCAGTAATGATGCAGTGTACTAATGACTAATTGCTTATGTATGTACATTGTGTATTTCAGGTTTACCCATTGTGCTTCCTAAGGAGACTGAGTGTGTTCTTGTAGGGTCAGCCATATTAGGTGCTGCAGCTGCTGGACATTATACCAATGTACAGGTCATGCTAATATCCAGTAATGATGCAGTGTACTAATGACTAATTGCTTATGTATGTACATTGTGTATTTCAGGTTTACCCATAGTGCTTCCTAAGGAGACTGAGTGTGTTCTTGTAGGGTCAGCCATATTAGGTGCTGCAGCTGCTGGACATTATACCAATGTACAGGTATGTGCATTATGTTTCACATTATAGGCTTTAGCCTGGCTTGAACATTTTGTTTGAGCCTGGTCCTTACAGGACCTAAGTGGGGCTCCACATGGAGCAACCATTTAAACAAACAAACAGTGCAATAGTGTTGCAAACACATTGGAAAATTACAATTTCATATTGAAAATCATCCTCTGACTACCATGCTATTCACCAGTTTTTATTGGTTTTCTTTCATGTTATGTGACTGCAGGAAGCTATGGCTAAGATGAGTAAAGCTGGATCAGTTGTGTGGCCTAATGCAAGACTTCAAGATTACTACGCCAGAAAACACCAAGTGTTCTTCAAGATGCTGGATCATCAACTGGAATACAGACAAATCATGCAAGATGCGTAACAAGATGACAAGAAGTGGTAGTGTTATCAGTTACATATTTATGCACTAATCAATGCAAAGATCAATTGTGATTTGAATGAAGATCTACTTGCCAAGTGTTGGAAGAAATTTTAACCAAAATGTTGTAAAGTAACTTTTCACTTAACCAATTTTTGATCCATCACCAATCTACACTACTCAAACAATTTTTAAAAAGGATCAGAATCTGACAATCTTGAAAAACTGATAAAAATTTGACTTTCTTTTGCCAGTTAGAACTAACTAAAGATTCGGATTTAGCTATGTTTCATTTTGCAAAACAAGATAATATAATTTTTATTCCAAAATATTTAGTGTTGTATTTACCTGGAATCAGGAGTAATCATGTTTGAAACAATTTTAAAGCTGAATTACCCTATTCAACCTAATTAGCGTGTGTTTCCTAATAAAAACCCTCTTATAGACGAATCCAATTTCACACATTCCTACACCTCAATGGCAGCCATAGCTGGGTCCACGTCAGCTCCATCTCACCTGAAATGTACTAATGATGCGGACTTGGTAGAGATTTTAAACTGCATTCAATCACCCGTGTTACACATAGATAAGAGAATGACACAGTACAATATAGCATGGATTTTAAAGCACTTTTAATCCACCCAATTGGGTAGTCACAACACCAATTTGGTGCAGAGGGGACCCAGTAATGGCCGAATTAAATCTGACCATCACTTGGCTTGTTGGATTCGTCTATATTAGGACCTTTCTACTTGTATCTGTGCACCCTTTCAGAATACTATTTTTTGTGAAATGGGTCAGAACAAAATGCTAATTATTTTATTTAAGGAATCTGTGCATAAACTTCCAAGTGGTTGCAACATTAATTTCACAGTTCTTAATTATTTTTTATGAATTGTAGTATTATTTTGCCTGGAAATTTCCAGTGTGATTTTTATAACATAAACATCCTCTATCAAAATGTTGTACTTATGCTTCCCCGGAGTACTAATTAGGTTGACTAAGGTTCTTGTATATTTTTACAACTCTGTTGATTATCAACTCTGAAGAATACTGTGTAATTTTTAGACTAATAAATAACTCTGTGCCATTTATTTTGAGGTCATTGTGTGATTACAGTGAAATGAAGGGGTTTGAGCTGAACCGAGGTATTTTTCTTCTGAGGGAACGATTTCACACATTGACATCGAAATAGACGGTCATTTATGACTGTTTTTTGTGAAAAATAATTTGTTTTCTTAATTTGCCTGAAAATTGTTTGTCTTTCTCACCTCATCCCTCAAAATGACATCATTGTCGTGAATACTAAGCAGATTGACCAATGACGGCCCATCTCTTTGTAAATTACATCGCTGAAGTAGTTTTTGATATCCACAATCCGGGGTCCATTGGTTTGTCATGTGATATGACCATAGCCGTTTTTTCTGCTGTTCTTACATTTAAGTTTGCCATCACTGAAATTTTCAGAAAGCAGGACTGTCTCTCTTTTTCACTTTGGAAAACCCCAAATGAGGGACAGTTGGCAGGTTTGTGTATATGACATTTGGATCATTGAACAATCGGATCATGTAGGATTCTTGATCTCGTAGTTGCTTCATGCTCTTAGATTTTGTTGAATTGCAGGGAGTTTAGGTTAACAAACTTCAAACACAACATACTGATTGTACTTATAGGTTATATTCAGACGGATTTCTATAGTTTAATTTTACCATTTATCACAAAAAAGAAACCCACACACAGGCAACACATTATATCTAAAGCATCCATTTTATTTTTATCCAAATTTCATATAACATGTAATGTAATCACATGAAAAACACTAAAAGCATTACAATGACCAAAGGGCAAATAAGATGACAATCAAAGTAATTCAAAACTTGTCTTTCTTATCTTAATAATCCTTTGCTATATCTCCTTAAATACATCATACAATGCTGCATTACCATTTCATGGTGCAAGCGAAAAGTTTTTTTTTTAATCACAAAGAAAATAATTACAATGTCATCATCATATTGGACAATTTCATTTGTATGACTTATTTGAATAATAAAGCACTTAATACAAAATATACATACAAGGTATGACCTTTGACATACAAGGTATGACCTTTGACCCCAATATATCATTCTAGTAAGAACTATTATGATCATCAAATCCCTGTTATTTGATGTACTGAAATAATTGGCAGTAAAGACAGAATTTTTTTTTCTATGACAGTTTCAAATAAAATTTTGTTACTTTCAAATGCTCTTCAAATCAATTGATTTTATTGTTAACACTGCAGTATTTTATGTGCAGCAAATTATGCAGTTCAAATTCTTCAAATCAATTATATCGTTGAATACCGCAATATTTTATGTGCAGCAAATTATTCAGTTCAAATTTGTTTAATTAAGGCGTATTAATACTGTCCAATCCTGACTTGTTATCAAAAAACAACTTCTTTCAACAATTTCCATTCGTAATCTGAAAAACCAGTATCAAAGCAACAAAAAATAAGCTTTTGACATAAAATGCAACAAATACAGGTAATAGTCATAAAGTAAGATAAAATTTGGGGATCACTTTAAGTACATAGTCTCTCTCATTGTACAATATTTAAAACAGTGTTTACTATACTACAAAATAGTACATTAAGATGTTTTAAAACAGTGTTGTTTAAAAGAGCAACAAAGCATAACACACATGAAATAGGTGCGAAGGTGCAACTGATAAAACTGCAAAAAGCAGTTGTAAATCGCATACAAACTGTCAAGCGATAAATTGTTTAATACCTATTTGCATGTCAATTTAAAACTAGAAATATCACAACTTTTGGTCTGTCCCTTCATGTAAGCCTACACAAAATGAGCCTATTGCCAAGTCTTCAATGTGGGATTATACAGCTTTATTCCTCAAGCTGTATAATCCCTGTCTTGATACTATGTTAACTTTGTGATGGCTTAGACCCAGTCCACACTGGTATATTTCCGTAGTTATGTCGTAATTTCCTGAACACACGGTCAGCACCTGGTCATCATGTCATAATCACTTCTGGTAAATACACAAACCGGAACAATTACAACACAATCATGCTACAAACCGGCCCAATGATGGAAATTTTCATCATTTGTGAATGATGATACAACTACTTCTAAGGTGATACAGGACAGGATCAGGCGGTATAAATATCCAGACTTCCGGTTACATCTCAACTTCTTGCACACAAAAACAACTGAGGGTGCAGATAATCCCAATTAGGGTACGTAGTGTGTAGTATGCCCATGACATTTGGTGCACACACAATACTAAGTTTGTAATACGATTGTAACATGATCGGTTTCAACACACTTGTGTGGACCAGGTCTAACATGACAGTAATATCCAACTTATTTAAATCAATGATTTTCCTTAAACATATCATTGATTAACCTTTTCAAGCTTTCCACATGCAAAAAGGTCAAACATAAACGATAATTTAAATGAATACAAAATTGCTCTCAGTAGGTCGCATAATATGGTTACTTACATGAATACACTATACACAGGTCTGAAAGAAAAAAAAAGTTTATACACTTTATTAAAGAACCTTTATCTACAACTTAATTTGTAAGGCTTATACCACCATCCTTGAGCAAGTACTTCTATTATCAAGGATAAGCGAAATCAAAAAAAGAAGAGAATTTGTCGCCTGCGATAATATCTTGTCAAAAAACAATTCACTGTCTGTATAATGTACAGAACTTTTATCCGTAAAATAAAAACTATTTTAGCCAAGAAATCCTATCAAAATAAAATTCTAATCCTATTTTGAGTGAGTGCAAGAGAGTTCTAATTAGGATAGCTGGCTACACTTCATGAGCAAATCTGGGAGCTGTATGCTTAGCAACCAAAGAATACTTTTCTTGCTCTTGAGTAACGGGCTAGTCCAGTTGCAACCCCGTATGGAAGACACAACCTTAAACTCCCACACAGGGAGAGTGAATTCCAAATGGGGTTACCTGAATGGGTGACTCCATTTGAAATTCACACCCCCTGTGTTTGAGATTACGGTCATGTCTTCCATAGGGGTGTATGTATTCTAAATGGGATAGCCTGTATCTGCCAGCTATCATATTTAACACTATCTTGGACTCGCCCATACATCTTGGAATAACACTTTCTATCAAGCCTGATATTATGCGAATGCCAAGCAGGTGTCAAAGTGAATCATTTCTCAGGTGTTCTGGATGAGATTCCGTAGGTCTGTAGAAATATACATTTCATCTTATCAAAACCAAGTTATTTTCTGACCCGACAGCTTCCACTATCGGAGTGATGTTTGTTGATAATTTGACAAGATGAAATCTAATCGTCCAGAACATATTTTGAACGAGTTCTGCTGGTATGCACTTAGTGTACATGTACACTAAGCTTTCACCAGGTGTAATATACAGAATACAGTCCGGTGCCATTTTAATAGATGAGTTAACTTCTGACGTCAATGCCTGGCAGTATGCGCACGCATCATCGCTCTTTCCATCGTTTTTTGCCTGGCATTATGCGCGAGCATCATATTTTGTTCAGGGCCAGTGTTTTTAAAACTCCCGCCACACCACAATAATGCTAATGAACAGTGTAGTGGTTGCATGCGGTTCACTCAAGCATATCGATATACCAGTCCCTTGCCTTTGTTGATAAACATTGAAGTCAACTCATCTATACCATCAGGGTATTTACCTACAGAGCAAAAGCTGGCTAGCATCCACCTAATACAAAGCTTGCTTTCTACTCAAACATCTATCTTTTCTCTTGTTTCGTTGTTATCCATACTAAAAATAAAGAAGCACCAACAATCACCCACAACAATGTAGAGAATACATTATAAATGCTTAAAAACTTCTAATATATAATCTGTCTTGTCGTCCTTTAAACAAATAGTTAAAATGCATCTACTTACACTAGATAAAATACAATCATAACAACATAATTCATCTACATAATTAAAAGCACTGTCCTTATTTGGCTAACTCTTCCTGGTTGAAAAACTAGGTACTGATTCAAAATCTTTGGAACATTTTTGGCCAATTTTGCAGAACGTTTATTTTTGTAATTTGGCATAAATAATGAACTTTATGTAACATTTTAGTGATAACAAAGTACTAGAACACTGGTTTTGGTATTTTAAATAACAACAAATGAATACAACTTGCAAAATAAATGAATATCTTTAAAAGCTTGGCAACATGCTACAAATGCTTGACTTAACAGTGGCAACCTGTGTCACCCAAAACTAAACTGAACATATAAAAAATATTGGTCTCCTATATTTAATTAGTAAAAGAGTGAACTGCATGGATGCACGGTGGGACACCCCCGTAGTATGTGCTATATTACAAAGGCAATCCCTTATAAATTGGGCTAAACATATACAATATCCCAGAATTCTTTGCACCATTTATGCTAAAACAGTGCAGTTTATGTACAGTATTTGTGTATCAAACTTACAGCCCAAATCCTTTTCTAATCTACTTATTTGAAAGTCATCATCATAACTTAATAATTACAAAAACATTATAGTCATAATGTACATATTATATGCATTGAACATTTGATTTGTAAACAAAGTAATCACATTTTTAATAAAACAAATAACATAAACTTATCGTGACAAAAAAAAGATAACATAGTACTTAAATTAATTTAAAGAAATCAAACATAATTTAAGTTGGGTAGTGATTATTACTGATATTCTGTGTAACTTTTCTGGTAGTACTGAATTACAACATAGGGTGCATTTCAATAATATTTACAATACATCGTAAGATTCAAACCATTGAAAGACTCAAACCCATCCCAACTCATCCATTGGATTTTGTTACAACAGGTTTGAACTTACAATGGATAAAAGGACTTGCGATGCGCCATAAATGTCAGTGAAATGCACCACTGGTCAGTGCTGCCTGCCCCTTGTTTGAGAAGTACTGCATAGAAGCCCTTGAGGTGTTGTATGACTGTAACCACTTCCCAATCTAGTATATAACGTTGACACTGCTTTTGTGCTATAATAAATTCTCAACATACCTCCAAACAAGTACGCTTTTCCGAATTTCAATACCAACTTCATAACTTCATTCCAAATTTGGTGAGAACATACTTTTTTTTATTAAATTGGAAGATTTGCTGTGACTTTAAAAAGAAACAAAATACACAGACAGACAGACAAACAAAAAGGACAAGGAAAAGAAGTTTGTACATATCTTGTCAATGCTTGCAAGGTAGATATGAGTATACATATTTACATTATTTCACACTCTTCTTCTTGAAATCGTTTTTCTGAATTTAAAAAAAACATGTCCATATAATGGAGATAAAATGTTGTCAAAAATTCTGCAAGGAGGTTATTTAGAGATAAGATGAGTTGGAACAGAAATCAAAATCAGAAAATCCAGCATATTCCCATCAGAGAATATTATTTGTAGTTCTCTTTAAGCAATATGCTCCGGCATTGACTGTAAGACTTGTCCTCCATTTTGTAATATGCCATATTTGTGACTACTAAATCATTATTGGCTATTCAACCAACTCATCACTTACCCAATGTGAACAAATGCAATTTAGTGGTCATAAAAGCTTAACTAAAACACCTTGAAAAAATATAGTCGAGGGATTGTGTGCAATATATATGCAATTTGAGGTATGTTCTTTTTGTTTAGTACAAAAACCCACATGTAGAAATCAGCAATTCCTTTTTTCAAAAACAAGGGTTAGCATAATTTTCCTGCACATTTGAATTACAATACATGCCATCATGTATTTTGAATTTTTGTCTCATATTTTATACATAGTAGATTGTGCATATTTTGTTAGTTACACTCGCTGGGGATGTAGACATTAACACAATCGGTGTTCAAACAGGATTGATATAGACAAGCTTACCTAAAGGTATCATCTCAGATCAAAAACAAAATTATTTGTTACACTATCTCCAGCTACTGGGCTATTCCAGTTGAAATCCATCCACCCTATGTAAGACACAGCCTTAATCTCCCACACAGGAGTGTGAATTTCAAATGGGATTACCTGAATGGGTGACTCCATTTGAAATGTACACCCCTGTGTGGGAGATTATTAATGTTGTGTCTTCTACAGGGGGTGTAAGGATTTCATCTGGAATAGCCCAATATTCTCTCATTTCCTAACAGCAGATTAATTCATCTGCATCTTAAAGTAATATTAATTGCCCCAGGCAATATGCTTTCTTTATATTTTTGCCCCATATTTGTTCATGCTCTGGAAATGAGAGAACGCAGGAACTTGATGATAGTTCCGTCATTTGCAGCATTTATAAGTTGATTTTGAAGTGCATCATCACCATCAATGTCATCCTCCTCCTTTGCAAGTCAGTCATTATAATAAAGGCGAACCGACCAAGAACAGTAACACACTCATCCAAAAGTTAAAGAGCATCATCCAATGTACAACATCTGAGTCATTTGACAAAATATATCTTTAAGTACACATGCACATTATTGTTGCTTTGTGCAACTGAAGTATCCATTCTGCTACTCCCATATCTTCTTCATCTTCTTCAAGTATCTCCTGATAGTCAATGTTTTATCAGCATTTCTGCAAGCAGTTCCTTTCAGTGTCTCACATTGACTTAGGAAAGCTGTTTCCTTCAAAGTACCTCTTAGTTAGTAAGCAGTAGTTCTCTTCAAAATTGAAGATAGCGATATGCATAGAAATCTGGTTTCATACGTGTCCTGGCTACATTAAAATACACAATGCCTTCTTTTTATAGGTCCGTGTAGCCATCGACGTAAAGCAAATAAAAGTCTTTTTTTTTGTCTCCTCAACATTGTCTTGTAAAAAAGAAACCAGTCATATAAAATGATAATGCTTTTGCTGGTACCCTTTTCCTTTTCCACTCGGGTCTTTGGAAGAGTTTATGTGTAGTGATCAAAGGAGCCAAGGTATTCCAATGCCGCTCTGTAGCAGAACTGATACTGATCCTGTCAAATTCGAAAACGATACAGAAAATGGGTGTTATAGGTGAAAGAAATAATTCCGCACTACAAATGTGGAAGTTCAGTTAAAACAAGATTAATCAGTCCAAGATAATTCACACTATTCATTTGGCACTCAGGGTTCAGCAAAAACAAAATAATATCAGATTTTGCAAGGATCAGGAAAGTCTATAATTGGATGATAATGACATTGTCCATATTCTTAATTTACCTTCTGATATTACCCCTGGTCAGTGTTTACTCAGAGGCTGTATGTCACAATTTTGGCCCAGTGAAAACTATATAATACCCCTGGTCAGTGTCAACTCAGAGGGTGTATGTCACAATTATGGCCCGGTGAAAACTGTATTTGGTGCACACAAATTTGCAATGCTGTATTACAATTAGTCAATTTAAGGAATTACAGAGCCACAATTGGGACTAATTTAATTGCCAGAAAGAGTAAACACGGCCCTGGTTTCTAGTAAGCCAAGTGACAGTATAATGTTTTACTAGCGGGTACCCACACAATATTACTGTAAACGCATGATCATATTAAGCCAGGATTGTGAACAGGCACAGCTTTGTATTATTATTACTAGTTACAAATATATTAACCTACCTCTGTTTGGACCATTGCCGGCCTCTGCGTTCTCAACATCTTCACTGTCTGGAACATATCAACAGCGCCCTCGTACCTCATGCGTTCTAGGACAATGCTAAGTGTGATGAAGACGCCTGTTCTTCCAACTCCGGCACTGAAGTGAAACAAAAAAGAGGAGTTTTAATAATAAGTAATAATTATCTGGCTATTATTTTCAATTGTGTGTTTTATGGATTTACTTCAGGCTCTGGTTAGTTGTGTGCCGCAGTCAGATACACAACAAGGGATAGCAAGGGGTTAACTGCAAACGGAGACAGTCTTTTACAACTTTTCGAAATCAAATAAAAAGGGGTGTGGATTCGAAATTCCTTTTCCAAACCTAAAGGTCTGAAACAGAAAAATCAAATGACAGGAATTGTCTTCTGCAATTTTAAAATTATATCACCATTTCCAAGTGGCAAACATGCTGTAAATGATTTCTTGTAGTTTTCCACTTCCACTATGATTTGAGGAATTTCTATAAAGTGCAATTGTTTTAACCCCATGAGAACTACCTGCCGATTAGCCAAAAGAAGTTTTCATTATCAATTGGACCAATCAGCAACGTTGTCAGAATAATTTCACCATGCAAAAAATTGAGGTGAATTATTTGCAAAGCTCTATTCTGATTGGTGATTAAAATGAAGATATCATGTAATTGACCAATCAGAGGCAATGTTAGATCGGCAGGTAGTGCTCAGGGGGTTAAACAAATACATGTCAAGGCAATTACAACCATACCTGCAGTGTGCTGTGATGGGTCCATCTTGCCCAAATTGCTCTTTGGTCTTGTGTACTTGTCCAATGAAATCAATGAAACCCTCGCCCGACTTGGGCACGCCCTGCTCAGGCCAATCCGTGAACTGAAACTGCCTGATAGTTCTCGATTGTCCGTCCTGCAATGTGTCAACAATCATCATGTTAAAGCTCGATACTGTGGTTATTATCACATGGCAAATACAATTTCTGGCCTGCTAGTTAGGCTAAGAATGATAGGTGTTAAGTGAATATATAGTCGGCACCACTGCTATTTATTTATAGAGTGCGTCTCGTAAAACGGTTATATGGATGACCTTTCTTTGCACCGACAGTAGATAAATTATTCACAAAATGACTTTTCTAAGTGCTTTCATAAATAATTCTCTGGATGACCTTCCTTTGCACTCACAATAGACGTAAGGTATCAACAGAAACCATCCACATCTTTTTCAACCGCCACTTTCATTACAATTAGCAAGGGGGAGCAGGTCAGCAGAGCTGCTCTGTTCTCCCATATCAATTTATGACCTAAAAAGAAAAAGCGTTGAAAATGATGCAGATTTATCAGAGTAGCGAATCAGCACTAATAAATTCATGCACCTCACCCAACCCTTCAAATAGGCACACAGTGTAACTGATTAAGAAGGAAAAAGAGAAAAATGAGGAGGGGAAAAAGACAAAGATTACATGAAAGAACATCTTACCCTTGCATCTGTGACTTTGAATTCTCTTAGTATGTACTGAGGCATGTTGTACTCTGACATTGGGTCTACAACAAAGTACTGATAACGAGCTGATCTTTCTGCAGGCCAGTATTGATGACATTTCTCCTGCAAATGGAAAAGAGTAAAACAATCAATGAAGGGAAGTCATTGTATTTGTATTTTTACAATCTCACCAAATTTATTTTTAAGAGATGTGAGGGATGGTAACTGCAACCCTACAATAACCCCAAATGTTGAAGTTGATATACTTTTTTCCATTCATGTGAAACACTCAATTTATAGTTCTTGGAACTATGTTATTTCCAGAAACTGTAAATTTTTGGAGGAGTAATATCTGATACTTGTCTTTGATGTTTACTTTGATTCTGACAATGAGAGTCAATCAATTAAGAGTCAGATCATGCTTGAACCACCCTAACCTCTGGGATCTAACTAAATCTTTTTGATTTAGTGCTACACATACCATAAGCTAAACACATTTGACACACATTACCTGATATATATTTTAGATATCTTAACATTACATTTACATCTTCTGTATCTAAATGATGGTGAATTTTTGTATTCAGTGTATTCAAAACTAGATCCTCTTGTTATCATATACAAACTTACCCTTCCCATTTCTCTAAGTTTTGTCAACATAACAATGATGGTTGAATTCTGCTCCCACAGCATCCTCCAGAAGTCTTCCGTTGTCTCGGCAAGCGGACCTTGTGTTGCTATGTAGGCATTTCGTGATCGGTATCCCTAAAGAAACAAGATGCATACATAAATAATTAGCACATGCTGACTACATTTTAAATTTAGTACAAGGGTGTCACCTAAAGTTTCGGCGTCCATCTGAAGTATGAAACTAGCTAGCATTGCTAGTGATGCATGATGAACAGAACAGGGAATAATGCTTTGAATTCAATATCATACTTACATCGATACAACTTGCATTAATGTAGTCAGAGCCTTCTACTCCTCTTATGGGCTGTAAACACACTCGAGTTGATTCATCTGAAACATTAGAAAATTTCATGTTATACCTTTAAAATTCTTGTTTTATTCATTAGCTCAGTACCATCAACCGGTTGATATCCCCAGTTGGCAATGACTTCACACACCTGCTAAATGCAGTTCCCCAAACTTTCAAACTTCACACAAAAATGAGTTGGTTTTAAGTGTTTTAACACACACACAGACCCAGTTGCATAGCTTTAAAGCACTAAATGGAACCAGGGATATCCCTCAATTGACTGTATATCCCGATTTCAGGCAAATTTGTCTCAAAACAAGCGCACCCTGATAAGACACATACACACACACATCAATAAATATACAAACTATTTCCAAAAGTTAACTTTCCAAAAGCATTAGTCACTATTTCAAGCGACACCTGCTGATGTAAAAATTGTTTGGACTGCTCATGTGTTTCCCCACCTCAAATTAACAAATTGTTGAAGAGAGATGAAATGGTTTTACTTACATGGAAGAATGTTAACCAGCCTATTCTTGAACTTATTGGCTGGTAAGTTGGCACTCACAAACTTGGAAGGCAGGGCCTTTTGATTGGCCAGACGCTGCAAATAGATAGATAGATAGATAGAACATTAATCATAACTACATAATAGTAAAGAAAAGTAATATAATATAGATTTTCCTGCTTAATTTCATTAGAACAACTGTATAACATTGTAATGGATGCAATTCTTATTCCTTTCTTAAATTTTAATACTGAAGTCTTCATCCTAACCCTGATCTGGTAATCCAAATCTTTATCCAATTCCAAACTCTAAGCCTAAAGACTTGGTGTGAGAGCTCTTGAGCTCTTGCCCTTATCTCGTTATATAATGCAAGATTTTTTCCCAAAAATTACTTGGGGTCTCGAAAATGAAGACCTGAGACTGACCTTAAGTGAAAACAGCTGAAAATGCTTTAAAAAAGTTGGAGTAAAATAGCTCAAATTGGGCTGAAAATTAAGGATAACTCGGAAATTTCATTAACAAAAAAAAGACGTTGAAATCCACTGAAAAACCGAAATATTTCAGGTTTGGAAATGGCAAAAATCTCATTCTGATGAACAACAACAAGAGTATTCTAGTCACATGATACAGTGCTTCAAATATGTAATTGCTTACCTTGAATTCACTCTCCATGGCAGTAATAGTCTCATTTGGTTCCAACTGTGTTAATTTCTGAATGTGAGCATACAAATTTCTGGCCAACACTTCTGTGTTGCCACTGATGACTGCATCTAGTAATGCCTCGTGTATAAAGATGTATTGCTCTTCGGTTTGAACCATGTAGTTACGTTGCGCCCTCAGGCAAGTCACATGACCATAGATGTCCACTGTTTTCTCATGTTTGATACGTTCCAGCATAGAGTCGATGACGATGTAAGCACCAGCTCTACCCACTCCAGCACTGTGGAGGAAATATTTAGTTTGTTTATTATCTTGACTTATATAAGACTATTACAATTTTGATCATTAATATTCCAGTGACACATAGTAATACCCATATTAATCACAAAATGTGAAAACAAAACTGATCGGTGGCCAAACTTGGCGTATGGTGCTGACACTTGATAGCCAACACAAGGTAAGGAACCCACATCCAAACACTGGCAACAGATCAGTCTGTTTTACTAAATGGTGTAGATGTTGTACAATGAAGCCTTATATTGCTGTAAATATTCCTTTCTCAGTTCTGCAGGCTTTAACCACAGGTCTATATTACACATCAGCATAGCATGTGCTTGTTTGTGAAGTGACCTGCTATTGCAGACTCATTGACAACATTGCTCCTCTAAAATTGGCAAGGGCTTGATAGTGTACATATTTCCATGTAGACCACTGAGAAAAAAAAACATTTTGAAACATATGTTCAACTAAGAAATTTGACTTCAGTGTTTCTCTATTTCATGAAAGATTAGTAGCATATTGCACATCCCTTAAATATGATATCCTTACCTGCAATGTACCACCACTGGACCAGCATCAGCAGGATTGCAAGCCTTTACTCTATGTACAAATGCCAGGACTGATGAGGAGTGTTCAGGTACACCATGGTCGGGCCATGCAGTGAACTGGAATTGGCGTACTTCTCTCTTTTCTTGTGAGCGATTCTGGAGGGTCAAACAAGAGATACATATCAAATGTTAATTACAGTATTACATATGCATAATGAAATTTTAAATCCATTTATTCTTCATTTATGGACCTTACTTGAGTTTTCAATAAGAGTAATATCTACCAAAATTAATGTTCATTTAAATCAAAGGGGAGAGGAAAATAAATAGTTGCTTACCTTGAGGTTAACCAAAGCAAATGTTCTGACCGTGTATGTGGCTAGTTCTGTGATGTCCAGCAGAGTGACCTGAACCTGACCGTATGTCTCCTGGCCACGACTTGGCCAATACTGGTCACACTTAACCTGTAGAGAAAGAGAGATAATACAGAACAACACATGGTGATCAATATGCTTTGATATATGTAATTGCAACTTATATTATCGACATGCGCTCGTTTTACAATTTTGAAATACAGGTGCTTCTGAATTGAATGAAACCAAAATGATATACATACTCTGTTCCTCTCTTCCAATTTGGTCATCATGACAATAGTGGACGTTCTCTGCTCCCAGACCGTACGCCAGAAATCAGAGATGGTCTCAGGCAGGGGACCTTGAGTAGCGATGTAGGCATTCTGCTTACGATATCCATCGCAATAGTTTGCGTTGATGTAATCACTACCTGGGATGCCGTCAATGGTGGTGAGGATGACCCGGGAATGATCGTAGGCGATGACATTGGCGTAGCGGTTCTTGGGTTTGTTGACCTCTAGGTTGGAATGGTCCCATGTAAACTGTTGGCCTGGCTCGATGGACTATGGCAAATACAAAATAGAAGGAACATTGAAATTTGTGTCTTGAACAGGTAGGGTGGTGTGTTGTCATATGTTCATCAATTCATTTGTGAGTGTGAACATTGCTGAATATAACTAGACATGTGTATCATCATAGTTTTTTATGTATAACCAATATTCATTTTCAATTCATAAAATTCCTATAATTGCAGTTCATCATATATTATCTGAAATCAAGGATTTCATGGTTTAGCCATCAATGAAGTAGGAATGCTGCCCTCTATAGTGCACTTCAATTATGAAGCACTCTGTCACCTATTGGAGGGTGTCAAACATAAATTCTTATTCGATGAATTTGACTACACCAATCTTCTTTAATACTCATCGTTAGCAAAATTCTCCATCAAAATAAATACTGCAAATGGATGATCTGCAAAATAGGTGTGGTATCTTAGTACCATTATGACTATATTATATTATTCTCAGCAAGAAAATTGTGTCACCTTACCTCATATTCTTGTGAGAAGAGCAGATTATCATTAGCCTTCAGTCTGTCAATGTGCTCCCCTAATTCTGCAATAGGGATGGGCGGGTGAGACATCATAGCTGGGGTCTGGTAAGTCATACGTCTCATCTCAACAGGGTCAGTAGGGTTGGGTAACACCTCTTCTTTCCTCTTTGGTCCAGGGTCGCCATTTCCATTGCGCCTATAAGAGGAAAATTTTGAATAATGAGTTTACTGAGGTTTTAACTTGTAAATTTGGCTCCAATTTTAGGTAATTTCTTTACTCTCACAATACATTTTTTTTTACTTTACACTTATAAAAAACAAAAAGAGTCACATAGCTATAATGAAAGACAGAGATAAATAGACTAGTTCGCGTCTGAAATTCTGACAACTAGACAGAAAATGCCGTACTGCACAGGGTGGCAACTAATCACGGTGCGCCTTTGCCCTGACGTCAGATGTGATCTAGTCTTTTTATCTCTGTCTTTCATTATAATTAAACTGTGGCATACTTACTTCCTGCAAACAAATAGAACAATAAGGACAGCGATGATGGAGACGAGAACGATGCCTACAACAGCTGCAATAATGGTGGTCAAAGATGAGCCTCCTTTGCCACTTTGCTGGTCAGGGTTAGATGGGGAAGACGTTGATTGGCCTTTGGGTGGTTTCTCTGCCTTCACTGCTCTGGTGTAACGGCTGGACTTTGTAAGCGGCTCCTGTAAAGGGCGTAAACAAAGTGTGAAGTAAAATTAGGTGTGTAAAATACCACATAAGGATTGTTTGATTGATTCCACTGATTTTTAACATTTTGTGACAAAAATGTATTGCTTAGCAAAATGGTACACCATATCAATGTGTTTTCTTTATACTGGCAAATCTTGGGTAACTATAAACTATCCCTTTGTTTTACTGACTATAGAAGGCATAATTTTTTAGTTTTTTTATAGTGCATAGCCATTCTTGCCATTATGCATTCTTGCTGAAATATGCAAGGTGCTTCACAGGTTATAAAATGGTTTACAATGGTCTTTTCCAGTTGAAATCTGTACACCCCCTGTGGAAGACATTACCTTAATCTTCCATACAGGGAGTGAGAATTTCACATGGGGTTACCTGAATTAAGATCATGTCTTCCACAGAGGGTGTATGGATTTCAACTGAAATAGCCTACTCTGGTATTCATCAGCATATTGTCATTAGGCAGGAAAAACCTCCTAGGTGCTTGTGGCCCCTGAACATGTTTAAAACAAAACTGCCAACATGTTACATAGGCAGTTTTGCTTTAAACATGTTCAGGGGCCAATGGCACATGCCACATAGGAGGTTTTTCCTGCCCTGGCAATCAGGGCAATATAGTTGTAATTGATTGCCAATTGATCGCAAAAAATGAAATCGGGCTCAATATTGATCCAAGTTTTGCTTGCGTCAAATTGGTTAAATCTAGAAAATAACTAACAACTAATGATGCAATGCATTCCATTACCTCATCCTCAGACATGACGGTGACTCTTGTGAAGAATGAATAATATTTTCCCTTCTCCAGCGGCTTATTATAGTATCCATTATACACAGCGCCATCTCCTATCACAAAGTTAGGTGGCATGTTATTCCCTCTCAGCTGAGCCGAGATATAAGGAGACTCCGCCTCGGTAGCGCGTTGTTCACGACGATCGGACACGTCGCGACGGCTTCGGTCCGATGAGGTGAGATCACTCAACGAATAGCTGTCGGTGGGTTTATCTGGGATGATTGGCCGCCCGTTGTTGTCTGTCAGGAGGGGTACGACGACAATGAAAACATTGCTGCAAGAAAAAGGGTTGGCATTAATTTAGTGTTTAATAATACACTTTGTACTGTGGTCAATGGTATTTTCATTTAGACTAGGTATTTACTGCTGGTTGCTGTGATTGTTTTATCTTCACATGTGATGCAATCAAGGGAAATTAAAAGGGCATTTCGTGATCCACAGCATCATCCCCCCACTTTTCTCAAAAAAGGTTGAGATTTTTATATCACTGGAAATCTCTGGCTACATAATGTTTATTTACCAAAAATTTCTTGCAGATTAATTCGTTTAGCAAAGATATCGTGAAATTTGAATTTTGTTCTGGTATACCAGAATGAAATTACACCACATTGTCTATGGAGCAGTGTAATACACATAATCATGCATAACTTGCAAACGCAAAATTGGAATCCACTGACATTTTGGGAATAAGCTTTTTTCGTGGATATCTACTGACAAATGTCATAAAAAGAGGATGCTAGGATCATGAAATACTCCTTTAAATGTTGAAACTATTAAAGTAAATTGTTATTAAATCACTGCTTCATTTTGATGCAAACCTCATGAAACTTGAACTTCTGGTATATAAAATTATATAAGTGATTTATCAGATCCTAAAAACAATAAGAAACATGATATGAACATATTTTTGCAAATACATAAAAATCAATATGAGCAACATTAGACTCATTCGCCTTAATAATCCTGTCACATATAGGAAAATTGCCTCGTAAAGCAGAACAAACTTCTTGTGAATATTTAGAAGCAACTACCTACATGATGACGACTATGGGAGATAGACTTATCAAATAACTGCTGTCACACCAAGAGATTATATGGGTTAGGTTTTATGGTTACGATTATGGTTACGATTAAGAGATTAGGGTAAAACCTAGGCTTAGGATTATGGTCAGGTGTAGCGACTATGACTGTCTTTGATTGTGCAGTCATATTTCATCTTCAACTAAACATCTCAAAAAAAGTAACTAACCCCCCTTATTTAATTACCATTATTCAAAAACGGGTGATTATATTACAAATCTGTAAAATGCTTTGGAAGCAGAATTTATTTCTGCACATTTTGACACCTCATTTGTAGCAATTGACTAAACATTGACGTCACAGCGTACATTTAAATTAATGTATCCCAAGATTTGAAAGTTGCAGTAAATTCTATTGATTTTGTATTCAGTGTAATGGAAAGAAATCTGTGTAATGATGTCTGAGTGTTTTTGTATTGTAAAAATTTGTATGTAAGTGCAACTTTCAAATCTGGACCTCACTACATTAAATTGACCAGTGTTTTATTGTTTTCTGGATTATCCTATCAAATGAGGTGTCAAAATGCGCAGAAATAAATTCTGCTTCCAACACATTTTACAGATTTGTAATACAACAGTCCCTTTTTGAATAATGGCCATTATTTAAGGGGGGTTAGTTACTTTTTTTGAGATGTTTAGCTAATTTTAAATATGTTTTTTTTCATGAGATTACTCTACTTACTCTACTGGTCCTGAGTGTCCAGTCACCCTGGGCAGTTTGAGTTTGATGCTGGTCTCACTGACTGTGGTAGGATCAATGATGGGCTCCTCTACAGCTTCAGGTGCTAGGGAATAATAAGCAACACAGAAATATTTTACGAATTATCGAGTCTCACTAATACAAATACACAATTTGAGGCTAAAACTTATTTTTTTTTTTTTTTTTTACGACATGCCATAACTGGGCATTAACAGCAGAGACAAAAAAATCATTTAGAAGCTGCTGACGAGGATGCACCCAGAAAGCGATTAATTGTATTTAGAAAGAAACTGGTTGGTTCTGGTAACAACCAAATGTAGGCAGATTTAGTGAATTGTCATTATGGTAAGCTCAGAATATTTAGATAAATTAGATTACAACATTGACAACATAAGAAGTTATCTTCAGCATAAATAATAATAAATTTTGAATTTATATAGTGCATTTTCCAGAGGAAATCAAGTGCTGTACAATCTACTGCACAATATCAATGAAATCTGCATTGTATTGCAATGCTAATATGTGACCGTACACCACGAATGAGCCGTAAATGTCCTCAATTGTATTACGAGTTACAGTGTAAAATGGGCATGTATCTCATTACATTCATAGGTACCTCAATTGGTACCTACGTGTATCTCATTACGCAGGGTGCCCATTTTACACTGTAACTCGGAATACAATTGAGGACATTTACGGCTCATTCGTGGTGTACGATCACATATTTAGTTTGATACTTACCAGCAATTTTAGTGCGCACATATATGATGGCTGGTGGACTCAATCCGCTCTTAGTGCGAGCTCTGATGTCAAACTCGTATTCCATGTTAGGCTTCAACTGATGGGCTATCACAAGACTGTGTTGGTTTTGGTCTATGTCCCATTGCTGTCCTGCATCCACATATTGAGGACGCTCTGTGCGTGCTTCGCGGCTTGTGGAGTATTTGATCTAAAACACAGCAAGAAAGAAGAGAACAATTTTTAGGCAAGTTCGAAAATGAGGTATACCCTTGGTGCCTATGACCAGGGATACTTTTGAGATTGACAGCATCTTTTTGGAAGACAGAGATGTTGTGAAATTAATTTCTGACATCCAAGAACCTGTAATTTGTGAAGCTAAACTAGATTTGTTAGCCTTTAATGGAGAAAACACTTTGAACAAAATATGCAACATTTAAAACAATGTCTTTGCAAGTCTTACCACATATCCTATGACAGGCAACTCTAAGCTAGCTGGTGGATCCCACTGAAGTCTGACCTCTGTTCTACCTTCAACTCTGGCCTGGAAATTCCTTGGTGAAGATGGCTCTGTTGGCAACGCAGGAACAAAATAATAAATAAAAAACATAATACAAACTGTGGAAATGTATGGACATATTATGACGTCATTTGCCAGGTAGTATGCTCATTGTTCCTTGCCCAGCAATATGTGCAAGCATTACGTTTTGCTCAGGATCCATGCTTTTAAAACTTTCGCTACATCACAATAAGGCTATTAAATATTTTGGTGGTTATATGAAGTTCGCTCAAGCATAACGATAGACAAGTCCTTTGCCTTTGTTGATAAACAATCATGTCAACTCATCTTTATGGAAGACATTCTGGAATAATATTAATGCATTCAAGAGATCAGACTATGGATGTCAAGTATAATCTTTTGCAAGGTCCTTTTTGAATGTTAACCCTCACATATACAAGCGTGTGCATAGGACCTTATGCACAATAATATGTGCTGAACAATTAGTAGTACGCTTAATTTGTAAAAGGGAATCCTGAAAATATTATACCTCCTCATTATACAACGAACAAACTTCAAAAACTACCCCACATTTGCATTGCACCACTTCAAAAACCTTTTTACATATTACTGTTTTCCCAAGAATCTCACCTGCGCTTCCTGTTGTCACACGTACAACAGTCGATGGTGGTGACCGCCCCTGTGGAGTTCTCAACACCACGATGATGGCGTATTCCGTCAGCTCTCGCAATCCAGACAGGTCGTATCTATCAAAATCACCAATGTGTGTGTTGGGCCACGTTTTGTAATCTCTGTGCATATTCGCTGATGGGATGTTGTAAATGATATAGCCGAGACCGGACATGTGGTCTTGGAAGTCATGTGGTGGCTTCCAATGCACACGTACTGCGGTACCATTCATGACGACAGCCGTCACTTGGATTGGTGGGTTTTGTGGTGCTGTAATGAATAAAAATTAATTCATAAATCCAAATCTTTTGACGTTACAGACTTATTTCACGGTCTTTGAAATGATGTCTCGGAAGAACTTAAATTCAAAAATATGTTTATAATGTTTTTAGGTAAAAATTACTTAACATTTCATATTTAACCATTTAAATTATGAAAGCTGGTGTTTTCTAACCCCAATAGTGTATACATTAATGCATAAAAAGCCAAGACAACTGAAAGTAAAACTTACGCTCAGGTGGTGTCATGATGTGCACCTGGGTGGAATACGGACCATTACCGACGGCAGTGTAAGCTCTAACTTGGAAGATATACTGTGTAACAGGATACGGATTCATAACCACCAGCTTAGTATCCGTTGTTTCTTCGCTAATGTCTTCTCCTGGGTTGGTCTCGGTATAGTAGAGTACCATGTACTTGGTTATGACACCGTTGCGCTCCATCAGCTCTGGTTGATCCCATGTCACCGTAATGGAATTAGTGTCTGTTTCGTGTTTGGCCATGACATTGGTAGGTGCACCTTTTGGTTCTGCGAAGAATAATGCAAATTATTTGTGAATAATTGTGCAAGGTGGTTTATGAAAACACTGGAGATTGTGAATTTCAAAATGGGTTACCTAAATGGGTGACTCCATTCGAAATCTATATCCTGTGTGGGAGATTAAGCTCTTCCATACAGGGTGTATGGATTTCAACTGGAATAACCCAAAGTCATATTGTATATTTTTACTAGACTGCTTTCATGGATATCACTGTTTATCAGCACAATTAGAAATACAAAATACAAATTTTTGATGAATATTGGGACATTCTTGATTAGCAAACATGCGATGGTTCTCAACACTTACTTCCTTCTGGGGTAGTCACTTGTTGTTCAGCAGGCAAACCAAATCCTTCGCTGTTTCTAGCTTTCACTTCAAATGTGTAACCCATACCATGAGCTGAATAAAATGAAATAACAAACATTGATTATTAGGATAAGACCAATAAATGCCAACATGAACGTTGTGGTTTTTGTGTGACCCAATTACCCCAACTACCAATGCCGTAACCCCCTGAGCACTACCTTCCAATCTAACATTGCCTCTGATTGGTCAATTACATGATACCTTCATTTTAATCACCAATCAGAATGGAGCTTTGCAAATAATTAACCCCAATGTTTTTGCATGGTGAAACTACTCTAACAATGTTGCTGATTGGTCCAATTGATAATAAAAACTTCTTTTTGGCAAATTGGCAGGTAGTTCTCATGGGGTTAAGAAGTGGGAGGTACTTGGTATAAAATTAGCCTTGGTTACAAATTGGGGCTCTTTTTTACCAGAATCTTTGATAAGTTGATATACGATATACTGAAGATTGCATGATGGTAACACTTACTCAAATCCTCGACTTGACAGAAGGATATCGTTGAATCAAACTCCATATAGAGCATACGATCTGGAGCGATATTAGGATAGTATTCAATGCGGTATTGCAAAATATCACCATGGGTGGCTACGGGGCTACTCCATCGCACTAAGTAGGCACCATTGGGCTGCATTTCCACACTCACATCAGTTGGAGCTCCTGGCACTGTGAAATAAAATAACAAACAGATTGGTAATTGCGCACACAATCAGCATACCAAGAATTGTAATCATTTCAATGTATATATTTACATACAATAAAATGATCAAATAACTGGGGCAATTCACAAAATCTACACCATTTTTTTCTAAGCAATAAACGAGGCCAACAGCGGCATTTGGATTAGGAACACCCTTAAAGGGACCAATAAACTTTTAAGACTTTTTAGTAATGTGATTGCCAATAATTATTAGCATTTCTAGTACATTTCATATCATCAAATTTGGGGTCATGCATTAATTCCAATTGAATGCAGAGAGTGGAGGGTGCAAATCATGTCGCAAACACTTATATAGTCAGTTTATTTGGCATTACACAGGCATTCTCTTGCATTTGAATCCAAAAGGCTCAAAACTACTTGATACAACAGAACTGGAAACTAGTATAGCAATGAATTTGCCATATTTGATATTAACATGTTTGGCTACTGGCCTTGTTGAGAATTGCAGTACGAAAAATCACAGGGAAACACTTTTGAGCTCAGAAAAAAAACCACCTGGACTTGCGTAGCATCATCGGAGGGGCAAAAAGTTGTGTTTCATTTAACAGTGTTTCCCACAATTACACTCTCTGTACTGTGAGAACAAGCTCGTTTATGAAGAAGAAACACCTACCTTGACCAGGCGTCTGGACCAGTTTTGCCCGACTTCTAATTCCGTCTCCTTTCACAGTGTAGGCAGCGATCTCAATGGAATACCAGGTTTTAGGTGTCAAATCATACAATATTATCTCCTGTGTTGTAAAATGTGTACAAGAGTTTAGTCTTTTTGTGTCAATATAAAATTGGGGTTGGGGGTTGGGTGGCTTTAAATTGGTTACAATGATACAGAAGGAGAGGAAAGACAGAATATATTCTAGACTAAACTCTCACTATTCTTGTCGAATAGTGGGAGTAACCACACTAGGCCGGCGGTATGGTGTGACTTGAGCAACTACTGTTTGAGTCAGATCGAGTAAGGACAGAGAAGTCTATGAAAATCACCCTGGAGTGCTAAGACCAAATTTGGTTAACTTTCCAAGAAATAGAACCAAAAATATGACATATGTGAAAAAAATATCAGATAATGGAAGATAGGGTTTGTCTGTATAACATGTTTGGATGGGGTAGAGGTTCTTGTGCCAATTCTCATTCCTCAACCTGTATGCAGCAACCTCAAATCAATTGTTTGCTTAGGGATTTTTGATTGAAAATAATCACTCTCTCTCTGTACCATTGTAACCATAGACGAGGTTTATTATTAATGTTTTTAAGTGAATACTTAGTGTAAAATTATTTATAGAGAAAGTACAGTTAACTAAAAGTTAAACTAATCAAGTTGTTAGGATACTCATTCCTATACCACCTTCAACAGAACACATCTTGGTATAAGTTGACAGTTATATAGCTACCTTACTTACTTATTGATACTTTGGAAAGAAATAAGTACTTGTTAAGAAATACACTATAGTAATAGAATATCTTATAGTTTATACAGCAGCGGTGAGATATTGTCAAAAAGATGGCATTCAGTGCGCTTGTCAAACTCGTTCCGAAAAAGCGTGTTAAAAGCATAAAAATATGGAAGAAGATAAAAAACACATGGAAATGACACGGCAAAGATTGATAATAAAAAGATGCACACTTCAAATCATACTCAAAACTTTACCTTATTTGTGTTCAGTAAGTCAGAAACAATTTTAGTTAAAATCTCAAATCCTTTTTTTTTTTTTGTTTCATTTTCTAAAAAAAACACATGCACCTGGTAGGGTCCATGCTTCATTCATTGATGGAATTCTTTGGAAGATGGGGGTTAAAGGTCAATCTAGACACAAATGGCTCCCATAATCCTTCACTTTCAGTTTAAATTCAGTGACCCATGGCGGAAAGAAATAGAATATTTGCCATCATGTGATACACACTGATAAACCAATGTTAAGATTTCCCAAAAGTGTGCACAAAATTGAACTCCATGTGTACCACATGATAAGCGAGTGGAGTAGTGTATAATTGGAACAGATTACAGGAAAAGGTCAAAGTTCAATAGGGGGTCACTGAATTCTGCTTTTGCAAGTGAGGGTGCAGAGCTACAACAGAGCAGCGCACTATGCAGCAACTAAGCTGATAAACTTTGCAGGTTTCTAGAGTTACCTATCTATTTTGATTTTTCAACCAATTTTGTCAACAAACCCTATCGAAGACCAACCTATCGATTTTGATCGTTATAAGGACTTAAAATAAATAAACCTTTGTTACAGTTAGATGATGATTAACATATATAGTCAAGTTTTGTTAGGATCACCCTTGTGTTATAACATTAAACTGTAGTGCGATGATTAGATGTTAACAATGAGTTTGATGTTGGATTAATCAAATTAGCGGATTGTTATTTTATATATATAGCTCTGGTGCATATTTTCTTGGTGATTTCATTTTATTTTTAGAACTTTTGAAACATTGAAAACCAACCAGGGTCATGTATATTACAATCTGACCTGTTTGGGCAGATTGAAGATCGTTCACACACTACAACAAAAACATCATTCTGCGTTTTTGATTCTGAAACATCTGGATATCACCATAACCCTGTTTGTTTCAATATTTCCAAATGGGCTATTCCAGTTGAAATCTATTACACCCTCTATGGAAGGCATGACCTTCATCTTCTACACAGGGAGTGTGAATTTCAAATGGAGTCACCCATGCAGGTAACCCCATTTGAAATTCACACTTCCTGTGTGGACGATTAAGGTAATGTCTTCCATAGGGGGTGTATGGATTTCAACTGGAATAGCCCAATGCTCATGTGGGTTTCATTTACTTGTTTTCTACTTTGTGCAGTATTGTTTTTCCTTTAAATTTGTGATGAAAGATTTGTTCAGACCTATGCTAAAGAACAAGTAGATGACTGGAAAGGGCATCAAGATGTATGACAAAGGAGGACCAAAAGGAAACTTTTAATAATTTTTTTTTTCACAGAAAAATGCTTAATTTGTATGGGTTAACATTGAGCCCATTTGGTATTAATGTTCCAAGCTTAGGACACCGATCAATTAAGCTTGTGATTCACTTGTGTTTTCGAAACCATAAGTACAGTTCATTTCCACGTTTAAACAAAAATGGTTCTCCTTCAATAATAGGAATCGCATCACTCCTTTGTCATACAGAACCTTCCCAATACATACCCAACCCTCTATTTGAGGTGTTTGATGGTGTTTCTATTACGAATGTAGATACGCATACGCCAGCCAATCACAGTGACTGGCGTCTATTTGGTGTTTTTACTTAATACAATTATTCCTAAAAACGCCAATGGAAAAGTGTTAAGTACCTGATCATCGATGTCATCCTACAAGTCGTAAAAAAAACAAAAGTTAGAGAGAAAAGGTGGGTTTAGGTGAAGGTGTATAACATGGTGGTTAATAAGCTACAAAAATATTAATTGTCCCAATTAGGGCAGTTAATAGACAATGAAATGAAATCATATATACCAAATTGGGCTCTGTGGCATTAGCATTAGTTTTCCAAAGAAGCCAGTTTTTTGTTTTTGTTTTTTGTTTTGACAATAAAAAGCAATTTTAGCCTCAAGCTTTAAGTGTTTCTATATTGTAACAAGTCTATCCTGCATTTTCAAAACCAAAAGATTCGTAGAGATCAGCTAGATCTAATTTTCTTTGCAAAATACTTTAGAACCTATTGGAAACTTGCATAAAAGTTTTGGACTTACACCATAAGAATTGAGTGAACACATTTGTTTCATGTAAACCTGGTGCTTTACCTCATTTCATCAACCAGAAAATTTGAAAAATATTGAATCAAAATTATCATGCCAGCAAGAGCCATGAGAAAATGTGTAAAAATGAACATTCAAGAGTTTTCAGTGTTTGAAATGACAATTGTGATAAAAAATGCAAAAGTTTGATAAAATAAACTTAAAATAAACTTAAAACATAAAATACACAAGAAGTACACAAAAACACTAAAAACACAGATCACCATTGTCGGGCCAAAATCAATAGTCATTGAGTTCCATCTGTCTGTTCTGATCAAAAATGCTCTTTTTTTTTTTAATACCTACTCAATTTGGAAATTGGCAAGTTTAAAAATTATAGTATACTATGAATTATCACATTTTTTATATTGCTAACTTTTTTTAAATGTGTTAGACTTTTGTCAGCTTACAGGATTCACAGAAATGATTGCAATTATTAATCAAAGTCTTAGAACAAATTATTTATCTATTCATTCCTTGGCAAAGGTATCATCTTTTTCAAAAAAGGTATGATAAAGCTCTTAGAATATTGATAAAATGATATTACTTCCTAATTCTTCTAAGGGAAAAAGAAAAGATTGCTTCACAAGAGCAGCATTTTTATTCAGGACAGACAAGAGTGTACAGTACACATCAGGAGTGGTCGGTGTTTGCAAGAGATGGTGGGGTCAGCAGTGCTGTGGGCTTGCTCAGTATGATGTAAAAGTATATCTTGATATCACCAGCCTCAAATCATGCTTCCTTCTGCTGTGGTTAACATAATTGACATTTTAGGGCAAAAAATGCAATGAACCACCATATAAGCAGTATTTTTAGAACCAGTTTACTGGTGCTAAAAATCACTACCATGATACTTCACCAGGCCTACTTTGTGAAAACGGCAGCATTTCCTCACAACCAAAGAACCAATGCATCTATTCAACGAGAATCATCATTAATGCATAACACAGCAGAGTATAATGTACTGAGCTTCGGTAAAATATCGACCACTGACCGGCAAATGACCAAAAGTTGCTTTAGATGGTAGGCGTACTGCCAAAGTGTGAAGTGTGATTATACTGAAGCCCTGATTAGATGCTTTGGCATCTGCCGACAACTTACAGCATCGCTAAGCCCTGCCGACTGGGCAGACATAGACGGCAAAGGCTTTCCTTGGATAAAAGGAATTACAGATTTAAATTTAAGTAGCATTTTTGAGCTATTGGTAGCATGTTAGACAAGAGAAGAGGTCTTGGAAAAGGATTTTAAGCTATTGGATGCATGTTTTCTTTAGTAAGACAACCATCACTGACGTAGATATGTCTTCTTCTACTCCGATTCATTTTACATGTTATGGCAGACGGATTGAAGTCGATACACAGTCAAAAGAAAGCATGATGTCAGGTGATGGGATGACAAGATACAACCTTTGTAGTATAAGACCAAGAGCTAGACAAGGAGGGAGCCGAGCTAGAATAAATTCTCTTCAATGAGCCATAAACACATTAAAAACTCATTAACTTCCTCACCATCATTACTAACCATGTCAATGTGAACATACTGTATGGGATGGGCAGTCATGGATACTCACACACAGAAAACAAATCCCCTCCTTATTGAAAAGGACAAAAACTTGCTTTGCTTTGGTAAAAACCAAATCAATATGTATCTGGGAATTTTTGGTTAGTCCTTTTCCTCAAAATCATGATATATGAATTAACTGGATACAAAATTTGGACAGCTACCAGATTATATTTTATGTTAGGAAAAACATTACATAATTATGGTAAAGGCAAATTATATTGATTAGGGCAGGTCCACAGGTCTTAACAGAACCCTAATTGAGAATCGGACTTATCTTGACAAAATAAAAAGCAATGTTCTGCATCTTCCAAGCCAGATCTTAAGGGGAGGGGCGATGCAGGTAGTGACTAAAAGTTGCTGAAGAATATGCATAAATTGATCTTTAATCAATTACATATTGTTAATACACATGATATCAAGTTGTTCAAGATGGGCACTTTTGTTTCTGCATGTGAGTATATATCGGACAATGAACTCCAAACGACTGTAACTTAACATGCTTTAATTGCACTTCAAAGAAGACTGCTTGAAACCAAACAACATCATTGCACTGATTACAGGCCATCACAAGCATGCAAAAATCACACAGCTTTATCTCAAAGCAATAATTATAGAAATGGGGTAGAGCAAATTGCATGCAAAGTGCCAAAGGTGGTGACTGACTGAGAGAGTGAGAAGAGAGATATAGAATCAAAGCAAATCATGCTTGCAAAAAGAAGCTATCAAATAATTATACCAATAGCTATTTTTTTTACATTTACTTGTTATTATCAATAGTACTACAGATACCAAACAAACTTTATTTTGATGTGCACAAAATTTGACAACAAATATTGCACTAGTAGATGATATTTAAATGAAATTATTAGTAGAATAATCAAAAATAATCATGATGAAAATAATAACAACTTGCTTGCTTCAAATATGGATATACAGATATAATTTTATTTTGTTAATTAAAAAATAATTAGAAATGATAATCGTTCCATGATCCCTTGGATTTAGTATGTAAATAAGAGATAAATAGTGCAGTTATAATGTGCTATTTGAAAATAGAAAACCTATAACAGAGTGCACATCTAGAAGAGGAGTGCAGTGCACTTTGCGACCGTCATGAAAGTTAACCACCACTGACGCTTACACCGATTACGTACAAACAATACCTATGTATATATATAGCCCATATGTACTACAAAGACAAAGCACGCACAGACATAAAACATACACAACATAAGACAAAAGCAAAACAATATGTGCAAATCAATCATCTTCCCGAAAGATTGAACCCTGCTGAAAAATTGTCATTTTGCTGAAAATTGTACAATCAAAAATCTAACCACAGATATAGTCTGATTGGTAGAATGGGGATTTGACTATCTTTTCAACAGGGATAATCATATAAAGTAGAATTTGATTGATTCCATTTGCTTCAACAAAGACCACATAAAGACAACAAGCACCAATGTCGGCACTTTTTCTTACCCGCATATTGGCCAGTGTAACCCAATAAACCTTGCCTTCACCGATGTAGTCCCCATGCTGATTGGATACCGAGTAGTGGACCTGGTATCCGCGGATATCACCATGTTGGCGATGCTCTGCAGGTGGTTGCCAACGGATACGCAAGGTTGTGGAATTCAGCGCCTCAACACGAACCTTCTTTGGTGGGCCATCAGGAACTGTTGAGAAAATGTAAAAGTATACGGAATGAAAAACTGAAATACTATGAAATAATGTTTATTAAATATTATCGTTACTAAGTAATAAAATAGCAAGAACACAATACGTAAGGATAGCAATATAATAATAGTCCACTGCTTGAATACATTGGTTGATGCAACACCTCTATAGAGCTTCATTTGTGTCACTTTTCTTCAAATTTTTTTTAAGTGGCTATGTTAAGTTTAAGGCACCCATCTCTATGCAAGAAGTCAACATTTACAAGGCCCAATTTAGGCAGTTTCATTCAGTAAGGCAGCATATGAGCAGCGGGATGAGAGTTGCGTTCATATTTTCTTTCTTGAATTATTTGTTTACATACTTGAAATATGGTCATGAGAGTGTATCATTGAAACTTGTCTGACTGTTCCACTACATTTATATCTCTACAAAGACTATTATACAAGCCAATAATATCACAACATGGCCATTGCTCTCTACTATTCACTCTCCACAATACTCACAACTATCAGAAACCACTCACAACAAACAGATCAAGTATGTAACAAAGTTAATATTTCAAATGTACAATCCACAGGATGTGAGCCCCATGTGAGCTTGGTACTTCTGAGAGCATATGAAATGTTTCCATGTTCTTTTGATATTGAGCAGACGACATTAAGTGGTTTGATTTTTAGTCAAATAATACTATTAAGACATGGCTGACATTGATTTCTACATGTCTTATATAGATATTGATACATATATATCTCCCATAGGACCAGAGCTAATGTAATAGAGTAGGTACTTAAGAGTACTTAAAATGTTGCAATGCTTTTGTTTTTATGAAAAAAGATTAATTGCTTGATTCCATTTAAATATACTATCAAGCCATGATTTAATGTACACACATTAATGCATATACCATAAGTACTTGACATTACGTGAAGGAATCTGTATACCTTACATAAACAAGAAAAATTCCCATACTCTTAATATAGAAAGGAAAGAATTGCTACATTTACTATAAGACGTAATTCAACTTGATTTATAGACTATATATATATAGATACATTTAAGCACTTCCCTTACGAGGCATGTTACCAAATGCAACTTGTGTACTTCAAATAAACAATCGCACATTAATGCTTTGATCTGAGAACATTAATTGCTTGATTTCCGTCATATATACCATTAAGACATACTTCAAATTGATATCTAGACTTTGTATATACATAAATGCGCATCATCCCGGAGGACTCGAAAGCCTGCCGGTATGTGAAGGTATTTCCAGCTCAAGTATAAACAAGAGCATGTGAAATATCTTGCATGTGACAAGATTAACTGCTTGCTTTTTGGACACATCTGGCAACCGGATTACCGCACATTTTCAATTTGCCAGTGCAAACAAGCAGCTTACTTGACTTGTTCTTTTGCCTTCCCTTTTGTGTCTTCACATCATCGCAGGAAAATGCAGTTTTCTATTACGAGTTAGCTTTGGGTTTGCCGTGGCCGTGCCTGCAAGCCTTTTGCAAATTCACCAATAATAAATTTGATTTCTATGTTTGCCAAACATCTGTTTGAGTATGCATGTAAATTGTTTTGAATCTCAACTAGCTCACACGCAGGAGCTGTTTGTTTTATTTTTATTTACAGTACTTATTTTATCTACTTGTTGTTGGTAAACATTTTCTCTTTATGTATTTACTTATTTATAACCTGCTAATTAATTTATTTACATTTCTTCTCTTATTATGTTTTACATAAATCAGTTTCTTCTTTACGATTTATCATAAATGCTACTATATTTTTATTGATTTACATCAAAATATGCATCTGTTGAGCTTCTGTAACACCAAGATTTTAATGATCAAATAATAATTAATGAATTTCTTGACATATTTGTAAAGGAGGAGGTACTATGAAACACTCCACACTATAACCCCATAAGTGGAAGTATAAAATCTTTTCATATTAATCCATACCGACTGAAAATATGCCCTATTGAATGACGCATCTTAAAAGCACCCATAAATCTATTTAAGTTAGTGCTAAGTGAGCTTGATAGCATTTTATGTTTGCTCAACTCAAAGAGAAAATATTCTTGTGAAAGAGCACTTTTAAGAAAACAATACTTGACTTCACAAAACCTCTCAATCAGCTTCCCATTAGTTTGTTGTGTGACGTAATGCCAGTGATATTACCGCACAATACTAGCAGAATGGGCTATTCTATTTAAAATCCACACTACCCCTGTGGAAGATTTTGGAAAATGAAATGAACACGTTAGGCAGCTCCATTTGAGTTTCACACACCCTCTGAGAAAGATTCAACCTGAATCTTCCACTGAGGGAGGATGAGTTTCAAATGGAGCTGCTAATGTGTTCATTCCATTTGAAATTCATACTCCCCCTGTGGAAAATATTTCTAAAATCTTCTACAGGGGTAGTGTGGATTTTAAGTAGAATAGCCCAATACCGTTGCCTTAGTGAGGATGTGATTTATACCGAGTGATGCATAAAAAAGATGGAAATGTTATTACCTTTTATCCTCTAAAAATTTCCAAAATTGTACATTTTCAGCCATATTTGAATTCTATAAAATATTAATTAAAATGAGTACAAGACTAGTATTGGTCCAGTGATTCTTTAGATATGCCTCGTTTCGGGCACTACCTCACAAGGGCCTATCAGGAATATCATGCAGGGATTATGCCTTAGTCCTGTCTTAGATTCCTTATTATAAGAATAACATAGCTGACAGCTACTTCATCATTGCCACAGCATCTTCATGGCATTTTAAGTGTTTTTCGTTCAATAGGGGAAGTTCATTGAATGTGATTATTGTGTATGTTGTAAAAATGAAGAGCAGAGGCCTAAATGAGATAACACATTTTGATGCAGGCATTCCATTTCATGAAAAAAATACATTTTTACTGTCAACAAAATATGGCAAATGTGCTTGTCACATATATCACGATCAGAACATTATTTTCATTAATCAGGAACTGAAAGTGGACACACAAGCTTACCAACTGCCATTCTTTATGTTTCAGAGGTGCTTTTTGTTTTTTCTTGTGACATTTGAGTGACTTCCTCTCCGATTCGGCGCGACGCCGATAAAGTTAAATTAAACGGTAGAAGAGGAAGAGGCCAAAGTGGTTTACTGACTACTCTGTCCTTCAAGTAAATCATTTTTTAATTTGGATTCAATTAACTGGACACTATAATGCACAGCACACATGCATTGGTTGGTTTGACATTAATTGCAGATTGACAGATGATAGTATTTGAAATTATTAGACCAAATAGTATCGGCATGTATATACCTATGCAAATGGGTAGCTTTTTGTATAGCATAAAAATGTAAGATGTTTTCCTATTTAGATACTAGGGTGCTACTCTTGTGTTGTCAAAATATCCTGAAATGCCAAAAAATATGAAAACGTACATTTTCCTATACTTCTGTAATCTAAGCCTAATCAGAAATTTCTGATAAGTAGTATCTTTGATTTGATAAATAACATCAAATCATATATTTTCTTCTTTATTTTGACATTTTATATAACCTTACTTTACTACATTTTGTTTTGTCTTACTTTAATGTAAGCACTGATTAAACCTCAACCCCGATTTGTGACTCCTACATCACCTTGTTAGTCCCACAAATAGGATTACAGTAGAGTGTCTTCTTGAGACTTTGAAGAGGACATACACAACTGTGTGAGTGCTCCAACCAAATTGGGTTTTCTACATGACAATATTATATAGCATGTCCCAATAAAAAGTTGCACATCCACATTATGGTTGTTTGTGTTAAGCAGAACTAAATGCTGTTTTATGTTTAAATGTTAACCAATTTCTGAAAAGTCAGACCACTAGGAAACCCCACATCAATATTCTGTCATCTGTCCTTCATATCGACTGGGTATCTTGTGACCCTTCATATTGTTCTCATTGGGAACTACAAAATTAAAAAGAACACCATCTCTTATGAACTGGGTTAAAATTTGATAAAGCTTTCTAAATATCTTACTGTCACTGTGTCAATTTCAGCTGAGTTTAATGACAAACAAAAATGACCACATTCTCCACTGAAAAAGTAGGACCCTAAATGGTGCATCTCAAGTTCCTTTCAGCTATTAAATATGCACTATGCAGAGGTAATTGAAGCAAGTTTCAAAATAAATGGGTCAATTTGTAATTGCCTGACAGTTATAGAACATTCATAGAAACCAGGTACAACAAATCTCCTTTAAATGCTCAACCAGTTTGAATCAGATAACCTGAAATTTACCTTTCCAGTTTTTTTTAGTTTAAACAAGATAAAAGCATTGGATTTTCACTTAGACACGCTGTACCACAGTCCATGCCAAAGTAAATTGTTTTCCCTTGCAGCGAGGCAAGAGGGTAGAGAAACAGACAGGTGACATACCCAGGCAAGGAAATTAAAAGCAAAGTCGTGTTTATTTTACTTGCCATCCTTTGACCCATTTCAACTGATTTGCTAAGAGCATAAGGGCATCACATATACTGGCAAAGGAGAATATTTGGTTACCCAATGGCATTACTATTATTTGGTCTCTGACACTGTCGTCGCAAGGTGAGGATGTAAAAAGCTTTAATCAAAAAAAAAAATTAAAGATTTAAAAGAGTTTTATCATTTATCAAACATTTATTTCTTTTTTATGTTTACTTATTTATCTTATTCATTTATTCTTTCCCTACCTTACTCTTTAATTCAATGATTATCATAAGTCTTTGAAATATATACTACTAACTGATTCTAAATTATTCCAGTAGCTTCCGATTTGAATCTAGAAATATTTGGTTCATGTTTTATTGAAAGTAAAACCACTTATCTAATAACTTTCGGATACATGGCATAGTAAAAAGTTCTTCTGGGCACCTAGGGAGAGCAGTGTCGGCACATTGAAAGTTGACCAAAGTTAAAGAAATATGTTCTTTGTTGTTTAATAAAAATCATCTTTCCAATTCTACATTGAAAGATGATGTCCACAGCAACATGTGATGTAATGCAATCTTCAATCACAACGGTTGGAGAAAGTGAAACATAGAAATCTACCTCCAACATACACCATTAATATTGTAAGTGGTCCCAGGATATTCTACGCCAGTCAAAAGTGACAAGCCAAACAAAATGACAAATGTGTTGGGTTAAGAGGAGTCAACCACTGCTTGTCAACAATGTAATTCAAACTTGTCACCAGCTTCTCCCTATGTACATAAATTACTGCTCATATCTCAATTATAGGCTGACTTTTTGACATCTCATGCCAGAAATATCTAGTAATAGTTATGCTTGGCTGATCTAGGACATGACTGTGACAATGCACTCTGGTTATCTAATACTCACTTAGGCTGTGTTTGATGTTAAAGGGCAGACAGGTCTTATTTGTATTTTTGTTAAATTAAAAAACAAACTATTTTGATCTGAATTGCACACCTGACATGGAAATTTGATCATGATATATTATGCCAATCAAACAAAGTGACTACGTGCATGCATGCATACATTTGTCTGTGTGTGTGTTCGTCTGTTTTGCACGTAGTAATGGGCCAATCTCTAAAATACAAATTTCTGAAACTTTAGGATTTGTTCACTCTCATGACCATATTTATAGTAAGCCTATACATCAAATTTGCATTCAATGAGTAAAAACATATCTATCAGTGGTTTGGGGTGTTTTGCTTTCATATTGCTAAATTTTGTGTTCAAACTTTTTAAGCCACTTTCGGGTTGAGCTCTTTCAACCTAACTCGCTTTAATTCCTTTGTCAAAGCTCATAGAGATATGCATCCCTTATGTAATCTTTGAAAACTAATTAAAGTATTTATAAGGCATGGGGTTTTGCTACCCTACACACATTACCAAATTTCCCTATTCACCAATGTGTGTACTAGCTTGAACTAGTGCACCGTGAGGATTTGAATGTCTACTGACCAACACCACCTTTCGGCCACTATTGTGTCTACTGCTATGGAAACCAATATGAATTCATGCATATACTTTGAGCTAACAACACCTGATGAATTATGATTTCCATACTTTTATCATCATAGCTCAGAATATCAAGCTTGTCGGTCTTCTTATAAATATACACATTGTACTTAGTGGATCTTACTTACCTGTGACATATAACATTTCAAATTAACTCCACAATTGGACTGTATAAAATAGTAAATTTTAACAAACTTATCAACTTATGCTTGTACTGAAGCGAATACATAAAATGGAAAGACATTTTGGAATCATCATGCTTTTGTAGATAAAATCTGCTAAAATGGAAACAATTTATAGATAAAAAAAAAAGTGACATGATGCATGTGGTAAACAGCAAATATGGTGCGTTAAGAATAACAAAAAAAGCTTTTATCGTGCAATGGTTTAATGAGAAATGGTTGTAATGCAAAGGATTTTAGATGCAAAGCATGTTAGCATTAAGAAATATAAATAATACAAAACACCATTAGTATTGATTGTTATGTACAAGGTAAGAGCTAAGAGGCTACATTTTACATATATGACACTTGTATGCTAAAATAGAAACACATAGTTAATTGCCAGTTGGAATAGGTGGACAAATTTTGAATGCATTTTTATAACGATGACATATGGCATAATATATATCCTTACATTGTTTACTTCAAAGGAGAGATCAAAGAAAGTTGAATCACATACAATACTTTTCTAGGAAACTAAATTTGTACAAGCTCAACAACTTAAGACTATGCCAATGGGAGATTCCATAATTAGGAATACCATACCTTTACTGACACAAATAACAACAGGTGCATTGACTTATCACAAAAAGGTTTTACCTATACAGACTAATTGAGTTATCCACCAGAATCATTATTTTCCAATTTCACAAGTTGCGACTTTTCAACCTCTGCAAAAATAGGTGTGCAACAGTGCTCAATATGTAACTACCCTACTCTACACAACATCATTCTAAAAAGCAGTCAGTGCACTCACTGCAATAAGTTAACACGATGTAAAGAAAACCTGGGAAATAACACAGTAATCAGCAGGTGTCGTGGCGGTTGAATTCTGAAGTAGCCTTCAGCGCCAGGGAATCTGCTCACTCAAAAGCATAGAGTGGGAATAGAGTATGCCCGTACCTAGAGTGCCAAATACTTATTTTACACGATAAAACGCTTCAATCATAACAGCCAAAATTAACTAGTGAACACAGGTACTTGGTGTGTTATGCATTCCTGGAGGGTCCGTGCCTGAGATGAATGAACCATTCCCTACTTATATTAGCTTACTATTGTAACATCTTCAAAAAGAACCCTTTTTGCTCATTTTCTATCTTTTTTAAAAATGACGACGACGACTACGGGAAAAACTTCTTGTGAGCAAATCGATTTGACATGTTGCATACAGGAACCTTGCAGTAAGTGTTCTTTATTGAGACATGGTTTAAAGTAGACAACAAGATTTACGACGAGTGTAATACATAGCTTTAAGATACAGCGTGCTCTTGCATTTTAGTCTCTGGCTTACAGGCTACATGAATGAATCAATTCATGGATCTCATCATGTGTCCTCATAAAGTAGGCTCATTATTTGCTTATATTACATACAACTCAAATATGACTGTCTTCTACATATACCAAACAGGTGAAATGAACTCTGATATTTTAAACAAATCAATGTTGTTGTTTTCACTGAACAAAACAAGTCGTGCTCCAATCCAGTGTGCATATGATAGGTAAACGACTACCATTATGTGTTCCTTTATATCCAAAAAGTTTTACAGAATAAAGCACATGTGTTGCAAATGAGATATATTGTTGTTTACCACAAAGGGCAATTCTTTTAAGAAGATAGTATAATACCATCAGTTTTCTCCCAGCTGACCGACTCATGCAGTCTCAGTTGCTGAAGCTCCTGATGTCCCAAATTTGATTCCTCAATTTCAAGAGTTTATTAAATATAATCTTGCTTTCCTCAAAGGCTAACATTCATGTTTGTTGTTGCACACTGCGTTGTAAATGTCTTAATGTAGCCAAACGTTTGGCAGTCCATCCAATTTTTTTTTAAATAAGTAGGGAATCGGTGCCATGCAGCTTTAAATGTAATGAGGATGAAACTTCAAATAGGATTTATCAAAACCTGGTCATTCAATAAACTAACAAGCAATTCCAGTGCTTCATGGACCTGGCCTGGTTGTGCTAATGGACATAATATTTGTCTTATAATCAACCCCAATCAATAGGGAACTCTATCCGCCTTGTTGAAATATGCAAATTGGCTGTGGTATTGCTTTGCGGTCATTAAACTGAAATCCACCCATTTTAAGCTTATCTAATTTTCTTCTTTTTCCCCTTCTATCATTTTGTGATGACTGATCTATCAAAAGCTACCTTTCAGATTGAAGTATAATCATTAAAAGGCTATTCAACTGAAGGTCAAATCAATGGCTCGTGTCACTATAAATACCCAATTTGCCAAATGATTACTGCATTTCAGTAAATTTTTACTAATCAAGTACTAATCATCTCAAAGTACCATATGCCACTAGTACTGATTGTAAACTATATGGATGATTCAAATTTGCTCTCCAAAATATTCTGATAAATTCACGCTTACATCATTTGCCCTAGAATAAACCTAACCATAGCCTTTTTTTGCTCAGAATTATATGCCTGCATTGAAGTTAGTTTAAACCAGATTTCAAGCAATATGCAGACAATTTACAGATTACATGCCACAATCTTGTTCGTTAAGATTCTATCAAAAAATGGAAAAAAATCTTTCAGCAAATATAACATCAAGAGATATCGCCAGCATACCAACCATCTGACAATTTGGCTATAAATAGAGTTCCATTTTTATATGTAAATGGGTAAATTAGCCTGCCAGATGAAAGCTCTACCTATTTCCCCAATGAGGAACCTCATAACAGTATTTCACTCTTTTTAATGATTTTTATGTAGATTCCGTACCTCATTTCAAATCATCAAATAGAGTTTTCATCTTGAGACACACAAATTTGGCAGTCTATTTTACCCACCCTTAAGCCTTTCCTAAGAGAAAGACCAATCCTTTGATAAATAACTCCTCTGGCTATTCTCTATATAATTCTTATACTAATTTGTTTCACCTACATGCCATGTGATGTCTTGAAAAAGTCAAAAGTGTTAGTTTTTAACAATTGTCCTCACATACTGGTGTTATACTCTATAATGACAGGCATGTGGAACATCATGAACAGAGATGAGGGGCAATACAATCTTAGTCACATATTTGACAATCTTCTTGGAACACAAACTGGCAAATATGTTGCTGAGCAACCAACATCCTATGCGGTAAACAGATCATCACAAAAACAATAGTTTTGAAAAAGTCTGCAAAACTTCAAAATATTCACATTGCTTCAATAGTGGACTAGAAATATGAAACTTCTGCTAAAATGACAGGCAATTGTTTGGTGCACAACTCCCATTGGCCAACACTTTTTTACACCTGCAACAATGTTGCAAATCACAACATGATTTGTCATGTTATAAAGTGACCTTATAATTATATATTGGGAATTTTCATCACATACTGGTGATGTAGCACTTCCTTTCAAAATGGTCATTAGGTGCTTGACTTCAATTCTGAAGCATCTCTTCATGTTTCCAAACAACTTAAAGACGTACTTAACAACAAAGCACTTTTCTATCCTTTTGTTTTTCATTAAAATCATAAAAAATTGTGGAGACAATAATAAGGAAACTAGAAAATGTTCTACATCTAACCAGCATGCAACAATGCCTAAGCTTGAACTAATTCTTACCCGTACAAATTAATTTTTAACCCATTTTATTGGAAAACTTCCAATTTTCATACTGGAGTATGCAAGAAAATTGTTAATTTATAGGTACCAATACAAGAAACTTGTTTACACTTTCTTCCAACCAAACTTGATGGAAATGAACCCCAGACACCTGAATTACCCCTGCATCCTTCTGGCTGTCTCAAAACTTGTTAAAAATTCAAAATGCAGAGTAAAATCGATGGCACACACAAGGTGCCGAATATAGCTAGGAACACTTGGAATGCTAGAGATGATGGTTGCTATGTCAATCACTGGGGAAAGATGGGGAAATTATGCAGTAGGTGTACGGTGTGTAAAAGCAGTCTATAGAGGGATGAATGATAAGCAGTGATGAATATAGTGCAGGCAGATAAAATGTGGGAAACCAGCGTGAGGCAATGGAGGATGAGGTGTGAAGATGAAGCATGGTAGAGGTTATCGGTGTGCCGAAACAAATGTAAAACAAGGCTGATTTCACGCCAAGTCGATAAGAGCACACAAGATGGTGATAGTGATGCGTTTATTAACAAACAGAGAGTACTGTTGGTAGGGGGAATGGTGGCTCAGTGGTCTCATCACAAAAGGGTTTATCTCTTTCAAGTGTCTTAACTTCATACTACTTTTCACAATGGTATAGTCTACTTTCTTTCCATAAGCTATTACCAGGATTACATGCCAAAAATAAGTATCAGGTAAACACTTTCTGGTATATTCAATGTGATGCAAAGGTTCTGGGAAATAGACTGTTTTGCTTGGCACACAGCGGTAATCTAAAGAACAGGCCTGTTAAAGATATATAGTCACGTTAAATAGGTTTCCTTTAATTTACAAATTGAAGGACCACATACTGCCTAACCAGCAATAGCTATGCAGATTATTGTGTTACACACCATATTTGTCAGACTTTATCACAATGGTAGAAGAAAGTATTGTCATACAGTTCTTATAACAGATACATTTGTTTGGCTGTAATGTGCATGGGATGTAAGTGACAAAAAGGTCACAGCAATAAGTATGAGGTATGATTTTATCCCCTATATATATAGATTGGACTCTTTCAAACCCTTTGATATTTAAAGCGGATAATTTTTGACATATGTGCATGCATATAAATACAGTGACGATGATGATACCTGCCATTGGTCCGTGGCTCCGTCTACAAATGGCGCCAATTAGCTGTGAGGAAATGTAAATGCTAGGGAAATGCATGCAGTCTGATCAATGCTAGCTAACATGACAAGGTGCCATGGAATACCAATTGGAATAAATGCGCATTAAATTGAGTCGTGATCTTCAAATTTTGATTGATACGGCTATAGAGTTAACAGGCAAAGTCAAACACATTTGAGATCTTGTATCAAAATATCAGCGAATATCTCAAGAGTCTTTGAAGCGCAATACAGGATATTTATTCTCATGTAAAGGCATTTTTATCCCGTTTTGAGTGAACTTATAAATATTAATAAGCCTTCAAAACAGGTTTCACTCTTTTTGCTTGTAGTTGACTATTAAACAGGGAAAAAGCATGTTAAAAGGTATAATATTCCAAGATCACCTTGTTTTAGAGAGCTTTGATCACACTTTATGATGCAAAGTGTTAGATGATGGAAAGTGTGAAATGGCAAGTGGTTATTAGGATGCAGGGAAAAATAAGCATATATATGAAATGAAGGATAACACAGTGCATGCGGCTTTCTCTCTTTACTGCCGCAAAGTGCATGCAGATGATGGTTAAAAGTTGCAAGCGACAGCAAGCAGGTTGGCGTGAATGAAAATGGAAGCTCTAACAAACAAACGCCACCTACCATCCTCATCGGTACGGATTTTAACTGGGTCAGACGCGGGGCCGTCACCAACCGCTGTACTGGCCAACACGCTGATGTCATATTCTGTCCACTTGTTGAGGTCATTGAGGGTGTATGAAGTGACCCGTGGTCCGACGCTGATCTCCATCGGGCCATCCTCCTGCAGCAGCGATTCCTCGTCATCTCCCGAGTCTCCGTTGCTGTCTCTTTCATAGATAAGTTTGTAGCCAGTGATGATGCCATTTTGGAAATCCTCCGGTGGAGGGTTCCAGTTGACTTGTATGCTGATTGAGCTCAGAGTGGTCCCAATCACATCCCGTGGGGGTGCCCCAGGGACTAGAAATAGTTAGAGGGATAAAAGGGGTAGGCAACATTATATCATTGACACAAAATAACATAAATGATACATAACATTAAACATGTGTTCTTCTACACTACATTAAAGATCCCTGCGATGAAAGTAATTACTCATCGTTATAGCATTACGATGAGCACGCATGGTTAATTAACATGCGTCAAGCATGCCTGCAATCAGGTCGTCAGTCAAGCATGCGTTCTAATGAAATGCTCCATCTCTCAAGCATGTCTTCTGATACTGGCAGACGCCTATGCCACTACAAGACTTGTGTAATGGTTATTGAAAAATGCGGCAAAATTGTTCCTTTGTGCAAAGTGTAAGAACTGGTTTTCTCAAGTCTAACATTTCGTTACTCAGTTAACTTACTTTCTTTATTTTTTTCAGATATTTTTCTGCTCTTTATCTGGATATCAACAGACTATAAACATTGTTTTAACATGGATGGTTTGCTCAGAATGCTCTGGAACACTTGACTAATGACAGACAACATAAAAGTTATAGCTCATTAACCAATATGATGCACTTTGTTGTCAAATTGACTACAAAATATGTTTGAAAGGACATCATGCTCATAAAGCTATTCATATCTGGGATGGCTGATTTACTATGAACTAAGCACTGTTTATCGTCTGTGGCCTAACATTGGAATTTGGAATACTTCATTCAAATGCCTATTATGATTTATAACATTCTTCCTTTAATTTTAACTTGAGTTGGTTATGTTCAAATTATTCTATTGTGCATCATAACCATGACAGATTCATTTTTTTTTTCTGTTGCTCCCAACTCATCTAGTAAAACTTTTTATCTATGCCGGAATGTCAACAGACATGTGAAACCTGGGAGCCATTACATGACAAACAAACCTAATTGGAACTTATGACAGGTAAAGAAGTCACATAAAGTGCATATGATGGAAAACATTTGCTGTAATCGTAAGAGCATGTTTTTAATAAAACCATTTCTTTTTGCCTTTCAGTCACAGAACAAGGCAAACGTGATCCAGATCCTACTGCTGCAAATCAAAATATGAATTGTTTTCTAAAGGTGATGTTTTGAACACCCACATTGATAGAGCGGGTACTGATTTGAGTTCAATTCAGTTACGACTTTTCTTTCTCTCAACTTATCAAGTCGTCCGTCTAATACAACTTTACTCATTTTGAGTTTGTTCAATTGACTTTATGCACTCATGGTACATGATTCCAATCTAATCCAAAAGAGCCAAATTTATTGAACAAATTTTGGTCTGCTATCTTTAATTTATTGATCAGATTTTGGTCTGCTATCTTTAATTTATTGATCAGATTTTGGTATGCTATCTTGAATTTATTGATCACATTTTGGTCTGCTATCTTTGATTTATTGATCACATTTTGGTCTACTATCTTAAATGTGTCAATCTAAGATGGTTTCTTACACTTCCTAAACATACAGGATTGGACAAGATTTAAGCTTTGAGAAACCAAACAAAATTGGATGAATGTTATTTTTGTTATATCCTGCACAAAGACATGCACAAGCAATTACAACAAATACAATCATTTATATTAGACATTGTTTAACATATTATATTATATTATATTATCTACTGTTAATACCAATACTAAGAAAACAAGTTACAACCTTCGTTATTACTTGGGATATCATGATGGTAAATACAGGAGGTCATGTTACGGGTCAAAGGTGATCATTAATTAATACTGGTTTTTTTTTAAAGAAGATCATGATTTAAAATAGATTTCTGGACTATTAATCTTTTTTATATGATATCCACCTTGTCTTAATCCCCCCCCCCAAAAACCCCTACTTTTTATTTTTATTTTATGTGTTCACTTTTTCCACTGATTTGTGCCCCTTTCTCACCTGATTCTTGTGTCCGGACAGAAATGACCGCAGTACTGGCCCCTTGACCGGCTCTGGATTTTGCAGCAAGCCACAAATTGTACACTGTATTTGGTTTGAGATCTTCAAGGGTGTACGACCGTGTTGGTGCCACGCTGCGATGCACTGCCTTGCCAGTTTTAGAGTCGTTGTAGTACAAGTCATAATACTGAATCTGGACCTCTATGTCTCTCTGACCCCAGGTCAGTTTGATCTGTGTCGCGGAGGTAGAGTCACCGGCAAAATTCTCTGGTTGACTGGGTACTATGTACAAAAAATATGAATTAATTGAGCATCTTGTTTGCAATTACTGATGAAAATTTGACAATTTGTAAAGAATTAATTTCATACAGTTCTTTTACAACGATACAATTACAAAGCATACAATAATTACATGAAAACAATTGCTTAAGTCAGAAAACTTTGATCAATAATGTATGAAAAAATAAAAGTTATTTAAAAGATAAAAAATTTTCACTGACATCAATGTGTTGAGGTGTCATTTCAAAACCAAAAAGCAGTTCTTTAAGGGGGTACTACACCCTGGCCAATTTTGTGCCTATTTTTGCATTTTTCTCAAAAATTATAGCACATTGGTGACAAGTAAGATATGTATATTATAGGGGCAAGGACTACAACTACTGTACTGAAAATTCAGCAACTCAAAGCAAGTAGTTATTGATTTATTGATCAAATATTGGTTTTCCCTCATTTTTGACTGTAACGCCACAACTATTGCCTGTGCTGAAATAAAATTTCCAGTGCAGTAGTTGTAGTCCTTGCCCCTATAATATACATATCTTACTTGTCCCCAATGCGCTATAATTTCTGAGAAAAATGCAAAAATAGGCACAAAATTTGGCAGGGGTGTAGTACCCCCTTAACTTGGTTAAAAATCTAAATGTACATTTTCGAAGACAAATGCCATGTCACAAATATGTAGACTGGTAAGTTCTGTGATAAAATGGTCTAAATCTATTTTTCCCCAATCAAGCTAACTGCCACACCCTACCCTTATATGTAACAACACTCTATGTTAAACAGTATATAGCTGTAGAGGATATATGAATACTTTAGACACATATTCATTACAACAAAAATGATAGGTCTGTTTAAATCATTAACTTGTTCCTCTGCAAAAACACACGATTGTATTGCATCAATTGCAATTACCACGATACTAGCGAAGGCGATGCATACATTTGTCGTTCTTTTGAGCATGATGAGAGAATATGGTATAGAACAGTTATCATAAAGACATTTATTTTAATGGACCACTCTCTACCTCTGTAATTAGCCTATAACTCCCTTCTAGCAACAGAAAAACTTGACTATGTGATTATTTTATTTTGGCTCCATTTTTTGCACTTCTGAAGAACTAAAATTGACCATTTCTATTATAAGGATTACATTGAACTTTTGAAAACTATGAAATACTTGACGTCAGTTTTAGAATGACTGAAGCCAAAGAAAGGACAAAAAGGTGTGAAGAGAAGGGGAAACTCATAAAAAGTGTGTTCAGGTAGAATCAATAAACTGATAAAAAAAAGACTTAATGGTGAAAACTGGGCTACTAATTGTGAACTAGGCTAAAAACACACTTGTGCATCATCATTAAGCTCATCATCGGTAATCGATCAAGTAACATAACACAAGCGTGTCTCCGTAATGCAGCAGTGGACTGTCAATTCGTTCAAGATGTGTTATCATAAGCTTCCAATAAAAACATGGAGCAACATGTTGGGTGAAATAAATATCACAAAATTTATGTAAAGAATTACTGGCAACATAACATGTTGTACTCTTGGGTATTCCTGACATGATGGTTTATTAGAGAAAATGGGTAATTTTGATGAAATTTTTTATTAATGTTTTATAGTGGATACATTATACATTAATTTGCTTATAATTCCTTACTTGTAAATGGGGAGTTTCAACTTTTCAATGTCAAGACTTACTCTTTTGACATGTTCAGTAGCATGTTTCTTTCTCAAAAATCTATGGTACTAACTGATTGTTGTAGTCAGGATTATATACATTGATAAAAAAAATCCTGATTTTAGATAATCACATCCTAACCAAACGATCTGTCCAACAAGTTGTCTTAACTGTCTCATGTCTAAGTAGTTTCTATTTGTTCCACACTATGGTTTATAGAACAGGCTTGAATCAAAATTGATTCTCACAAAGTCAACTTGCGAGCATGAAAGTTAACTTACTGTGTGTGGAACAGACATGATTTTAGGAGAATCAACTTTGATTCTTGCAAACTAAGTTTAAAAGAATCATTGAAAGCACAGATTCTCTTGATTATCATCGAATTTTCAGCCCTGTAGAAGTGTTACAATTGGTTCCATTCACATATGGTCCTATGAGTTCAATATAGCCCTCAGAGTAAGTCAACTCTATATACACTAACCCTACATAAATATGTATAGGACTCGTATACCCACCTCCTTGTTGCGTTTTCACTTGTACCGGAAATGATGCGGGACCCTCTCCTTCTGCAGTAGAAGCCGACACGCTGACCGAATAGATCTGCATGGTCACCAACTCGCTTATAGTGGTCAAGCGTTGATTGTTGTCTTCCACCGTGTATTTGAACCAGGAGGAGAGATCGGCACCAGGGTTCATGGTGTAGTAGACATTGTAGCCTGTGACAATCCCATTGGGGACATCTGGAGGCTCCCATTGGATGAGGATGGTGCTGGAACTCAGGGGACTTGCCCGCACATCACGTGGGGCTGAACCAGGTGCTGAAAATTAAAAAAATTTCAGGGTTGTTACAAACGGAAAAATATTTGTCTAATAACTTTTCTGTAAAATTTGAGCCATATTGAGGCTTTGATATAGAAAGGAGACTAGCAAGGGGGTTACCTGATTGTGCTAAATGCCAGGAGAAGAAGGGACATATTTTTAATAAGTGCTATCTGCTGAAAAAATAATTTAGGGAGGATGTTGGTAAATTTTGCCAAATTATCAAAGAGGACAATAATTTCTGATCTAATGTTTATTATTACTGTTTCAAAATTAATCATCATATTGCTGACATGCCTAAACTAAGAAATTTTGTTATTTTAGCTTTGGGCAAGCTTATTGAAGTTAATATTACGTTTTGTGGACTTCAATATGTTCACAATAAATTCATATATTACCAGTTTCACCAGTTGTAATGACCAAATCATTGCTTGGTTCACCCTGACCAATAGAATTCACAGCTGCAACACGCACAGCATAGTTAGTGAACGGCAGCAATCCGTTGATTGTGTATTCCGTCTCGGAGATACGTCTAGTTTCATTGTAGCTACCGGAAGAGCGTTGAAGTTTGTATTGCAGTACGTACGACTGTATGGGCTCATCTGATTCAAAATTCCACCTAACTGTTGCTGATGTGGCTGTGGCAGAGACAAAATTTGGTGGTGCTGGTGCTCCAGGACGTGCTGTAATCGAATCAATTGTATTCAAATTTGGTTAGTTATTTGTGAAACTAAAACACAGTTGTATGGGAACAAACAATAGGCTTTCAGATAAAAGAACAACATTTGATTAAAATGCTTTGAAAGGTATCTAGTTACTTTAAAAAGGGAATGATGTGCTGGGGTGTGCATGTCATGGTGTGTGCATATCTTTGAGATGGCAGGGACACCTGATGGTTAAAGTAGCAGTTGACAATTCCTATGTACACATGTCTCTTGGAATCTTAAGGTAAAAGATTTCCATTTCATCTTACGGGATGTCATTTATTGAAATCAAATTGTGCCACAGGCCTCTTTTAGGTGACAACAACCTGTTCTACTAGCCCCACTGCTATGTGCAATTAAAAACAGGCATTTTTTGGCCTTAGTGGATTGATTTTGACTGATATTTTTTAGAAAAAATTCAGCAAATTTTCAAAATATGTTTGCAAAAATATGTCAGATTTTTCAAGCTTTCGTTGATATTTAGGGTCGTTTAGTCTCTTCCAGAAAGAAAAAAAAATCCTGACTGACTACTTGGCAAGTAATGTCCACCTGTAGAACAGGGTTTTTTGGGTTATTTTATTTGTCAAATAACTTACTTCTGACAGTTATGGTAACTGATGTCTGTATTGTCCCCAGCTTGCTCATTGCCACACAGGTATACTCTCCTGTCTCTTCTACATTGGCCAGCTGAAGGACATTCCGGCCGATTGGAAGCTCTCCGGTATTCAGGTCCATGCCGCCGTGGGTCCATTTGACCATCGGCATGGGTGACCCAACAGCTACGCATGTCAGGTTGACACTCCCGCCTGGAACCACTTCCATGTTAGATGGCTCTATGGTAAACCTGGGTGGGACTCTTCGTTCTGAAAAATGAAAGAAAAAAATTTATATGTACTTCATAGGTAATTCAAAATTAGGGAGGTAAAATTTGCTGTATTTGAAGTCATTTGTGTCAATCTGGGTACCGTATTGTTTGTAATAAACGCCCCGGGGGCGTTGCATTTTTCCAAAGGGGGGCGTTTATTGGAAGTGAATTGTCAGTGAAAAAAGCTTAAAAATCGTGTTCAATTTCCCGATGGTGCTCCTATTAAAAGGAGGATTTACACTATACATGATGGCGGCCCACGGAAAATGATATTTTCGTGGGGAATACAACAAAATTACACCTGTAAGTGCATGGAATTAGTGAAATTCTACCATAATTAGGCAATAAAATGGATGGGAGTTGAGTCATAATAGGTTTTGTCCATTCAATTTTGCGATCGTGACTGACATGACTGATGCAAGTTTTAAGCTTACCTACACGATATGTCATGGAAATGTTTGCATTTTTGTCAAATTTTCACAGAAAAATTGGAGGGGGGCGTTTATTAGAGGGGGAGCGTTTATTACAAACAATACGGTATGTATGTTGTATGATTACAAAATACCTCAAGCCAAATACAAACTGATTCACCAAAAGTGCATACATTTTCTAACTTCACATTTTACATCATATGGAAACTATTCACTAAACATATTTTTAAGCGTCACAAGTAAACTTTTATTACTTGCTCTTTCTCGTAGCACTATATATACGCAACACAAGGTTCATGATTTTTATATAATCATTCTCATATCAGCCTCACAGAAACACTCCACCTAATTATGAGCTTCAACATTGCACCCATCTTTTATACCAATAGACTACAAGGAACATCATCACTACTTTCTTTTTTAATTATTGAAGTGTCTCGCTGCGGGCGTCGAAAATCAAATATCAGAAGTCACGATGCATGATATCTGCCTATCGCGATCAAACTGAAGATTCATAAAAAATTTGCCGAAATGTGAAGTCATTTTGAACAGCATATGTGTGTTTGTTATTACACCCTGTAATTTTATCTGATGATGATAATTATGATGTATGTATCACGTTACCTACGAGTGAAATGCAATCCAGCATTTATTTCATTTCACCTAGATGCAAATTTGGAGTACTTAAACATGAAAGACAACAAAATAATGATGCGAAGTATGGAATATCGTCTTCATATTTGTAAAGGATTGCACGTTCAGTATTATTTCTAACCAATTTCATATATTTCTTAACCTCATTTTTCATGATACTAGATATTACATTCTTAAATTCACATATCGGAGTGTATTAATAAATCAAAGTTTCTAAAATGTATAATTATCTAAAATGTTTCTTGTAATGAATTTGATGAAAAAATTAAATTAACTGCCTGCGGGGTGACTAATGAATTATACGTCCATATATCTCATCCACTTTTAATTAAGATGTAAAGCGTTTCTTTGATATTGTTTAAATCCTATGAGATGATCAGTGTCTGGAAGCAGGACACTGGAAAGGGCATATAGCATTAATGTTTTATGATGTCATTTGCTGGTTTTTCACCAAACTGTCTCTGAAACCTTAAGAAATGGGTGCGGAATTGGACTAGGTTTTACCTTCCGGTATGCCATCCACGAGCTGTGCTTTATTCCAGGAGTATGTACAATTCTTAAATAATCAGAGGGTGGGTGTATGGCAGGAGCATACCGGATTCTAAAGTTGCCCCCACAATAATTATTGTTCTTCATTTATAGATTCCACCTGTATGAACTATTGATCAATCAAAGTAATATTGCTGAATAAATGATTTTCTACCAAAAAAGTATTTTAAGTACTCAAATATTGACTCCCATTTCAAAAGGTATTGCATTTCTTCAGATATGACAAAATCTGAAAATACTTCTTTATTTTGGAAGTGTTCACAGCCATTAAAAAGTAATAATACATAAACCAAAAAAGGTGAAAAAACCTGGATTTTCTTTAAACTATTAGCATGTCAGTTTCATAGTATATCATGAAATATATTCCCCACAGATCTATATTTTGATTTGTTATTTATTTCAATATTTTTCATCAAGGGGCAAATGCCTTACAAGACTGGTTGCACCACTCCATATGTGCAGCACTCAAATACATACCTCTAACATACAAGTTTGCCGCATCTGAATATCTTGTTCCCGCTGAATTGCTAGCAGCACATTGGTACTTCCCTTGGTCGGTCTCATCAGCATTATCAATTGTGAGTGTGGAAGCTGCAGAATAATTAATAATAAAAAAAACAATACAAATTATTATGACAAATATCATATATAATTAAATCTGACTTTGTGTTTTAAATGCAATATGATATTGGCATTCAAAAATGATTTATTATCATTATACACACACATTATTATTGGTGTATGCTGTTAGCAATTATTTCATAATCAAGTTTTGTCATCACAGCATTCCATTTTCATGCATCAAAGATTGGGTAAAAATTCTGTAGAATTATGATTTTTAAAACCATCAATCCATTTTAGAAGATTCAGGCACTTGGAAAAAGTTACTAAGATTAAAATCAACAACTGTTGACTAAACACCATAGCTTACAATTATTTGGTTGAAGTTTTGATTTATTTTGATCTTAAATATTTAAACAATTATGTAATTATATAATTTTCTGTTTATTTCATGAACAATGTAAAATGTATTTTTTCGTTCATTTTCTAAACCTATTTTTACATAAAGTTTGCTTACTTTTGGAAAAATTGTGCGCATTTTCATCTTTGTGTGAAATTTTACGGTAGTTACAGTAGTGCACTATTATTTTTTACTGGAATCATTGAATCATTAACATGGACAGAAAAAAAGTTTGAAAGTTGGTACAATTTTGATGAATATTTTCTTGTGATTTTTGTTTCAAGGTAAATTCAGTTGGCAAATTTCAAAAGTGATGGATCACTAACACATGATAAATGTGTGCATGGTGTTAATGCATATTAAAAAACGTGATCGTTTTTGCCATCAATCAGCATGGGTTGTAGGAGCACAAAGTGTAAATCCATCGTAATGACATTAATTGATGGCATAACACTCAACTCACTCCAAGCCTAGGATCAAATGTATTTATCTAACACTCTACCTGTACAAATGAAAAAGTACTAGTGACAGATCCAAGGGCCTGATATGTCTTCAGTAGAAAGCAACGGAAATTGCAGCATTATAAATAAATAATTCCAGTATGATGCTGTTGTTCTTGAGCTAACCCGGTGATATCCTCAAATCAAATATGTGGGTGGGGTGTGGGTGGGGTGTGTGGGAGCATGTCCTTTATATATATGAGCATGTTTGGGGCCGGGGTTTGGGGCTAATAACTGCAATTGACAATTGAGTAAAGCAACCTAACCTAATGCACTGAAACAATTGATACTTTTAATAAGGAGATCTAACCCTTTTATACCTACAATACCTAAGATTTATACAAAAAATAGTTACACAGAACAGCTGCTTTGATGACATGCATTTCATAACACTTCCAAATACAATATTGGACAATATTGGAGCAGAATTTCCAAAAGTTTCGCCATTTTTAAGAATACATAACAGCCATAAAATGTGAACCAAACTGATTTTCCAAAAACTTGCAAATTATGAACTAAAAAATTGCTAACAAGATAAAATAGTTAGTAAATATAAGCTGCAATATGTTAATTAGTGAAAGGATTTTTAAATTAAATTTTAGCACACACATACACATCAATTTCAATTTAAAAAAAACAGCAGTGAACGCAATGCATCATTCCTCTAAATATACCGACACTGAATGTCTTTTGACACAAAAGGCCTAATGTTGTCCAGATTGGCAGAGGCATTCATCAAGTTGTTTATCGTTGCTATAGTTAGTTAGATACGACATATCACGGATGCTATGTACACCAAAACGGACAAAAGACTAGCAAGAGAAGACAGACAGTGGGTGAGATTGGGAGCCCGAGGCGAGATGGTGCGCCTCGGGCGAGGCAGGTGGATGTCAACAACAAAACAGGAAGGATGTCAAGGAGGTAACTGATATGGAGATGTTACTCTAACAAAACCAAATTCCATCAAATAAAAACTATCATCTGCTTCATATATACAACAATGTTTAGCTAACGCAACAAGATTTAGTAATTGCACATTGACAACAACTTGAATAACAACTCAGAAGAAGGTCAAAGGCATGTAATACAATCCTTAAGAACAAAGTTCATAAACCTGCATATACCAGTGAATAGATGTGTTTGATCATGTCTGTTCTGGATATCATCATCATACCTAGACAGCTTAGTATAATTTTTGAAGTACATACTGATACAAACAAGTTTCTGAATAATGTGATAAGGATGAGGCTGTTAAAATGTCAAAGTTCAAGATGCAATAGGTTGGTTTCAAACATGCATTTAGCATGGGTATCAATATACAGGAAAGGACCAAGAACAGGACTGGTAACAGTTTAAAACTCGCTATGTAATTGGTAGCTCTTTCTAGCTATATCATGTATTCAGATGAAGAACAAAAGTGCTCAAACCGCAACCAAATCATCAAGTTATAGTGAACGGATCATAGGTACTGCAGGTGTCCACATATCATATTGGCAAATACGAGTCAGTGAGAAGCAAATTACACAATTTATCCATGATTAAATAAAGTGCTATTGAACTCCTATCGCATTGCCGCACTCTTATTTAGAACTCTTTACATAAAACCTGATCTTGGCAAATTTAACTCCCAACTTAAGTGTAACTGATAGTGAACCATTCAAACCAATGGCAAATATTGTTATATACCCTATTGACTGGCAAATATGACTGAATCTTAGTATGAATAGTAGTAGGGATGCCCACTCTCAATACAGTTTCCACTAGAACGATTTTTCATTTACTGTGTGCGTGCACTCACACACGTATTGTCTATGGAGAAACTGATCGATACAAGAAATCCCAGGCATGTTAAATGGCGTACATACTTGTTTTGATCCAAATGTAGGCCTATATCAGGGTGTTTCAAGAAATTCCTGATTCCACCAGAAAACATTCACCAAACTTTTTCCTGTTTGGTCAGTAAATAGAGAGGACCTTCCTGCATGAAGAGATCAACTTTTTTAATGAAAAATTTAATGAGATGAGAACTACAACAGGTTGAAGTGACACCATTCCGTGCATCAGGTGTTCAAACGCAATTATCTCCGAATTTGGAGTGAATCAGACAAGCAAACTTACATACTCATAAAATTTAACTATTTATGAAGACAAAATGTGTAGGATGTTAAGAAATTTAAGAATGTTTAAGCCTACCATGCCCATCTCAAATCATGCACTTCCCGTGCACTTCTCACTACCATGTCCATTTCATAGGGAGTATAAAAACCGGGGACCATCATGGCTTCCATGCACACAGTGTATTGCTCAATGTAGTAAAGATAACCTTTGAGTTGGAGCAAATTTCTCAAAATTGGTAGTGATTAATGTTACCAAACTTATGCCATGATGAAATATAATAATTTTTGAAGATAAAATGTGCTGACCTTAAAAGATTGAACAATGTTTAAGACTACCGCTTTTCATTTGAAATAATGCACTTATTGTTCATCTCCTCTATGGAGATATTTTCCATGGCGGCCATCTATGATCATGCTTGAGGTTTCAACAAACAAACCATGGGTTTTGAGGTCTTATAGTTTTTGTTGTATGTCAACAAAATCGATTAAATTTTCAGGATGATCTTTTTTTCATGTTGTTATAAGCAAATATAATGTTCCAGATAAGATAGTTAATAAATACATTAAGAAAAAGTACCTTAAAGTTGCACTTTCTGTTAGTATTCCTTTTGGACTTTAACTTTTTAACATGTTCTAGCAGCCCTATATAAAACCGTGACACTCGAAAGGCCATATCTCTGGAATGAAACGTCCGATTAAGATTATTTAAACGCCAAAATGTTTCTTTCATCAATTCCCATCCAATAAGTTAGGTCTGAATCAATTTAAAAGTACTTCAATTTTTAGTGGACATGCCTAATAGTAGTATTGAATACAACTAACACAAATAAGACAAATGTCAGATAGAGGGAGGTATATCGCAAACCTCTTGCTTGATGAAAGTAATCTCGTTCACCAGATGAGTTTTTTTAAATAATCTAAGCAATATATAGCTTGCGTCAGAGCTAAGAGCCACAACAAGGAAAACTTGTGACAGATGAATGTTAACAAGCTTGTGAACTTAGAAATACAATATCACCAGGATCTGAACCCTAGACTGGCCCCCAGTCTCGGTTCGTTTCCATCTCTGGATAATGTAACAATAAATAATTACATAATGCCCTATGAAAAAAATGTCCTGTAACCCCCCCTTATTTTCTTCAATGCCAAAAACCCATTCCTCTTCATCCACAAATCGACGCCACTAATTACACCCACCACATCCATATATCAATATATACATAAGCAAAATGTAGAAATATACTCGTATTTTAAGTGAACGCGAAAGTCCATTGAGCGCTGATTCCGAGACTCATCAGGTCCAATCTGTTAGAGATCTCCCTTCCAAATATTCGTTCAACGAAGCACGTTGTTTCGATGTCAATTACGAAAGCCCGCCCAGTTTCAATTCAAATATGGTAGCACAAAGCTATGCCGCGGGATATGGCGCTTAAGATCGGATGGGACACTTGTCAACAACTGAGAGGTATTGAGCTCAAGTGGCACGCGCGTCTGATAGACCCATGGTACAGCGCAATAATAAAAGGCAACCACTCGAGTCGGACTTGGGCCTATTGTCCATATTGCGTATATTATCGCGTGCGGTTTGTAAATGTTTGCACATTATTTAGCTGGGGAAGCCTTTTCAAATATCCCCGCGCTGCCAAGCTGCGTTGATTGGTCGGATACAATATCGTTGTTTTAGTCGCTTACACAAACGTTAATGTAGTGAAAACATGGACGTGGTATATAGAAAGATTGCGTGACTCCAAATCCGTAAAAGTGAACTCCCAGCATTTTGTGGGAGCTGGAAGGCAAATTGCTTACAGACTGGGAGGGTCCATGTATTGGGTTGATTTTTAATGCTATGTAATCTACATTACCAGTCGTTCTCCATGGACCCGAGGGAGGGTCTATCTGAACCCAGGTCCTCTATCATACTAATTTTTGTATTTAAGTCTTCAGATATATCTGCCATTCTCACAAACGGTGCCTTAACTAAACAGAGTGTAATGAAGAATGCTTCAGTTGAAACTAACTGGCCCAAATTTGGATTCAAGAGATATCAACTTATTCGGTGTAGGAGGTTTAAGAGGCATTATCTGTTATTTTGGAGAATTTTTTAAAAATGTTTGCCACGGTCAAAAAATGGATTTCCTTTAAACGTTCATATTTGATGCACCTTGACCTGAAACAAACACACATGAAATAAATTTGGGAAAAATATCCCCGTTGCCATGGTAGCAGCCAAATTTTCGTTTTTAGGCCTATTTTCACAATTTTTGCACTTTTCAGCAGTCAATTTATCAAGTTTTAAAGCCAGTGTTACTAATATACACAATATATATATACTGTTTTCTTTATAAGGTATGAATAGGTCAAACCTTAGATGCCGCATTGAAAGTATAACAATAATCACCAGATGTCAGGGTGGGTTATACCATTTATTTGAAATAGGGTGTTTTTCAATTTTTTCAAAGTATGAAAATATACCACCTTTGTATAGCTCATAAACCATATGGTAGTGCTCCGATTTCAACATCGACCACAGCATGTTGAGATGATACATTGGTCTTATGAAAAAGTTACATTTGAGCTTGGGGAAAACACATCTGTATATACAGTGTTGCCAGACATTTTCCTATTTTTGAAATTCAACACAAATCTCACCTTAAATTAAATGATGTGAAAATGAAACATCATCCTTTCAAGGAACATTTATTAGAAAGAGAGTTTTTATTCATATCAAATTTGATCAGTTATAATGGTCAGTGTTGTTCTAAACCACATGGGTGTTGCCATAATTGGGGTTTAATTGTGATTTGTGGATATTTTCAACTTTTTACATACAAGTCATAAAAATACCATAATGCATTTCTGTAATAAAGAAAGAAACATCGACCTCGTCATGTTGAGATGATACATTGTCCTTATGAAAAAGTTATTTTGATCTGGGGGGGGGGGTAAAGCATCAGTTTATACAGTGTTGCCAGATATTTTCATACTTTTTCAAAATTCAACACAAGTCTCGCCCTAAATTAAAAGATATGAAAATGAAACTTCACCTTCATACGGAACATCTTTTTAGAAAGAAAGTTAATTTCATATTCAATTTGATCATCTGGGATGGTCAGTATTATGCTAAGCCATATGGGTGTTGCCATAGCTGGCGTTTAATATGACAATTTAGATATTTCCAGCTTTTTACAAGTCTTAAAAATAGTACACATCCTTAAAATTATTGCATTGAATGCAATATTAAGGTTACAAATTAACCTAAGAACACTTAGTATGTGAATTTAAATTTTTAATTTGAGTTCGGAAAATATTTCCTTCTATACAGTATTGCCACATATGTTCAAAATTCAACGTATGTTGAGCTTTTTTTTCAGCTTTTTCAGCTATTTTTCAGTCTTAAAAATGCCAAAATACAATGGCATGCATTCCTAAAATAAAGATGTGAAAATGAATCATCGACCTCATCATGTTGAGATGATACATCGGTTTTATGAAAAATTTACATTTGCGCTTGAGGAAAAACATCTGTATTATACAGTGTTGCCAGATATTTTCCTATTTTTTCGAAAGTCAGCACTAATTTCACCTTAGGTTGAAAATGAAAGTTTATTAGAAAGAAATGTACTTTCATATTAAAACCACATGGGTGTTGGATCCGTGTGGATATTTTGAACTTTTTACAAGTTTTAAAAATACCAAAATACCATGGTATGCATTCCTTAAAAAATATGTGAAAGTAAAACATCAACTTCACCATGTTGAAATGATACATATTTGGTCTTATGGAAAATTTACACTTAAGCTTGGGGAAAACATATGTTTATACAGTGTTGCCAGATATTTTCCTATTTTTTTTTTTTTTAACACAAGTCTCACCTTAAGTTAAATGATGCGAAAATGAAACTTCACCTTCACAAGGAAAGTTTATTAAATGAAATTTACTTTCATATTAAATTTGATCAGTTGTATAAATGGTTAGTGTTGTTCCAAACCACATGGGTGTTGCCATAATTAGGGTTTAATAGTGAGATGTGAGTCATAAGGGTTCAAATAGCGGCGTTTTGCATATTTTTGTGGACCTGAGAGCACATCAGACATATATTGAAATTTGCGATATAATACAAATTTTATGGCAAATGATTAAAAATTGATATTTTTGAAATTTAACAGATCTCAAAAGTAAATTGTATAAATCTAGTGATATGTACTTAAAGTGTATGTAGCTGGAATGAAAAGCCGTCCATATGAAAATTTGACCTTTCGTATTGAAGATATAGATTTTTTCACCAAAACACCTAAAAATGTAGGTCTTTTGGGAAAAAATCTATATCTTCACTATGAAGGTCAAATTGTTCAATTAACATTAATTAATTGATTAGTGGTGGCTTTTCATCCCGACTACATACACTTTAAATACACATCATTAGATTTATTAAGTTAACTTTGAGGACTGTAATATGTTTAAAATTTAAAAAAATCAATATACATAATTTACCCTAAAATTTTTATTGTATCGCGAATTAAAAACAAAAATCAAAATTATTTGATATCAGAAGGACATTCCTCGTATTCAAAATGCAATTTGGTATGTCTGATGTGCTCTCAGGTCCGACAAAAATAATGTGCAAAGGTGGGTGACCAACCGCTTAAAATACAACACAGAAAACATCAAACATGTATACTTTAAAATATACATAAAAGCCATATTTTTTTTACCAATATACACATACTAGCTAGGCTAAAATAAATTAAAATAACATAAGATTGTTACATTGCAAAAAGATGCATATAAGAGTATAAGATAATGTTTAAATTACGCCTACCCCATATTATTAAAGCACACATCCCAACTACATTATACTTGCAAAAAAGATATGGGGAAGAAATGGGCAAAAAAATATATAGATCCAGCAAATGTTTCGAAAGATATGAGACTAGTCAAAAACAATAATGCACAGAACCTTTTCACAGCCAGACAAATTAATGTCCAGTTACTTTTCCCGAGAGGAGCTCGCAGGAGAGTCGAAAGTATGACATTTAAAGTCATGCTGAAGAAGATCAAGAAATGACCATTGAAATGTTGCATGATATTGTTGCTAATTCTCTATCATTCAAGCATTGATTCATTGATGACATGAATTTGTATGAGTTTGTAAAAAGGAAGCAGCTAACTAAAATTAAGCTTTCAAGACTGAAGGAGATTTATATGAACACTTTTGCAGATACTTGCAGGGTTAAAGCAAAATAAAAAATCACCCAATGTTGATAAGAGTTGTCTGAGGATATCCGTTTCAAGTAGAAAAAGAGGACTACTGGGCACAGTATACCTATGGCATGACCCGGAGGGGTTCTCCTGGTTAAACGTGATCACGGGATGTGCCACGGTTTTGGGGTACCTTAGCAATTTTGGTGGGTTTGCAGTGGAGACAATACGCCAAATTGGGTGCATTAAGGCAAAAGTGCCCATAAAAATTAGGACAAATTTGTGTGCTTTTTGGGTGTTTTTTGTGAAAAAGTGGAATATTATAGCTATAACTTTCACTATTAACTCCATTTATAGTGGCATCATCCATGTGGTTTATTCATGGCAGCGATTTAAACAATATAAATCCTATGCTAAAGTGAGACATACGTTGAATTTTGAATATATGTGATAATAACTGGCAATACTGTATAGAAGGAAATATTTAAAATTTTAATTCACATACTAAGTGTTCTTAGGGTAATTTTAACCTTAATATTGCGCTCATTCCACAATAATTTTAAGGATGTGTAGTGTGTACTATGTTTAAGACTTGTAAAAAGCTGGAAATATCTAAATTGTCATATTAAACGCCAGCTATGGCAACACCCATATGGCTTAGAATAACACTGACCATCCCAGATGATCAAATTGAACATGAAATTAACTTTCTTTCTATAAAAAGATATGTTCCGTACGAAGGTGAAGTTTCATTTTCATATCTTTTAACTTAGGGCGAGACTTGTGTTGAATTTTAAAAGAATAGGAAAATATCTGGCAACACTGTATAAACTGATGTTTTACCCCCCAGATCAAAATAACTTTTTCATAAGGACAATGTATCATCTCAACATGACGAGGTCGATGTTTTTTTCTTTATTATAGAAATGCATTTTGGTATTTTTATGACTTGTAAAAAGTTGAAAATATCCACACCTCACAATTAAACCCCAGTTATGGCAACACCCATGTGGTTTATCTGGCAACACTGTATAAACTGATGTCTTACCCCCCTCCCCACATCAAAATAACTTTTTCATAAGGCCAATATATCATCTCAACATGACGAGGTCGATGTTTCTTTTTTTATTATAGAAATGCATTTTGGTATTTTTATGACTTTTATGAAGTTGAAAATATCCACAAATCACAATTAAACCCCAATTATGGCAACACCCATGTGGTTTAAAACAACACTGACCATTATAACTGATCAAATTTGATATGAATAAAAACTCTCTTTCTAATAAATGTTCCTTGAAAGGATGATGTTTCATTTTCACATCATTTAACTTAAGGTGAGATTTGTGTAGAATTTGAAAAATAGGAAAATGTCTGGCAACACTGTATATACAGATGTGTTTTCCCCAAGCTCAAATGTAACTTTTTCATAAGACCAATGTATCATCTCAACATGCTGTGGTCGATGTTGAAATTGGAACACTACCATATGGTTTATGAGCTATACAAAGTTGGTATATTTTCATACTTTGAAAAAATTGAAAAACACCCCTATTTCAAATAAATGGTATAACCCACCCTGACACCTGGTGATTATTTTTATACTTTCATTACGGCATCTAAGGTTTGACCTATTCATAAAAAAAAAAAAAAAAATTATATATATATTGTGTATATTAGTAACACTGGCTTCAAAATTTGACAATTTGACTGCTGAAAAATGCAAAATTGTGAAAATAGGCCTAAAATTGAAATTTGCCTGTTACCATGGCAACGGGATATTTTTCCAAATTTTTCCCATGTGTGTTAGTTTGAGGTCAAGGTGCATCAAATATGAAAGTATAAAGAAAATCTATTTTTGACCGTGGCAACTCTATTCTCAAAAATAACAGATAGTTCCTCTTAAGATAGTCAGGTAGCATTCCCAGTACAAAAACAGTTAGTAACACTCAGTAGAGTCTGGCCCAAATTTGGATTCAAGAGATATCAACTTATTTGGTGTAGGAGGCATAAGATAGTCAGGTAGCGTTCCCAGTACATGAACAGTTAGTATCGCTCAGCAGTAGAACAGTAGATGAAACTTAAACTTTATCAAACTGGAAACCGCAACAATAAAAAAAACACCAGAAACCTAATCTCATTAACTTCTGTAGGCTATATGGTTGGCAAAGACATAATACCTAAAACTTAATCTGCATCTCAAAGACATATAGGCCCCCTAATACCTGAACTTGAGCAAAAACCTGACAACTTGAATATTACACAACTGCTTTAGTGCGTCATTTCACCATATGCTTTTATGTCAAGTTCTTTTCCATTTTCTATGTAACAGACTATAGCCATTTGCAGGTGTTTCAATTCAGAATGAAGACCAAGCCCGGATAGAAGAACTCTGTAGCAAATCCAATTGAACTCAGCCAGCCTTGAGTTGGCAATAAGACATGCCATTGAACCCTGTAATTGTAGGGAGGCACAATGAAGAGAAAGGGTGGTAAGATGAATTAACCACTGTACCACCCAAGTTAGAAAGCCATCTAAGCGAAATCTGATTAATGTTATTGAAGAGAGGTTCAGTTTCAAAAAATTTACGCATGTCAGAATCCATGAGTAATTTTAATTTTTTTTTGGCTAAATAAAATAGGCCTACAGCTTTTATAACCCCCTACCATTTTGACATTCACTAGTGTAAATGCAAGTCCACATTGAAAACAGTGGTAGGAAACAGTGGTAGAAAACACTGAGTGGTAGAAAACACTGAGTGGTAGAAAACACTGAGTGGTAGAAAACACTGAGTGGTAGAAAACAGTGGTAGTGTATCTTCACTGAACTGCACAATACCAAAAATCTAGCTTCCTACTCTCATATACTAGCCATCTTGAAAAATTCTCACCAATTTTCCTTTAAAAACCACCCTATTCATTAAGACAGCTGATTACATCCTAGTACAATTTATGTGTGAGTTAATGCAAGTATTGACCCATGAGCCATTGGATCTGGTCAGTGGTCAGTTATAGTCATGGGAAGATTTGAGGCTGGACTTCAATTTGACCTAAAGAGTTGGAAGCTCGGGTCTGTATGTCTAATAAAACCTGTTGAGATCTTATTCTAGACCATCTTCTATTTCTGTACAAATGTAATTGAATTATTAGTAGAATTTCCTTGGTATTCATACCAAATAATAAGTTTGTTTTTCTGGCATAGGCCTATTTACTGTTTGCCCTAACCCCAAGAAAATGACCTATTGATATCTTCAATCACAAACAAACTTGAATTTGAAGTTTGTCAAATTCCTCCCTACAAAAACATCATCAAATTTCATTTGCCACACAACATGAGTTGAAATAATGGACACACCATTTTACAGTTCATATTTTGGCTTAGAAATGTTATCTTCACATAGTTCATCCACAGTTCACAAAGTCCTCCCACTGATTTACAATCCAATATGTTCAAATCTTTCATTCTACTCAAGTGATAAGAAAAAGCAAACAGAAGCCGAGTATTTGATGAAACCCGGGCTATGTATCTTGAGTAGGCACCATCATCTGGAGACCAATAATGTCATCCGTACTGACAGAACTATGTTTGGAGGCAGGCAACCTGATGACAGAAACGCCCAACAAACATCGCTTGTTTGTCTCCTCTTCATCAAGCAATATTTTTATACTAGGCGGTTACCCGTATTTCGCGGTTCTCGGCTGTCATAGTTATTGGCTTTTGCAGATCTCAAACCTGGGCTTCCTTGGCCAAAGTTACACCCAGCGACCAAGTTTGAGCTCCATGAGCAATTTGAAATCTTTGTTTTTTGACCTATGACCTCTCAACCGTAGATCTGACAAAAAGGTCACGATGGAACTTTTGTTTGTTAGTCCAATTTCCACCTACCCACCAAGTATGAGCTCCATAGGCAAATTGAAATTTTTACCTTTTTGACCTTTGACCTCTTAACCGTAGGTCTGAAGAAAAGATCACAGTGGAAACTTTTGTTTGTTAGTCCAAGGTCCACCCACCCACCAAGTTTGAGTTCCAGAGGGGCAATTTGAAATTTTGACCTTGACCTATGACCTCTTAACCGTAGGTCTGTGAAAAAGGTCACCGTGGAAACTTTTGTTTGTTAGTCCAAGGTCCACCCACCCACCAAGTTTGAGCTCAATGTGAGCAATTAGAAATTGTTACCTTTCTTGACCTATGACCTCTTAACCGTAGGTATGACTGAAAAAGGTCACCGTGGAAACTTTTGTTTGTTAGTCCAAGGTCCACCCACCCACCAAGTTTGAGCTCCATAGGAGCAATTTGAAATTGTTACCTTTCTTGACCTATGACCTCTTAACCGTAGGTATGATGAAAAGGTCACAGTGGAAACTTTTGTTTGTTAGTCCAAGGTCCACCCACCCACCAAGTTTGAGTTCCAGAGGGGCAATTTGAAATTTTGACCTTGACCTATGACCTCTTAACCGTAGGTCTGACTGAAAAGGTCACCGTGGAAACTTTTGTTTGTTAGTCCAAGGTCCACCCACCCACCAAGTTTGAGTTCCAGAGGGGCAATTTGAAATTTTGACCTTGACCTATGACCTCTTAACCGTAGGTCTGATGAAAAGGTCACCGTAAAAACTTTTGTTCGTTAGTCCAAGGTCCACCCACCCACCAAGTTTGAGCTCCATAGGAGCAATTTGAATTTGTTACCTTTCTTGACCTATGACCTCTTAACCGTAGGTATGATGAAAAGGTCACAGTGGAAACTTTTGTTGGTTAGTCCAAGGTCCACCCACCCACCAAGTTTGAGCTACATAGGGGCAATTTGATATTGTTACCTTTCTTGACCTTTGACCTCTTAACCGTTGGTCTGACAAAAAGGTCACCGTGGCCACCAAGTTTGAGTTCCAGAGGGGCAATTTGAAATTTTGACCTTGACCTATGACCTCTTAACCGTAGGTCTGATGAAAAGGTCACCGTAAAAACTTTTGTTCGTTAGTCCAAGGTCCACCCACCCACCAAGTTTGAGCTCCATAGGAGCAATTTGAATTTGTTACCTTTCTTGACCTATGACCTCTTAACCGTGGGTATGATGAAAAGGTCACAGTGGAAACTTTGTTGGTTAGTCCAAGGTCCACCCACCCACCAAGTTTGAGCTACATAGGGGCAATTTGATATTGTTACCTTTCTTGACCTTTGACCTCTTAACCGTTGGTCTGACAAAAAGGTCACCGTGGAAACTTTTGTTTGTTATTCCAAGTTCCATCCACCCACCAAGTTTGAGCTACATAGCCACCCACGTCCAAGTTTGAGCTCCATAGGAGCAATTTGAATTTGTTACCTTTCTTGACCTATGACCTCTTAACCGTAGGTATGATGAAAAGGTCACAGTGGAAACTTTTGTTGGTTAGTCCAAGGTCCACCCACCCACCAAGTTTGAGCTACATAGGGGCAATTTGATATTGTTACCTTTCTTGACCTTTGACCTCTTAACCGTTGGTCTGACGAAAAGGTCACCGTGGAAACTTTTGTTTGTTATTCCAAGTTCCATCCACCCACCAAGTTTGAGCTACATAGCGGCAGTTTGAAATTTTTACCTTTCTTGACCTTTGACCTCTTAACCGTTGGTCTGACGAAAAGGTCACCGTGGAAACTTTTGTTTGATAGTCCAAGGTCAACACAATGGCATGGCTAGATTTGCCATTTAAAGTATTTGAAATTAGACTTCAATTGAACTTGACCCCGTCCTTGACCTTTGACCTTAAAAAATATAAACTCGTTCTTACTCATACCAAGCTGCACCCACCCACCAAGTTTGAGCCCCGTATGACCCACGGCGGCCTCACATTAGCAGTCACAGACAGACAGACAAACAGATCTACAGACAGAGAATAGCGTATTATTATATAGATGATTCCAATTTCAATTCAACTTTTGCTGACTTGTGATTTTCATGTTGCATACACTTTCAATGTGAGAACTTGGCCTACTATGCAGTGATATAAGACTGTATTGTGATGCCTACTCCTGAATAGATGTGCCAAAAACAACTGAAAACATGTTTACAATTTCTCACTCACAAGACATGAAATGTCTTTTAAATCCTTTCCATGATTAGGCTTTTCAAACTTCTAATTTTCCGCTGAGATCATCAGTATTCTATAAAATGGAAATAATCATATCTGAATAATTCCTTTAAAAAAACTTCATTCCTTCTCTTTTTTCATCATTCATCTAATAACTCCATAATACTTTTTGATTCATGATCATATTTCCAAAAATCTAGTTCAACACCAAGTAAGCGATGCTGAATAATTCTAGGATCAGGACAAGAGCTTGTCCCATTAAAATTTCTTCTTTTTAAAAAGAATATTCCCCGTCTTAATATCTCCTTCTGACAACCAAAAAAGGTTTGAAAACTGCATAAAATGCAAATCCACATATACTCAGTAAAAACCCATCTGCAGATAATCAATTCCTCCTTATCTACATGAAAACAATCTATCACATTTCAATCCATAATAATTTGTATGAAATTATTCTCCTGTTTCAAAGCCAAACTTGTCATCAAATCCTCTAAGATGATAGAAAAGCGTCATAAAACCTGTATAATTATAGATTACAACTTATTCCCATCAAATTATGTATTAATAAACCCTGCCGTATAAAGCTGGCTGATGCACAATTACACATTAACCCAATGACAGGAATATCCATCAGTATTCTAAACCACCATTTTCTTATAAATCAATCCAATTTACTACTTTAAAATGTAAATTTCTCTTTACTTTTCTAGATTTATCCAAAAATAGACAAGGCATCAATTTACCCATCTGTTTAGAGCAGATCGATAGAAGGCATGATGAAACACAGACATTTTTGATAGGAGTGAAGTTGCATATAAAAAGGTGCATTTTGCATTTTAAGATTTAACAAATGCAAACTTTCCCATGCAAATAAAATAAATTGATTTGAAATTAAAATGTACAAAAAGACAGCTTGTTTGTTTAAAATAAAAATCATAAAAAAATTTGATTTAATTGTGAACTACAAAATAAATATCTACATTAACTTTGTTTGGCTCTCTATATATTTAGCACTTAGCCTATCAATTTTAAAGATAAATATAAAGTCCAACACAACAGACAACAGTACAAATTCACAAACATACATCATGCATAAATATTGTAAACAGACTTATACACAGTACTTTTAAACACATAAAATCTTTATGATACACATAATATAGTTCTATTGTGATTTCTGGCATGCTTAAATAATAATTTTATTAATAATTTCTGATATGAATGATATGGTGATACCATTAAATAAAAAATTATCACTCAAAATCATCATAACCCTCATTTACGAGGAAATGATGATTGCAGATGTGTCTTTCCATGCAAAATTTGATATGGTATATCATCGTAAATCTTCTGCCTTTATTACAAATCGTCTTGGCTTCACAACTGATAATTGCAAATAATATAAAATAATTTGGAAAAGAATAAAATTATAAATTCATGATGATACGAACATCCATTTTGCGATATCTAATCATAACAGCTGCAAACATGGCGCCAATCTGACTAAGATGAGCGCATTGAGACAAAAAGCTAATTAGCAGAATGATTCAAAGCGACTAATTGCACCATTTTTCAAATTATTTGATTGTTTCGCATGCTATCATTGATGAAAATATGATTTTGAAACAATGAAATGACAGAATTTTTAACTGCAGTTACATCTTCTTGTGAGCAATAGAATATTAACTCAGGATACTCAAACCAACTCTCACTTGCTCACTCGTTGACTTACTCACTAACTCAATCAAGCACTAACTCACAGGCATTTGTCACAGCATGGTTACAGGTACAATCTTTCATCTTTTTAAAATTCCCACATCTTTGACTGGTTTTACAATTCGATATATATCATTCTGAATTAAAATGTGTTTCTTTGTTGTAATGAAAAATACTCATGAAAACAAGCGGAAGAAAATCTTAATTGCTCACAAGAAGTGTAAAACTTGCATTTCTCACATGCCTTTTTTATGATAAGATATTTGAAATAACAAATTAAACAGACACTTAGATAATTTTTCAGACACTTCATCCAAATTGTTAGCGGTATTTCCTACTTGGTGATAAGAAGCAGCAGGTTAAATACTATTTTACTTCAAACTAATAAAGAAATAAATGCACATTGTGTTGATTATATAGTGACATATTTGATTACACACGGACATCTCACCAGCATCAATTGGCGTAGAAAGTGGCTCAGACGTGGCCAGTGTGACATTGGTTCCGTTGCCACACAGGCCTTATATAAGTAGCGTGCGTTACACACAAAAGCGGCACGAGTGACGGTGTAGCGGTAAAGCAGAAATTGTGTGTCGGCGGGAGAGAAAAGGAGTGAAGGTACAACAACAACAAACATATGGCCATGGTAAATATGTGATGGTTAGCAAGGTAGGAATAGGTGGGAGTGGGTAAGGGTGGGGGAAAGAAGGACGACATTATCATTTTTTTTGGGGGGGAGGGGAGAGAGGGGTGTTAATGGGAAAGGCATTTATCGGGTAAAACAAGGTAATTAAGGATAAGAGGAGGTAAGCCCATGCAAATGCAAAATCACAAACGAATCGAAGGATGGAAAAAGTATGCATCAGGAATCATTCACAGGAAATAGAATTATGGGTGATTAAGGGCATTGTGGGTAATATTCAAGTGATGAATAAAAATGGATATCAGCAATTCCAAAGTGCAGTATGTGCATGAAGAGGAAAAAAGGAAAGAGATTCAAAAATGCAAGTCAGTAAAATGTGCAAAAATATTACAATACGAGAATTTCAAATTAAGATGAAAACAGGCGAGGGCAGCATGTTTTATTCTTGACACAAGCGTGGATTTAAAGAAGCATACAATTACATTTAAGGGCTTTTTAGATGCAAGTGTGCATATTTACAAAATGTTTTAGTATTTACATTAAAATCAAGGAAAATTACACATACGGAATACAATTCAATGTGCATCACAAATACTGAAGAAAATCTTGTATATCTCCAAATCCAGTTCAAATGGGTTCAGGATTTACGATGGTTTCAGTACTTAAGATGTATCGCAGGCTTTATAGCAAAATCATGCCCTGGTGCCCAAAGGGCCATAGGAACAAACCAAAGACTGATGAGACAACTTATGTTACAAAACCAACCTACTCCTTCCCATTTGCAATAACAGTGATGTTTTTGTGAGTATACAACAAATATGACTCTATTGCGGCGGCCTGCACATGGTACACTGTCACCAAATTACCTGACTATAGACAGTGCTCGATCTGAGGTTACTGCTCCGAACCCAGGCTACATTTTGTACATTACAATGCATACAGCTCGTACTATACTGAATAAAGCGCAGTATCAACACGTCCATCAAAAACTTCAGATTGAGCATGTTATGCCTGACTAGTACACATAGAACACCAACACAGTTCCAATGCTGCTACTGCTCAGGACCCACCAGCAGCAGTACTGCACTGGTACTGCAAAGTACCAGCCAAGTACCTTGGCGATGGTGTACCTGTGCAGGCGGCCCCAATAGGAGTTGTAGCCGGGAGTTGTAGTCTTGTTCATAGGTCAGTCTTCATCAATCTGTTACTTTTCTTCGCTTCAGCTTTTCAACCAAAATCTTACAATATTATGTTGAATGAGGCTACATCACTTAATAATTTTGTGAGCCTTGGCCTTATCACATGAAGTGATGCAATGATTAGTGAATAATAACAGAACACATTCAATACTTCCATAATAACATAACAAAAACAGTGTTAAAACACTCAACATTAAGATACTTTGAGCAAAGTTTTAAAATCCTAAATTAATGATCTGACTCAACGCTACAGTTATCAACTCTATACAATGCACAATAATGTGATCTGGGACATTTATGTGATACACAGTACAAATTTATAATCAATAAAGACATAAACACACCGAACATTTGCAATTGTGATTATTACTGACACCAAAGTCTACAATTTTTTAAAGTTAATATTATAACCTTATTTACTCAAATATCTAACATGGCAAAATTGTTTTTTGGGGTTATTTTTTCACAAAACAATAATTTTGATTACTTTCATGTGCATAGGTTAACAACTTATCATATTATGCATATTTTTGCAATCATATCAGCAATGCTCTATTAGATTAATACATGTTTCCAGGCTACAGACAATACTACGCAGTAATATACAACACACACATTACCCAGTGTTAGTAATATTCAGCTACACAGCTACATGAAATGGAGAAGGGTTACACACAACAACACTAGTTAACCATCAAAAGGACATCAATTCAAGCTTCCGAGAATACAACCAATTTGATGTTCACCCTGTTCATTACCTAAATCCTATCATCAATCCACCGTTTGTTTGGCTTGAACACAACCATTCATCTCAAGCCCAACTTCATTCCATTTTCAATAACAAACCCTGCCAGCTCTCTTTCTGGTTCATCCATTACAAAGGAGCAGCCGTTTGAATATCTTGTGCTGCACTTTATTTATCCACTGTTTACCGTATTCTTGGTACATCTGATTGGTTTTGTAAGTGATATTTCCTTTTCTTACTATTGCTTAATCTAAAGGTCTTATAGGAGTATCTCATCAAATGGCCTGAGGAGTGTTTTGGATTGGCTACACTATTAGGGTACAGTATTGACAGCAAGGTGAGAGCATACAAGAGGGAAATTGAAAGACAAGGATTGGTGGATGAATAAGGGCACCTCAGGGAGGACAACAAGAGACTAAACCAGACTGAGAGAAAGATTCAGAAATAGAAAATAAGGAAATTAGGAGAGAGAGAGAGATACAGATTGAGAGACAAGTGGCAGAGACGTATAGAGAAAATAGGATACAGAAAATTGAGGAAAAGCAGAGAGCGTGAGAGAATTCAGGATACTGACCACATGATACAACTTTAAAGGTAGATAGATCCATAGACAGAAAGAGGACCAAAAGCTCCACATATTTCCAATGGACTTTTAGAGTAAATGCAAACTAATAGATCTTTCAATTTCAATCTTTTATTTCCATCATCTGTTCACAAAATGTTGAGAGTGCCTTTTGCTAATAGCATCAGTACAGTCTGATTTACAGCTTATTGAAACTCACTGTCCTTTTCAACTCTCATTCATGTCCCAACATTGTCACAACATGATCTGGAATTGATCAGATGATAGGGGAATATGGGGAAATAAAACAACCAAAGCTTCAATTCCCCCTTTTTGTCGGTAAGCCGCTGGAATGCCTTCTCCTCAACAGCTGAATAGCTTACTGAAGGACCAAAGGGAGCTGTGTAAATGTTTTTTCTAGCAACCATTCAGTGCTTAACCCATGCATGCACCGGTCACCTCTGGGGGATTTCTACATTCTACTTAACTAAAGGAACTTATTTCATGATTTGTTTATCTAGGTGAACGAGGTGATCTCAACATTGAGTTATAACAATAAAATGTGAAAACAGGGGCAATATAGGTTTACTCCTCATCATTCAAAGCCAATTGTGCCATTTGATGTTCCAGATTGGCTCCCTTGGTGTAGCACAACATGTGCTAAGTATATTGCACCTGTGGCGGACTTCTTATCTTCAAATATTCCATGGTTTAAGTTGAATTTCACATAAATTTTATATAACTTCATCATTCTTTGCACATGAATGATTAAGTGGGCTACATTACTTTTAGTAGAACTATATCTGACGAATATCTGTTTTAACCATGTCAGCACATTTTCATCACTGAGTATCAATTTCAGATCATCCCAACAATTCTGAAGGTTCATCTTCAATGATCTCACCAAAATGAAATCGCTCCTCGGCTATAAATACTTGTAGAGGCTGGTAAAACCAATATCATCATCAAGCTTACCCTTCATTAAAAACATAAAGTGTGGTGGTGTGAATTGGATATATGCTTTGCTTGCTATTTACAAAGCCAAGGGTAACAAAATCAGTTCCATCTTCCTCCTACACTTCTCTTCTTTCCTCCATTGTTTTGTGACCTACTTTTTTCTGATCTGATGATGACCTTGCCACATTTGTTTTACCCATCACTGCATTTCATTCTATTGTGGATCTTAATCCACTGACACACTGGGATCAAAACAAGGTATCAAAATGACAATTCCTAAGTGTTACCTATCCCCTACATGTAGTCTCCAAACGCAGCCTGCAGCTCTCTATTTGTATTGTATCATGAATCTTGACTGGGATAAATCAACAAGATGTTGTAGGAGACTAAGCATACATTAGTACTTGTCAAGTTATCACAGTTTCTGCCAGGTCTCTTTTATAGATCCTTGTCTTTCTAGGCCACAGAATGGTGTCATCTGATCATTGTGTTGAAAAGACAGAGTGATGAATTGCCCGTGGCTGCCTTGGTGTAGACTTTTGAGCAAAGGACCTAGGGATGAACGATGAAGCAACGTAATAGCTGGTGTAAATCTTCACAGAGCAGCCTTAGGACTATGTTCTTCTACACTCTTCAATACCCTGATATTATCTGATGATTTGACTTGTTGTGCTCACTCCTCAATGCCTGCATCATTTGTCATATATCTCACTCCAAGATATCTAGTCACATCACAATACCCATGGGTACAGTTCACTTTTACATGTGTTCAATGTGTGATGTTGTGAAAGTCTTGAGTGTTTTGGGTATACAACTGCAATCTGCATGCCTAAAAACTGGAGGTCCAATTTCAAGATGACATCCTGTCTGTAGGTGTTTCTTAAACTGAGACATTAAAAGTTGATGCTGTCCGTGTTTAGGGAGATACTGAGCAAATACAATGTGAAATTCAATACAGTTCATATCAGCACAGATAAAGATGGACAGAAATATCACACTTTCACCTCGTCAAAACATTTAAAGAACTGTGCTGGTCAAATCGCAGTGTTTGTGGTTCGGTGCTGTATGCTTAATTATTGCAGACGCATTCGTTCCTTGAGCAGCATTCGCTTATCATTGCTCAATCGTTTTTTGCACCATTGGTCATTGAAATGCTCATACATAGTCCGATTCAATAAGCCACTTAAGACAACATTCCTGAATATTGTTACACTCACAATGATACATTAGAAAAATGGGGCAAAGGATATCAACTCTGAACAACCCTGTAGTGAAAGTTTTGACAAAGTTTTGGATTTCAACATCACCTGTTTTTAAAGATTTACATGTGTACAACTTATATTACATATTCAGTCCTTTTACAACAAGGCATCCTAATAAGATTTCCACAAGGTAAATCTTTTGAAAATACTAAGCACATTTTCTCTGAAAGCAATACAGAGCTTCTTATACTTAAGATTTCAGTCGACTTAGAATTTTAAGTGGATATATAGCTTTTGGCACTTTTATGTCTCATCTCTCCAGAAATCGATCACTCCACTTTGGTTTATGTCTACCAAAGCCTTTATATAAAAAATATCTCATGTTCTGAGCAAATTTCCATTGCAAAAGATACCTGACAAATTTCCCCATCTCAAATTTTGCTCTGTTCCGCCAAGCTGTCTCATCATCACCTTCGACGTACCGAGTGCCTGTCAGATCATCAAGTCCATTGCGCATATTTCCATCTTTAATTTGTACCCAAGTTGAAGGGTGCAAACGCCTGGTGCTGTATTGCCATAGGCTATAGCAATAAATCGTTATTGCATGAATTTCACATGTTAAGGGTTAAGATGGCTAGTCCTGTTGCTCCGCTACAAATTACTTGCCTTATATTTTGATACACTGACAGGTAGAGGCTCAAAACAGTTCTGAAACTGGCAAAATTAGCCTACCTTTGTAGGAAATTGTATCATTTCGACAAATTAGATCAAATCAATGACCACATGCTTACGTCTTTGGGGAGCGATACGCAAATGAAATCAACATTAAAGAAATTAGCTTTAAGAATTTGACATGCTGGCGTGTTACTGTGAAGTAGGGAATAGAGTTAACGGGTGAGAGATTGGTACATTCTTTTAATAAACTTTGATTCAAATCAAATTTGGTAGTGACACAGGTTCGTATTTTGCTGGTTGCAGTATCAAATCGTATAAAGTTAATTGCACAGAAGGGTAAGCGTAGAAGGGTAGTTTGCTAGATGCTTGCAGTGCAACCAGCTAAAAAGCATTGATGTCACTACTGTACTTGAGTTAAACCAAAGTATATGATAGTGGAGAAACTACTTGAATCATGCTGTTATTCAGTTTATTTATTAAAGATTTACTAACTCTACTTGCAAACTTTTAAAATCATTCACAGCAAAGGACAGGCAGGACGGAGGGGAAGGGGTGGGAGATTTGGAAAGGGAGGGGCAATCATTAACTTGGGTTTATAACACTGTAAGCAACATAAAAAGGGCAATCATTTCTCAAATAAACACATATAGTTTACTACTAGTACTATACAAATTAAAAGTGACCTCTACTTGTGCTCTTTCAATAGCTAACAAGACATTGTGTGTATTAATTAATTAATTAATTAATGCTATTTCTGATTTTAAAACTTCACTAAGAATTTGTTAAAATTAAGCTTTCAAAATAAAATGTTAATTGATTGATTAATTAGTTATTACATAATTAGTTGCTAATCTATTAAAATTTCAATTGTTTTTGTTAAAGCTTATACATACTGGGCAGGGTCCCTGCTGGTAACTCACGAAGAAGTGTGTATACTTTCCATTTTTTATAAGTGAGGGCATGGTAATAACAAATAGATGATGTCATTATACTGCTAAATTACAAGTATTACGCATTTTTCAAATATTAATTACGACCAGATCACTAATACACACCAGTTTGATTAAAAAATTCCTTGCTCCTTTGGTGGTTAAGAATAACTATAAGCATAACTGCCTTTTCTACATCACAAACTACAACCAATCACTTAGACATCAAAATAAGGATAGTACTGTTGATTGCATTGCATACTTCCTGAATGCACACATATCAAGGGAGGGGGAAGGGGAAGTATCTTTGGGGCACATAGAGGCGCTACTTACAATCTGATATATGAACACGATCATTGCTGGTATCCACTGGGATCATGTTGACAAACCACAAGATGTCTGGGTCTGGGTTACCGGTGGCAGCACAGCTCATCACAGCCTGGCGATGTTTCTCCACCACGCTAACACGAGGAGCGACTGTGATTTCTGGGAAGCTCCGTGGAACGCTGGATGCTGTAAAAAAGAAAAATGTGAAACAAGATTGTAAAGTTTCAGTGTGATTATACACCGATACCTAAATGTTTGCTATCAATTGTAAATATTATTCATGATACAGATAAAAGCCACAACACACTTACACAATTCAACCTAATAATTACGACCATCTCCTGTGCTCTGACTTGTGGCCATCCTGCCATTATTGATTCTTTAATATTAAATTGATTTCGTTACGGAAACATATAGGTTCATTTGTCATTCCTTCACAAGTTTCCCAAATTTAACCACAAAGATTCGGTATTTTTGAAACCCATATTTGAGTTCATTAGCCAACACAACTATATTAAAACACATCCCAGTATCATCTACAAATAAGTAAGTTCAACTGTGCTTTCTGTAACTAGCACACAAACTTTGCCTTCTGTTAATCACACATACAAAATAACCTGACCAAGAGCAGTGACCCCCTCCTCTACATTTTGAGCTCATGGGAGGAAATTTCGGCTCCATAAATCTTTCTGAAACGCAGCTTTCCTAAACAGTGTCTTCTCCCTGAAGGCAAATCCAAAAGCAAAAACACCAATCTAGGCCACTTTTTATCGAACCATTTCCAAACCCGATGAATTTTCTCTCCCAAAGGAGAATGCCTAAAATATTAAAACACTGCAAACACAACTACCTTTGGCAAACGACGGGTAAAAAATCACCGTTCAGAGTTATTGAATTTCCAATTCATAACACACTCTTAAAACAAACATGTTGATTCTGACAGCATTTGCGAGTATACTGGAACAAAATCTCCTGAATTTTTTAACATGGTTTAGCAGAAACACAATTCAGAATACATCCCATTTGTATCAAGCTAAACAACAGATTATTTGACACAATTTTTTAAAGATAAAGTTTCCCAGTACAAAACTGTCAAGTTTGATTGAATAAAACATGCATAAATTGGCTATTCCTGTTGAAATCCATACACCCCCTGTGGAAAGCATAACCTTAATCTCCCATACAGGGAGTGTGAATTTCATATGGGTTACCTGAGTGGGTGACACCATTTGAAATCTACACTCCTAAGATTAAGGTCATGTCTTCCATAGGGTGGATGAGTCTCAACTGGAAGAGCCAGATGGCATAATAATACAACAGCAATCCTTTCAATTGCTAATGTATTTTCATCTCTCTTGTTTTGATCTGAACACCTTGTAAAATAGGAATCATCTTGATGCCTGAAGCGGAATAACTAAATACAGTTACAAAATGCCTTCATTGTAAACTGTCAAGACTCAAACACTTCCTGCAATTTTTAACATCCATATTAACTTCTTTACAACACATTAATACCAGCAAAATCTTCTTTTTCTGCTATTCACATACTTCAGCATCTGTGTAATGCTATGCCACTGGGTACCTTTACTATTATATGAAATCAAGCTTCCTTGAATCAAATACCCTGGAAAATACCTAAATCTCTGCCTGTACACATGAAAATCAAATACGACAAGACAAAAAATGACTTCTTTTTTGTGTTCACTCATGTTATCAGCATAAGTTCATTGAACAGGAGCATTAATTTAAGTGGAATCATCGAGTCTGGAGAATTATCTAGCTTTATACTATAAAGATGTATTTTCAAACATATCTGGCACCTAATTTATGGGCGAATCAAAAAGATGCTTAATTGCTAGATAATTAATCTGGGCAACAAATGTCTGCAGCGTGCAGACTATTATCTCTACAGATGAATCAAACTTTCTGGAGCCATCATTTTTAAAGAAAACACACAATTATTGTGATTCACAGACACAAATTTAAGGTCTTAACGTTTGTGAATGACATCAAATTTTCTGGTGCCATAGATTCAAAGAACGCCACAATACTAGTACAATTCCTTGGTACGGGGCGACAGTGCTGTCATATTTTTGGCAATGCAACTGGAGCCATTACTTACAACCTGTCAGTCAAGTTCAATCAACCAATTCTCTAATTGCCACTATATAAATGACACATTTACTTTGTATACTTACAAACAATAGATCTCATTTGACTGTGAATTGATATTGAATGACATGCTAATCTCACTCTTAATAGTTCAACAATTATCCCACTCTATTGCAATTAAACATTCCACTGTCCTACCAGAAAAGTCATTATTTGCACATTTTTCGAAAGATGCACTTCTTGTTGGGGAAGGGAGATGCTACCACACATTTTCACTGTTATTTGAAAATCCCTATTCCATTTGCATGAAAGTAAACCACACCAAACCTCATTTATAAGGTTTGGGTTGTGTTTTTGTTTTCTTTGGCCCCTTCTTTTAAATTCCATGATTTTATTCCATGTCATAATAAATATTTTCAGGAGTAGCATACATTGTTACATTCTCATCCCATTTATGTCACAATTCTTACAACTAAAGAGTAAAAGGTGTCCTTCCATTGCTGAACTCTGCCCAGTCCTCACATTGACATAGCTCTTACTTTGGTTCATATCGAAGTTGCGCTTCAGCAGAGTCTAGTCATATAAAGTCAGTCGTTGGTCAATGTTTGATTGACAGATTGACAGTACACGTACAAGAAAACACTGTGCAATCAACCATCCTCTAATCCTGTGTAAGTTTTTTCAAACTTTGCACCACAAAGTCAAAACTGGTTCAGTGTTTCTTAAACCAAGGGGCGTCACAATGGTGTTATGGAACACTGGTATTTTCAGAGGGGGGCGGACATGGTGCATTTAGTGACAACTAAAGTGAAGTTGTTGATTTTAGGAATTTGGTTGTTTTCCTCCCACGTGCAGTGCTGTGATTGATGGCTACTTAGGAGGGTTAACAGGTTTTTAATCCAAACATGTTATTGTTTTATCTTTTGTTTTAATAAAGGTAGCAAAGCACTGTAAAAGTCTAGCATAATACATAATCACAGGCCCACATGGTTCACTACCCACTGATAATATTCAGGTTAGTTTTACAATGAGGCTAAAGTTGGTTTGGTAGGCCAATTTTGTGGGAATGCATCTCACGACATTCTCTGTTCAGTAAGATCTATAAGGAACTTTCTTCCATGATATTATTTTATATCGATTTTGAAGGTGAGAAAATAAGATTTACATAGATATCTCAATTAAGGATTGAAATATTTTCTTCGGTACTAACAAATTAAAAAGAAGAACATGCTTCATCCAGTGAGTTTCAGCAAGTTCTGTATTATATCTTTTAAATTACTAACTATCGTAGTAAATATTTGTCAGCTTTCAAACAAACATGTCATGTTGACAGCGCCATCAAGGATACGCAGGAGTGTAGCCAGCCAAAGGCAAGACCAAGGAACGCAAGGCCATGCACACGCTAGCCCATGACATTGCACTGATGATGCAACAAGCTAAAAGTACCCGCCAAAAACTATGCACCAAGGCAGCAGACCACATGAAAGTAGAAGTGACAACATCAGGGTAAAACAACACAGAGTGGTCAGGTTAATGTTTTTTCATTCAACTCTTTTAAAGATCAAAGTCTCAACATTTTAGTTATCTTTCTTAAGATTCTGGAAAAAAAGCTCCCAAGAACTATTGAACCAATGCCAAAAATGTGTACTCACTTGAATATTTTGGTGTCACATCAAATATGGTCAGAAAATAAGAAATCATCCAAATTTGGTATTTTGTTAAGGGTAACCTGTTGATTACAGTTGACATGTACTTAGATAAGTTAAGGGTACACAAATGGAGGATTTATCCTGAGGGCATGAAACCACTTTACTGACATGTGGACCCTTACCAATAACATCTTGAAAACTCAACAAATGCAGGTTTTAATTTATACTATTTAGTTGGCTTAGACTGAAGTATCAAACATTTCAAATGCTTAGAATTCAGATAAGTAATTTCATTCAAACATCCTAATTCCATTTTAGTCCTAAACTGGGTGTTTTCATGAAACAATGTGAAAAGTCATGTCAGGTTGTCACTTCTGTAATATTCTCCTTTTATTTACCCTACTTTTCCTTCCCTGAAAAATTAATTTCAAATGTTCCTTATGTTGCTCCTACTTCGTAATTTTGTCACTAAAATGTTCTTCATATTTTAGTTGTGGAATCTACACAACCACAGTTTTCTCTTCACTAAATAAAAGCACTATGATATGCAGGAAACACAAATCTTTGCTATCAACACATTTTAATTTTCTTATCAAATCAATTCTTCACCGTTTCATCCCTTGCATTTCTCCCTTTTCAATCAAAACGTCTTTAAATGTTTAAAACATTTTCTTCTTCTAGTCCAAGAAATTATACAAAGATGAAGAATTGTCGCTCAAGAGTAGAGCACTCTGACGTTGTCGCATTCCCATGGGTTAATGCCTGCACAAATAGCCAGGTGAACTAGGACACTGATCAAATCCAATATGCTTACCAAAAGAACAAGGTGTTGTGTGACGTACAAAAAAAAAGCCTCCAACGACAAAATGGCATTTTAAAATAGGGGCTGAAAAGGTAAGAAAACAGGGGAATTAAGATACTAAATAAAGGTCGGTGTTATGTACTGGCACAGGCTTCAGATTCATGACTGTCAGCAAGTTTTTTAGCTGCAAGCAGTGCTTTGTTTTAGGGTATTATTTCCATGCTTGAGTGCTTTGAGAAAGCAAACGTTACTGTCAGCAACAGTTTTTAGCTAAGTAGTGCGGTGTTTTTTCGGTGGTTTAGTAAGTTGTGTTGTTGTATGATTACAACTCTCAGCAACAGTTTTTTTCCAGGTAGCGATGTGTTTTTTCCGTTTTGTTTAAGTTGGCATTAAGGTAGCCGCAGGGTCTTTCTTTCCCCTCCGTTGGCAAACCTTGGGTCGGTAACTCAAGGTTTGCCCTTGTTGGTATCTTTTCTTTGTCTTAAATGAGTTGTGTTGTTTTCAAAGGTGTAGAAGCAGCAGGTCTTCCTCACTTGCTGATAATATGGCAAGGGCGAATCTGCAACCAAGTGCAATAATATAGCTTACAATCTAAAATGGCTGCCTTTTTTTGCTATTATAAAATTGTTCGTCTTCAGTGTGTCAGTTGGTCTTGAGATGGTTTCTCAGAAAACAAATTGCTCCAGGCAGCTATTGGGGGAAATGATTGTGCTTTAGAAGTCAATATTCTTGGCGTCAAGTGTTACTGGACATAGCAGTCAAAACAGGCACATGATATGTAGTCGCCAAATTCAGACCAAAATGACAGTTGCTACAAATATGTTCATGAAAATCAACCTGAAATAAAGTAACCATTTGATTACATTGTTGATTGGGTCCCCCAAATTCTATTGATATTTAAGTCAGCAAGCAAATGGTGTAAAAAGTATACACAATTGAACCAAGCCATGAGCTATTGTGATGTGAAACTTAAAGTAAGAAATAAGGTAACAACTGGTAATTGTTAACTAGATATTGAACATCATGCCCAAATTTCATTTCAAACCATTGCTAAGCACCTAATACTATCACATCAATTGAACTGAACCCTGAGCTATTGGATTGTTGAACATTACATTACATTGATCTGTGTGAGAAGAGTGAGCCACGCCAGGAAGCTGTTAATGTTCATGCTGCGTCCCAGGTTTTTGCACCGGGGATCAAATGTCTTCAATTTGTTTTGTGACTGGCTGATCAGAAGAGAACATCGGTAGGGTTGCGGGCATCGGAAATGGAATAATCATGTCAAAATTGGTGATGTACACCAATTCTTGGTTGGGACTCTGCTCAAGTCTTAAAACAATTCGCCAATTGAGAGACAGTTTCCTCATTTGTATGTTTAATGTTATCTTTATGTGCTGCTCTTTTGATCTTCCAATATGTGGGCTTAATGGTTGTTATTCTAAAACATTGTGTACACGCACACAGCAAATACTGGGCCAGTCGCTCAATAAAAATTCCATCATTCAAACAAGACTTGATTCAAGTCTAGCCACTCAATAATACGGTAATAGTTGCACGGAGGTTAGACATAGCAACGAACACGATATCCAATATTGATATGATACCCATGGGTTTCTAATTGTCGTTTCTGTTGGGATACTCCTGTTATCGCTTCCATCATGAACGATGATGAAACGGAATTGCACCATTCATGGAAACTATCCATTGCATTACAGTCTTGCATGCAATGTTCCTTTCACAGTATCATATGAAAGTGGTAAAGTGCATGATAGCGAGACGACCATTAAGAAATGGCAAGTATTCATATGTGAAGGTGCAATGCAATTAAACTTAGAGGAGTCCCACTATTTACTTTGTTATGTATAACTTTCGATTTGGTAATTTTCTGATTTGATTTCAGGGTAATGAATGTCATCTCTCTGTGTTTGCCACTTAAGGTGGTCTTGGGAAAGTAGGTATGTCATGTTTGTTGCCCAGAGATGCTAGGCAACCAGAACTGAGATGAAAATTTCTTGTGTCTATCAAAATTCTTGGGTTGATGCTTCTTTATGGGAAATAATTCAGTATTTGGCTCTGTCATTAAGCCAAAGTATTTTTAGACATGTGTAGAGAAGATCTGTGTGATTTATTTTCTTGCATACAAAGAAACATGTTTTGCATTGAAATTGTCCACATTTTGTCAAATAGTCGAAGAATAATTGGTAACTGATAATATCTAGTGACCTAAACGCATTTTTGAGGTAAATGTCGTAGATTTCAGGACATCTACGACATACTGGCCTGAACCTTTAAAAATTGATATTAAAGAAGCAAGTATGATGCTTCACTATGTTGTAGATTTCTAAAAATTAACTTCAAAAATACTCATAGGTCACTATGATGTGACCTTGACATCTTGGTGTTCAGGTTAAGTTCCTGATATTAGACCATTTATCAAATATGTTTCAATAGCAGTAATAAACTGTAAGCAATGCTATGATGGCCAAATGAGGAGGAACAGCGGAGGATGGGGGTAGGCGGTAGGATATTTCATTGGTCTTGATCCCAAGCTGATGGTTACACTGTGTACTGTTAGCTTTACTGGAATGGTATGGTATAAAGTTTAGCTATAGTTGTTTAAACCTTGTGTAAGCCTCTAACTTCTAAACAGAACCACTTAACCAAACTTGGCATAGAGAATGAAGGGCAACAGAGTCATAATACCAACTGAATGATGTCACAGGAGGTTAATACATGTTTCCCTTTGCCATCAACTCATCAAATCGGACATATGAATCGCTACTTCTGGTAAACTGCACCAGAGTAGCGCCCTCGAGCTTGCGTCTAGACATTAGGCTAATGCTATCCCGTTATCTTATAAAGTCAAAGTTAGGAAGCTGTCAGTTCGTTTCAGGTAGTGACAATGGCTTTGCCAGGATTAAGGCATAGTGGTATTTGCTAGTTTAATGGATTTTCTTTTTTTATCCTTGCTTCAATTGTCGGTTTGTTACGAGAAGGGAATTAAATAAGGTGGAAATTGCATTAGGGAGTGGAATTGGGGTGAAATGTAACAAGTTTAAGTGTTAGTTAGTTGCACTGATTTTTGAACCTTTAGAAATGGCAAAAAGAAGCATTAAGATAGAGCTAATGCCCTGAGAGTTGTTAATGCAGATTTGACTTTCAATGTTTGTTGTTGAGAAGGTGAAAAGAGCATGTCGTCAGGTAAAAAATCTTGCGCTTTGTTTTTCAATTTGATGAATATCACTCACTCTCGTGTATGTTTAACAAGTGCAGTCAAAAGCTTAAGGTTTCAAAATTGAATTTTCACTACTGATTGGTTTGAATACCAGGTATGCAGACCAACTATGCCTCACATTAGGTCAGTGGTTCTTGAGATCAAACAATTAGGAGAAGAAAAAAAAAGTGAAACAGCTGAAACCTACATCAGCCTGGGACTAAAAGCTACATCAACATGTGAAGATACGTTTGAATATTCTTCTTAGAGCTGCCGGTATATAATCTGAGAACCTCACTCCACCAACCTCATCTCACAGCTTGATAATATTTGTTAAATCATACACCTATGAACTTTGCATCTGACACTGAGCCATTTGGGTTATCTATTCTCATACCCATAACCAATCAGCTATTTTCAAACCTACATGTTTGAATACAGAATATTGAACCGTGACATTTTGAACGAGACTGTACAATGTAAGTGCAAATGCCAGCAGCGCTGGTTAATGGAACCTCTACATGTCCATGTTGATTAGTCTTTGTTAATTAAGTAGGTAATATCACCACTAGCGAGCCGACACTCATCTCACACTGTTCCACTTCCATACAGATAGAGTGCCAAAGCCATATTGCTCCATAATCTTAAAGGGATCCTGCCTATGTTATTAAAGGTATTATTGTCCCTTTAATCAATTCTTTACTCCTTGTACCTTTATTCATCTCAATATCTATAAGTGGCCAATGGGTTGCTATAATGCCATTTGGTATTCTCACTCAAATCATTAATTGGTCTTATTCTTTTTCTCGTTCTTGCTGTAACACACTTATCCTATTTTTGAAGCAAATTTGAGCCTGCTTATTTTCCCAATACCCATTACAAGTTCACCATCTACAACAAGAGCAATGTATGTAGACAGGGCCGTAGCAAGCGGGGCGGCCGGGGATGCCATGGCCGCCCCACTTCTTGAGAAATTTGTTATGTTTTTCTTTGTATCTTTATTTCAATTTGGGCATATATTTGTAATTTGGCCGCCCACATTTGTGATGGCCGCCCACATTATTCAACCTTACTACGGCCCTATGTATGTAGATTTCCTGTGATATTGCAAAATGTTCCAGTACAAAAAGGTCCGTCACCATTACTCCATATGAACTAGGGATCAATGCCACTTTTTTCTAGATTTTAATCATTAAATAAAACCCCTGGATATTCTGAGCAAAGATAAAAATCAGAACTTGGTATTATGTTTCTATGGGTGTATTATAACACATTGTGAAAACTCATTCTGCATTCCAACACACATGCTTGGAATTAAAGGGAAATTTCATTTCATGGGTATTCGCATTTGTTTGATTTTACTCATTTATATTGAATCTACTAGATGTGGTCATCCAATTTAATCACCATCTGCAGTTACGAATGAGTAGTTCCCAAATCAGTGAACTAATTTGGCTTTGTCCACGGTTTTCTTTTCCAATTCATGACTATAATTACACATAATTTTCTCACCTGTGATAAGATCCATTATGTTCTTGTTAACATCATACTTCAGGTATAGTTCACCACCACCATACAAAACATAGGTGTTTTTTACCTCCACACTTTGGTTGTGGGATCATAAATGGTACCCAAACAGGTGTCAATTTTGGAATTATTGTAAAGTGATTGCATAGAACATGAACTGTGCCCTAAAAGTATGAGATTGATAGCTTTAGTGAAGGACTCTTTTAGGGTCATATGAGGTCTCTAGCCCAAGATGTCCTTGTCATAAAGCAACATTTATATTACACTAACAATTGACTACTAAATTAATTAGGCCACAAAGAAAGAAAGCTTAGATTCAAAGACAAACTGCACAACACAATAATATATCCACAGGCATTTTCTGGAGTATGACACAGACAGACTACATAAAATATTCAAGATGTCTATATAAAACTCACTGTGTCATTATGTCCGGGACTTTTTCAAAGGATAATGTGCCACCCTATACTTCCCTGAAGGAACAAAGATATTCTGATTTGTGGCCAAAATAACAATAATTGCTGATGGAAATGTAGATATTATTTTGTGGAATACAACAGTCAGGAAAATAGAAAATCTTAGGATTGGGTTTGAACAAGGAAATCTTTGTTGAGAGGAAGCCAGTGAAAAAGTCAAGATTGAACACGAAAAGGCGTGTAAAGTGGGTACTTAATTGTGCACACTGCATTGTGTTCAAATCGTGATAACTAGGCAAGGAAGTTCATTTTGAGTCTGAAGCCTTATAGTTTTTGAAATAATGGCTAATGGCTATATTTTCATGCAGTTGAATTAAATTGAAAGGGATAAAAAGACGTTTAAAGCAATACCAAATTTATTAATTTACTTTGATTTTACTGGTTTTTTAAGCTAAGGGATGGATTGACCATTTTTCAAAACTGACAGTGATACAGGTATGACTCTCTATACACAGACCTAATGGCTGAACATCCTTTCCAAAGGACAAAGTACTCTCATGATTAATTTACCCAATTCTAAACTGGTTGCCAATTAAATATAGTCTCTTTTCCGCCAAAGCCAATATCCCAGGAAGTTGCTACCGCCAGGAATTGAACCCAGGACCTGATGCACCAAAGAGATATTAGTAGTTGCCAAAATGGGAACCAAATAAAATTTTAAAAAAACTATTGCATATTTGGCATAATCTTATAACCTTCTTATTTAAAAAAATATGCTGAAATCAGCATCTCTTAAATATTGTAACTTAGATATGTAGGCCAATTTCTACATCCTCTCTTCAATGGTGTCGCAGGTCTACTTAGGGAACGTATTATTGAGGCTAGTAAACTATATCACACTCATCATTACCTCCCGGACATACTATCATTGTCAATCCCTGTAAATTCCAATAAACCCTTGCAAATACCATCATGTGTAGAGAGGTGCATTGAGTTTGGTTTTGAGATTTCAGAGGCTTCTTTTTCAGCGTAATCATTCACCAATATAATTTTCACATGAAACATTTGAGTAATAACTGCTGTATTACTTTTTTTTAATGATTTAAATTTGATTAGTTGTCTTATAATATTTGTGATCCATGAAATGGATGAAAAACAAAATTACCTAAAATAGTTACTGGAATTACATGCCGTAAAGTAATTCTTTATTTTAAATCGATGCTTACTTCCGGGAATCACAGGGTACAAATTGTTTGAAAAATTTTCTAACATATTTTATGCTTTGTGATAACAACATAGTGGTTCAGTGAAACTCATTATTTGTTTCATACATAATATGTAAATTTGCAATAGCGGGCTTGTCATAAACAATCAAAATCTTCCCATCACAATAATCAGAATTCAGTAATCGTCACCTCACAGCCAAATAGAGCACCATACTTTCCCCTCATAAACCAACTTTGATTATTCCATTTAATCATTCAATGAAACATACATGTACAGGTGCAATAATAGCGCTCAAAAGCAACTCATATGTTCGGCGTAATTTTGCAGTTTCCCTGCGTGGAAATTGGAGCAACCATCAAAATGCCAGTTTCTGCTGTGGGGCTCGTTCAATATTTTATTACCATACCGAGAAGGTAATACGAATCTATCCTCTCCTTGTCGGGTTCCCAGTGTCCATTTTAACTCCTTTGTAATGATCATGGCTTCTCATTTACAAACTTGATATGTTTGTGTTGCGCAAGCTTCAATCACAATTAGTTTCACACTAATTAAGTATTATAACATATGACGACTTGCCTACATACCAAGGAGAGCATAATTCAGCAGAGTTGTTCTTAAAAGTCAGACATTATGTATCGCCATTTCATACCCATTAAGAGTAGGAATATGATGTATGCCCAAAAACCTACTCAATATTAAACAAGATAAAAAAAAAAAATCATCTACGGCTGCTCAATCACATGCGATTACATCTAGGGGAACCTGGGCACCAGCTACACTTAACAAAGCCTCCCAGACCTACCTAAAATGGATCGTTACCGGGTTGAACCGTTACTACCGTCACCGAGCCCAGAAGATATGTACAAGTCTAAAGTTAATCTGTATTTTTCTATCTGACATCCCTTGTATTGTGATGTATAATTGTGCTTATAGTTAGACTTGTGTGTGTTCCCTGGAGATGATAATCAGGTAGCATTTGTCTGATGCCATTATGAGGCATGTACTTGTTAAATCACAGGTGTGTGTCTATGCGTAGTGGGGACAAATTGGTACAACTGTGAATACCAAACTAACATAGTAATTATGTTATAGAGGTTATCCATGTTACTCATGTGTGACTTCTAACAAAAGGCGCTGGTTCCTGTATTATTCCTCATTCAAACCAATTCAATGCATGACCTCTGGAGTTACATGCATGGCTTTGGCGGGCTATTTTGAAACAGTCATGGTTGCACATGCAGGTACTTCTTTTTGAAAGTCCTAAACAAGGTATAGCAGTCGTTGGTAGGATATGCAGCTTATAGAACACGGATAACCTCTATTGAATATCTATTATCATTGATCAGCTTGAATTAAGACAATACTATTTCTTTGTTTAACTGCAGTAAAGCTAACCTATGTTTTTTTGTCTAGCTAGTTTATCCTATGGATTATTACATTTTCTTCAGAACATTTTGAAACAAACACTACTTCAGCCCTCAACTCACGATTAGAAAAAAACTGCCTTTGTAGACAACATAGAAAAGACATCACAGAAAGGAAAAATAAACATGATACAAGCTTAGTATGGAATGACAAGTTCAACAAAAACCTTGTGTTAACTCAAGTTCTCTCTCATGGTGACAACAAATCCATACTCAACTTCAACAGTTAGGATGATCAACAAAACTCAACACCACACATGATTTTTTTTCCTATTTCTGGCCAAACTGAACTGATAAAAATCTATCTTTTTGAGTTTCCCAACCACGACCAATTGGCAAGGATCAGATTCACACTTTGGGCAAATATGTGCAGGTGAAGAGTTGCACAAAAATAATATCGGCTCCCGATGCCGATTTCCATTCTTAACTGCTCCGGTTTCATTCTCCTGCCTTCTCCATTGCTTTATCTACCCATAATTCTCTTCTCTTTTGAGGCGCTCGCACTTTTTCTTCTGTTAATATTTCTTGGTAAAATCTGCGCTTCCTTATTTGCATTGCTTTTTATTTATGTAAGGTAAGCTCAGGTGATTCAGTGTGGATTTCTTATTTCACATCACAATGCTGCGAGGCAAAGTTCTGCAACCCTACAAGGTATGAGGATTACGATAAATGAACTGTGCATTTTGGGAATCATACATCACATCTACAGAATAGATATCTTTTACATCAATATGTAAGTGAATGCATAGTATAGCACTTAGGGTGCAAGGTATGAGGTCATTCTGACTACCTGATGGTAAAACAGTTGTTTTAACTGAATGATAGCGATTTGTAATTCAAATTTAGTCAAAAAATAGATTTGAATAAATTTGGTGGAATGAAATTCAGAGTAAAGTATAGAGTGAGCAAATTAGATTTCAAACCAAATGCATGGACTTGACTTGGGAAAAAATGGAGCAAAAATTCACCAATATTGAACATTTCACGTCAAATGTGAGATTGTGTTGTATTACATTAAACACACTCGAGACTAAGCAAATACTAAGTGCTATTTTTGCTTCTGAAACGAACTCAATGGGACAGTCAATGTACCTGGGTATATGAAATAAAATAGATATATTTGAACTAAGTGGGCCAATTCACAGAGCTATTGAGTGTATTAAATCCCTTCCACTCTGCATTTGTACATTAAAAGGAGTATTATCATGTTTGAATGTATGAGGCTAACAGGTCTTTTTACTAAGAGCAAACATGCAACATTTGAACATTTTAAAATTAAGAGATGGCAAGAATGAAGTGGAATGTGAATTAAGAATTCCAAAATACTTGTGTCCACAGAGAGGGAAAAAATTGCCCAAAGGCCCAAAAATGGATTTTCTTTTAATGTGGGATACCATAAAATTACAATTGCCAAACGGCAGAATTTTGATACTTCAAAACGTTACTAACTACTTTGAAGTACAAGAATAAAAATCTGTTCATTTCTGAACCAATTTTATGATTCGAAAGTGCAGAGCAGACGTATTTCAAGATGCTTCCTATCCAACAAAAAAAGTCCCTCATAAGTGCAAGTTTCATGCTTTGCTGCACTTGTATTGCTGCTGCAGCTAGCATCATCACCAGCATCAAACAAGCATCTAATGACATCAAGACTCTTCCTATTTCATGCCACACATGGATGCATTCTCCACATAATCTTACAGCACCTATTTCTATTCTGACATCCCACATCCCTCCCGGCAACCATTAACCTCAATCATGAACTAGCCGCTATGCTAAAAACCTCACGACTGACTAAAAAGAGAGGGGAAAAAAATGAGAGAGACAACAAGACAAATACAGAAATCGTAATGTTAAATGCACTTTTCACTCGTGGTAATTTCAGTGAGTATTTGATTTTGATGAGTCCTGATAGACGAGGACTTATTCACTTATTCAATCTACTTGTTTTCTCCTCTCCTTCCCTCCCTCCCCGTTACCATGTCCGCAGCAAATCTGTCACTTAATTTGTTGTGATTAACGGTTTGCTTTGCCTTTCTCCCTTGAGTTGAGTCATAGCCACATTCTTATACACAACTGGCATTTCAATACATCAGACTTCTACCGGTATGCAACATGCCTCCGCCACCTTATAACCCTATACCTTTTAGCGCTACCCCAGCATTTATTGCCAAAAGTTGCGGAGCTGTCGCATATTAACCCTTTTAACCAACCAACCGACACATTTCTGGGGGATTTTGCTGCCCGGATAATTCTCCTCTTGCAAGTCTTTTTACAATTACAACTGGAAAGTACCAAAAATTTACAGAACCAATTTGGGAATTCAAAAGAGCCAAGATGGCATCATTTAAGCAAAACAATTTTGAATTGAATGTGTAACCCTTTGAACAGCAACTCTGACAAGTACTGTTAGTGTTACCCTTAATTAGAATTTTGGGTCACTTATTTTTCATAACAAAGCGGAATAACAAAAAGCAATTTGATTGCATGTTACAACAACATAAAAATATTATTTCAAACAATATTTTGAAATAATTTCCCCTTGAAAGAGTGCGCTGCTAGTACAATATTTTCCTCCGACGGTAAAAATTTTGCCTCAAGTTAATTACATCTGCTCAATCATTTACTACACCCATTATGAAGGCGATGGGATGATTGTGTATGAGGCTGACATCCTATCACTCTATTTTTCTTTAATCGACAAATAAAGTAACACCTACTGTCGTCAGATTACACATAGAAGCAAATAACTTGGTAGCGTGGTTAAGAAAACGATGAGCAACATCAAAGAGCTCCAGCCCATAAAGGCGAATGCGAGGGGGAAACGCACACAATCTATAAAACGATGTTGAAAGTCGATACAGAGCACATGAAGTAATCAAAGGACGACCAAGTTATGGAAGCTCGTTTTGCATAAATGATACCTGAAACCTGGCGCCAAAGGAGAATCCTATTACCTGTGCTGTTGTGTTAAAACTCTTTTTTATAGGCGATCCACTGTCATTTACTTAGAGATAGATTGTACATTTGGCAGGCACAACGTCTTTGCCGAGATGCTCCGAGGCGTATTTTTGCCCAATCACGACAAATCGTTGTATTGACATAGCGCGGTTCAATTTGGCTATGTATCCACATGGAAAGCGATATGAAGTTCACAAACTTGTGAAACAACGACCTGGAAAAATCTCCTCAGACGTTCCTGTAGAAATAAACGATCTAATTCTACTCACGCCTAGATCCTAGATAAACTTATTTTGTGCTGCTATAACTTAAAATCAAATGTCTTCTTATTTATAAATATTTCATTCCACATCAATTATCATCTTCAATCACTTTTGGGCTCTCAATATTAAAGCGGCCAATTTGAAAGCAGGATTTGCACACATGACCACACCAATGAAATTGTAAAATGTATTAGACTTATCCAGCCCTAATCAGCAACCAGTCGACTTGAATAGCAGATTTTGTAATAATATTGAACATGGCAAGGAAAACTGTCTTGAAACTGCATATGAGCAATGCAAGATTGTTCTTACCCCAGCCAGCCAGCCAGCATGCAGGTGATGTTATCATTGCTGTAGGCCAATTTCATATCACAAACCTGAATGGTACATTCCACTAGGTTCATGCTCCAATCTATCTCAAAATTAAATTTTGGGGAGTCTGTTTTTCTTTGCGTTTTCTTTTGCATGAAATAATGAAATGAAATAAAGGAATAGGAGCAGAAAGGGGAAGTTGGCAGTACCGTTTGGTTCATGCTCTGATCTGCTTCAAAATTAGATTTTTTAGGGTCTGTTTTTCTTATGAGTTTGTCATTCTATGTTGGAATAAGATGAGGGGGAACTTTTTCTTTCATTCATCCACAGTTCATTAATGCATACCTCCAAGGGCAAAAACAACTTGTTTTCTGAGAAAACTTTAGGTCTGATGTTTCATAAAATGTCAAATATTTTCTTTAGATTACGAGCAGTGAGCATATATCTATAGCCATTTTCATACTTATTACTTTTTCAACAAAATCATTACAAGATTTGAAAGATTGGGTGCCAATTACATGACAATAAGTACGTCATAATTGTTCTCAACTTTTGATTGGGATAATGAAGGAATTATACACAGATCTACAGAATATTTGCCCCGCTATTGTATCTAATTGATGTGCGCTGTAATGATTGCAGGTTTTACTAATTGCGGATGTATTATGCACCTAATATTGAACGGAGGTATATCCATACCTAATGATGGCAATCCAGAAATTGTAAAACAAATATAATTGCAATTATGGCATTATATAAAAGTAATGCTCGCAAGTTTTGCGACATATCCAATTACCAACATATATTCTGCACCTGACTTCAAAGGGAAGAAGACCAAATGCCTAATCACTCGCAATCTTGGAACCAATAAAAAAGTCACTTGATTGTAATATAATAATCTAACAAATGCACTTCTATAATGATGTGGAGTTTGTTAGACTTAGTGATGTACAACGTTATTCATATCTCTAGCGCAAAGACATTACTTGGACAATTCATGCCATATATAAACCTCAAATTATGCAAACAATAAATTGTATGCTTCTTGTCAGTTTTCTGTGCACCAACTCATGAAATGATCTCAATATCACGGATTGCATTATAACAAAATGTTCAATTCAGAAGTTTCAGTGAACAAATGTTGCCTCGATCACGTATTACAGACGTCCGACAAACAAACATTGGCAGACATCTGCACTTTTACTTTTGTTCACACAATCATGATACCTTGAAATAGATTTGACCTTTTTCTACGACAAATACAGGAGGGGAGAGAGTAGCCTAAGGTTCATCCTTCCCTCTCTAGCTTTACAATGTACTTGTATTTAACAAAATGTTATGTTGTAACCCCCATGGTGCAAAGTCTTGGTCTACAAATCTGAAGTATAATGTTTTGTTCAGTATTCATACCCTTATGGATTTTAAACAAATGTCACAGACAGCATTAGGATTTTGTTTTATCATTGTTTTCAAACTAAGCCCATTATGTTATTGACAGTACGAATGATAGTCAAATTCCAAATCTGTTTGTGAGCTCGCATATATTGCAAACTCTTCAGCAGCTCAAGTTAACATCCTCTTGCTCACTAGGGTCTAAAAGTGTTCTCAATGATGAAGTCCAGAGATAAAGACAAAAACAGCCAAAAAACCCTAAACAACTCCCAAAACAGAGTGCAATCACTACACAAATCCCCGCTGAAGCAATTTGTATAAAAAGCATTATCCACACGAACCAACCCTGATAACCTGCAGCACAAACACCCAAATTACAAATAGCAAGGGGTATGTGACTCCCTACGCTGCCTTTCCATTTTGGGCACTATTTTACGTCATATCCCTGTGAGTGTTTTAGTCAACCCCTCGAGTTACCCTGGATCTCCCCACAAAGCATTAAACTGCATTACAAAAATTTCCCTCGATAACCTGCGACTGGAGGAATTCCATGGGAGCGGACATTGCAGTATTTTCAACTCTTGCCTCGTGGCTAAGTGGAGCGTGCTGAATATTTTTATCGAATCTGGCATACAGGCATGACCGAACCATCTTTCTTGACATTTCTCATTTTATAATCAAAAATTCTTATATAAGAAATGTACTCAATGCCGACTGTTTATTTACATTGCCATGCATACTCCACAGGTTCCACCAATGCGAAGCTCTGTAGTCACAACACTCCTACACCACGGGACAAATTTACATATCCACAGGTTAATGGGGACTACAACCATATAATAGCTGCCTGCTGTACTCTAATTATAATCATGTATCTATTGTTTGAACAGTGATTCTTGAGAAGATTCTTTGCAAGTTAATTCACTTGAGATAGCCTTCCCAAAGACTTCCGGAAATGAAAGAATTCCTATATTAGAATCTGTGTTACTTTTATAGCCTAAAGCAGCCATATAATTTGTAAGATCACGGATGACAACAGGATTTTTCACCATTATACAATTCCATTCCATAAATAATACCCTCTGATAATGGAATATGCCTGAAGTAGCAAGATCATGTGACGGAACCTGCAGAAAGAAAACTTTTGCAAACTAATATTAACTCAAACTATTTTACAGTCACACACTACTGCGAATCAAGGATAAAAACTATTATTTCTACCTTTTCCACAACTTTCTCAAGTCCCACTTTAATGTACACAACCCTCTCATGATAAATATACTTGTTTAGCTGCACATAAAGCAAAGCAATTAGTTTCGTCATACAGAAAACCACAGTCCCGGCAATAGACTTGGCTCGCTTTTTCGTGGCAACAAATTTTTCAGCTTGACAGAGCTCTGTGAATATCGTTCAAGTACTAAATGGATATAATAGGTTGCCTTTCAATGTTTTTTATCCATATTTCATAGTAGCCTGGGGCCACGTATGCGTCTGCTTTTGTCCACCTTCTTACCGTAAACTCTTACCTACTGCTTTGGAATAAGGTTTGTAATGTGAGTGCACTCAGGTGTGGATGCAATGAAGAGTATGTGGATAGTGAGTTGCTCAATTTATAAGTTCTACAGTGAGTTACGATGCGTCAAGGCAGCCGAGTATATGGATGACAAAATATGGAGTTACATAGATTGCCTTATATTTTGTAGGAAAAACGTATCCAAATTTTAGGAAATGTGTGATTTGAGTTATACAAACAATTTTGAATTTCCTTAAAACGTCCAATCAATTTTCATTCGGCTTTAATGAAGATTTAGAATTTTAACTTTTGAACCAAAAACTTTAATCATATTAAATGTTGATCTTCCTGAACTTGTTGTGTCCAACCAGAATATGCATCTAACTTCAAGCAGTTTGTCTTATAATTGGTGACAATTATTTTGTGTTTGTCAGTAAATTGTCACTGCACACATCAATTAAGTCCCAACATGCAACTAGCAACACGCAAGTGCTGCACCCAACTGTGTGCATGCAATTCTTTATCAATACGGAATATTATGAGACTAATTTTTTCGCAAATTATAAACCGAACAAACTATATCTTGGCAACAACCTCTCAACACTACCTGGTATTAAATAGATAACCATTGTGAGTGTCTTGATTAGCCTTAACATAAAAAACAATATCATACCTCACAATATTACAACTCATCTTGAACAAAAGTACCATCAGACTATTTTTAAAGACACTTCAGAATAGAAACTAAACGCCCACACATAGAAACACCGAAAAATTAAAAAGAGACTAGTGGTGGACCAGTGCCTTATAAACAACATTATTGTTTCTTTAAGGTCATCCATTCCTAAGAAATTCAAGCCACTTCCCCTGCCTACAACAATAGAGATTACCAGTCAAATTGCCCGTGAATTCCACCTTGGTCACAACAAACGGCAACACCTGCCTTGCCAAGGACTCATTGAGCCCAAAACAAATTAGCACCTTTTCGTTTCCACCGCCCAAGTGGAATAAATAAGTTGCCTGAAAAAACGGCAGTGTAGTAACAGAGCAACAAGCAGCCACCACTAACTAAAAGTGGCTGGGACAGGAAACCTATAATATTGACCACTCTTAAGCTTCTCTTAGAGACTATGGTTGAAATTGTCTCGATGACTAGAATTTAGTCTGACGTCTTGTCTGCTTGTGCATTTACAACTAGTCCAACATCTGCCTCGTGCTCTTGACCACCGAACGGACTTAATTAATTTCCATGTATTCTCCTTCACAACTTGGTTCTAGAGGGAAGAAAGGAGCCGGTCTCAATTGAGTCTAGTTAATTAAGATGGAAGATTAAATCTCTAACCGAGCATTCCCACTTGGCACAATCTGGCTACCTAATGCTTCAAACTGCCATTTTAACTGCTGATCAGTGTATACAGTGTACACAAAAAGACCATCCTTACAAGTTTGCTGGACATAGTCTTTTGTTCTAAACTTTTGTATGTAATAACTAACTTCCTTTCTTTTAGTCTCTTTGATTATTTGCCTGTTTGTCTAAACTCTCACGTCACTTTCCATCTCACTGTCTATGTCTCTCTTTCCTCCCTTCTCTCACTGTCTTCAACTCTCTGTCTCAGTGTGCCTAGCATGTCTCTCTATTTCTCTCTCTTGATCTCTCTCCATCCTACGAAACCGTTAAAGTGGGGACGTCCCCACTCTTTGTGGGCCCAAAAGAGATAAACAGAGCCAAATACGATTGTGCCGGTGCCACCAGTCTATAGAGTACCCCCTACTTCCATTTGGCGTTCAAAATATCTCCCGATATGTGTTTCCTTTAAAAAGTGAGATAAAAATAAAGTGGGGGCATGTGTTGTAGGGGTCATAGTGGGGTCAAATTATTCTTGTCCCTACATTTTATTTTATTCTTGTTCCTTTTTTTTTTCAATATTCATATCTCCTACATCTTGCATTTGTACTCTCTCAGTCGCTGAGAGGATAACGACCGTAGTAGGGGGGCCCTCCTATAATGCATTTATGAAGCTCACCGTAGAAGTGGGGACTCGCCTATGTCCCCACTTTTTATTTGAGTCCCCACTTTGACGGTGAAAATCCTACGAAAGTCCCCACATTAACGGTTCGGTAAAACCATTCTCTCTCTTGCTCTCGCTCTATCTCTCTCCACTCAGTTAAACAACTCTGACAAGTCAAATAAGTTACTCCTGTAATTGAATTTCTTTGCCAATTCAAATGTTTACAGTGAAGAAATAATCATTGCCCCACTTCAGAAGGAAATTATCACAACAATCCATCTCTTTGCAGTTATTTTTATCATCATGTTGGTAACGAATACCGTCTGGTACGAGAGTCGCATATGCCGTCCGACATCTATGAGCGATGATGATGATAACTGATGATACAAGGGGCAAGTTAAGATATTTGCGTTATTGCAGTAAAATAAGCAATAAGTTTTTTATGTATCAATGTGATGTAACATTGGAATATCAAGAACACCACCTTTGAAGTTCATCAAGCAACTGATGTATCAAATCAGATTCGAATATAAATATTTATGTTTAGACCACAGAGCAGCTTCTTGGATGATGGTCATAATCAAATTAACAATAATTTTGAACTGCTAAAAGCTTCTGAGATTTAAAAACACATTTCTTACAATATCAGAAACAATTCTTTGCCAGTTAATGCTCTTGTTTTTTCAAACGCCTAATTAATACCTCGACAAAACAGTTTCCGCCTATATAATGGTGCCAAACACTGCATAATTTATGCAACTGGAACTCAATGCTTATCATTTACATTGTTTTGCTTGTGAATACGTACGTCAATCGCTGACCATGTGAAATGGCGATCACACTTTTACTCTGTTGCCATAACAATAGAGACACAAAATGCTGCTCCAGTTTCTCGCGGGCAGTCTTAATATCGTATTAAATATTTATAACAGACTGGGTCAGCTTTATTCCCACTTAATCTTCTTCATAACAGTATGCAGTGTAACAATAATTGCTAATTATTATTTAATGCACTGCGTGCTGGCCAAAGGCTTCAACATAAAAAGTCACAAGTTTAATGATATTTTCTCAAAATATTAAGAGCTACCGCAAGAACTACTGAACCAATATTGTTTGTACTCATTTTAATGCATTTTCACACTGATTCCAAATATGGTCGCGAAAATGTACAATTCTGACATTTTTGAATTTTTAAAGAAAATTGGAAACTTTCAACACCCGCGTGGAGAGGGCTAACCACCTTAGCAAACGATGTCTTGCATGTTTTTGAATTTGTTTTCAACGTGCAACTGCCTGAGAGAAGTAGTATACAATGGGCTATTCCTGTTGAAATCCACACACCCTCTACATAGGGGTGTAGAATTCAAATAGAGTCACAGTAACACCATTTATAAATATTCACACTCCCTGTGTGAATAGTAAGGTCATGTCTTCCATATGGGTGAAACAGTTGTTATTTTCAAAACTACTTGACTTTCTTAAAACCTTTCTATAGATTATAATATGTAATTGAAGTTGCAAGATATTAACTTCAGAATATTTAGTTGTGATTAACTTTCGAAATGCAAATTAATATTTAATTTAAATTGCTGCTACTATGAAAAATAACTTTCCCAATTTCATTTGTCATAAAACCCAATTCGCCTAACTGTTCCCACCATGAAAAAACTGTGAAAAGGTTATTTGATCACAAACTAAACATTAAACAAAATAAATGAACAAAATAAGAGAAACTATGATTCTAAAATGTCTTATTCGGCCAAATTTCTGTCCCAAATGGTCAAATCCTGAGTCTATATTTAGTAAGTTTCTAGATACAAGCGTTCTATGTGAACTATTCCAACCCTGCTAAATGTTAAGCACGCCTTCCAGGGTTTGCTCATTCAAACAATAGACAGGCCAAGTAAAGTTACACGCACCTTGACCTCCGAGTAGCTGCTAGCAATCAGCCACATTGAATGGTACAAAAGGCTAGCTATGCTAGCTGCGACTGAGAACAAATACAGTACAATCTGGCCATATTAATAATCTGCTGTACAGCTTTCAAACTACAAGCTCACTGCATTCCAAAGTTAATATCACCATCATTTATAGTTTTATAATCTTGCTCTGGTAGTTAACTTTTACACCCCACCTATTCTCCGTACATGCAGTAACTCTACCCTTTACCGTTCTCATCTATTTTGCTACACCAGTAAAACACTTAATATCTCTAGCATATTTCATGACATCAGTCTACACTGTCATACTAGCTCTGTTCATAAAGTGACTTCACCTTTCACGTTCAGAATCCTTATTTTGGTTGCATCAGTACCTTCAACTTATTATTATCATTCTAGCTCATCAGTTTATCATCATCTTTGATCATCTTAGCTCTTCTCACTATCTCAGTAACTTCAACCTTTACCATTTTTAACTCTCGTCACTAAGCATTACTCTTTAATTCATCATCATCCTACACTATTTAGTTAAGTTCTGATATTGTGCTATCTACCGAAGATAGCAAAATATGAAAACACACATCTTTTTTCCCCAAATCCTTCAGATGACCTATGGCTAAAATGTTGCTTTCCACTGCAAGCTTTTATCATTGATGAGTTCATCATCATCATCCTATATACCATTCAATAGGGGCCATTTTCTCAAAGACCTGTTCACACCGATTGCCATTTGTAAAAACCATCATATACCGTGTGAATTTGGTATAGGATGCAATGTTGGTCTCTGTGAATCTAACCTCATCTCACTAAGTCAGTTCATTGCCACCATTTATTATTTCAGTTGGTTCTTTATAGGTCTCAGTACAAACCGGAGATGGTGCTCTCATTTCCCTCCTGGAACGTTTTCACCTGTATCAATTACAACATGTTATTTGAAAACCGTACCGGCGATAAAATATGTCTGAAAAAGTAATCAGGTTTAGCAATGATCGTCTGCTCTAATTAATGCAGAGGTTTTTCCTCTCTACTTGGTTAAGCTTAGGACATAGGTATAATGGTTTAGGAGTCTCTAATTATTTTAGGTACTTGTTAAAACAAAGACTCCTTAATTTTAGTACAAACATGCTGAGTACTAGTTGCGTGGTTCTAGCTTTTGATACAAGGAGAATATAGTTATAAATTCAGTTCTATAGCCTAATTGCTGCAAAACGTTGTAAATTACAAGTCAAAAACCAAATAAACAATTACGCTTCTGCGCAGTACACATGTAGATTGACACGATGCCATGCACAAACACCAGTGTCCGATAATTAAATATAGCAACAGTAGTATTAATATCTTTGCTCTTGAAATAAATAATATTTTTGAAGGATTCTTGAAATTTAGTGTGCTGCAAATCCTGTAAGCAAAGGTTAAGACTGATTAATTTAGGTCATGCCAGGGACATCAAGCCAAACTGATGCATTGCATATGATCCTTTTACTTGCTTCTATAGCAAAGCAAAGACAGGACATAAATACCACTTGGCACACTTCTAAATTGCCATCTATAAGATAGTGTGCTCCTTGTGATGTTAATTAGCCTCTCTTATCTTTTCCTTGATGAATTGGGCCATGTAAAATGTGGTTGAGTATTGCGACAATATCGCTGGCTGGGACAGTTACAAGCTCATCTATTACTGGTTGTTAGTGGTTAGCACTGTCCGTGATAAGCACATCTTCACACAAATAAACAATAGCTGAACACCTTGCTCTTAATTTGAGAGGCATATAAATAAGGTGAGCCTCAGAATAATAATAAAAAAGATACAATATAAGCATCTGAGTGAGTGAGCGCAGGTGATTCTTTCTCTAAATCAAATTCAGTTATGGTTCACTTTTCAACATTTTCAGCATTAAATTTCATGTCTTATGGGTGTGTGTGTGGGTGGGGGGGGGGGTGCAGGTGTGTTCATGTAGTTTCATCAATTGATGGGCATGTAATATTCAATTTCAGATTTTAGGTTTGCTTTTCAAGGCAACCAAATAAAATAAGAAACAAACCCCACATAAAAAAACTGTATTATGTTGTGTGGGTGTCTATATTCCTGAGTTTGATTTAAACCAGGCTTTCCAAGGCCAACTTAAGTGATGTAAAATATGGGACTCCATCATTTATCCATCATTACCACCATCTGGTGCGCTCTCTTTTGTTATTCCTTGCATGCCGACAAGGAAATTCAAATAAGACGCTTCAGTGGATACAGCAATAGTGTTTGGATGACTCCTACTTGACATTTGGATCTAGATGCTAAAATCTTTCAATCTATACCAGGATAATGTTGAATCATCAGAATCGAGCAATGACTTATTCACCTTAGTGAGAAAGAACCACAGAGATTTCCCCCTGTTTTTTGTTCAATCACGCTTGATTTTAGATTACAAGTCCTGTATGATGAACATGATTTAAAGCCAACTTAATTTGCCTCTCCAGTTACATGTCCATATTTCAAACTCCTTCAGACTGGCAATTTCATCACGCTCAGTATGTTTTATGATGTTGAGACGGTTTTATACCGAGGTGGGTGTGGCAGCTGGCATGTGTATAATGATAGAGACCAGATTGTCAATATCCATGTCTGTGCTAGTCTACCAGCTACTGACCATGTTGACCTACCTGTAGACCTATCTACAAAGTACCATACCATGCAACAGATCTTCCTAAATGTTATAGTGCATTCGAATAAGAATAGCACACACCAAACATGCTAAAGGTGAAACAGCCAAGAGTACATCTCAGGAAAAAATGTCACTGCAATATTCCCAGGCAATATTATGAACACAGTGTAGATAGAAATGTGAAGTTCACTCGAGAACGGGTCCTCTTACATGTACAAACTTGATTAGAAATTCCAAAGTCATAAATTTCACATTTTTCTTTACAGTTATTAAACAATTGTTTTTGAGATCCTGTTTGAACTGAAAAAAAAACCTACTTTAGAATAAATCATAATATGGTAAAATCGCATAAAACATGCATGTGAAATTGATGCAAAAGGCTGGCACAAAATTTATTTACTTGAAAGTTGAGGTCACTAATGTTTTTTCATATTTACTACTGCCCCTCATCTCTGATAGGTAGTACAGTTTCAACCCCATCTCTGTCAACAACATCATGGATGATAAAGTACTTCCATCTGTGATTACAGAAATGCCAATGTTACGCACATAGTGCCCTTTGGAGGCAGCCTTAGTCGCATTACCATATTCATCAGCCCATGTGTGTTGAAGACTAATCTTATAAATTCTTCCATCATTTTGCAAATGCTCTTTGAAGACATAGGCTGTTGAAAACATGCAAAATGATTAAGTGACAAAAATGATTTTCTATGAGTTCAAACAACTGAGCCAAAAAAACATTTCCTTCCACATTTTTTCAAACAAAATATTACAACTATAAACTTATCATGGCAATATTATTTTGATGCATTAAAAGACACTTAATTTTAAAGGTATGAAAAAGTACAGATTCTAACGATCTAAGATATTTTTGCATGGAAAATGTTGACTCTTGTTCTCTGAAGTCAACTTTTGCTATACAGGTTTAAATGCAATGGATTTATTACGCAGGATGCTCAACCTCAACAATTATTCTAGATCAACCTCTTGTCATCTTTTATGATTACTTGTTATTGCGCTTTTCGTGTGAGAGGAATATGTCTAAAAAGCACTCCAACTGGACAGTCATTATGGAAGTCCACTCACGAACCGTCTCTTGATCGTGTTTAGATTCTGTCTGTGCTACGAGAGTGCTTTAGCCCCGCACTATTAGGTTTGGAGCCTTGGTAAAAACAATACTGAAATCTCGCAAAAGCGGATGTCAAGGATCTCAACAAGTGGGTGCCACTGCCCTTGATGTCTGAGTAACCGCAATCTAAAATGGCCACCGGTGGTCAGTTGGTTCCCTAGTGACTCCTTCACGTGCCTTTAGAGCTGTCTTTTGCTTAGCCAAAAGCTTTTAAATGAACTTGTCTTTGAGTGTAATCAATCCATGCACTGTATTTTTGGTTGGTCAAAACACCTTTGAGGACCATATTGAGAGGGTAGATGATGCTGACCACAAGATTAATGAAGGCTGCTGATAAATTCAGGGGAAGATGTAGAGTAGAATTATTATAATGACAATACCATATTGCTTTATCTTAAAAGCTCTTTGGAAATAAAGGGCAAACCATTATCTGAATTTGCGTATCTACAAATAGTTTTCCCGCTAAGTCCAAAAGCAGAAAAAGGGGTTTTTAACTACCAGAGGACCCAAAGACCCTCTAAACCAATAATTTCACTTTAGCTAAAATTGACTCAACAAAAACATCCTTAGATGGAAAACTGCTTAAATGTGTCCATGAATCATTTTACTTGTGTAAATTTGGTGCAATAATGACGACTAGCCTACATGAATTAAAAAGTTTCTCGACAATTACAGAAACATTTAAACATTTACATTTCAACAAATAATAAAGGCAGTCCTGTGTTAAATGTGTAACTTTGTTCCTCTCTTGAGAGAAAATATTGGAAACTCACACTATATGTAATAATCCATTCAAATTTGCTGAATTACCTGCTGAACAAACAGGGACCAGTTTTATTGATCACATTCATTCCCCAGTTTACAACTATTGATTTCTATCTTTTATCCCCAGCTTTATCCAAAAACAATTTGTTTATAGACTGAAAATGTTTAACAACTCCTAACCTGACAGCTTCTGAATGAGAAATGTTTTACAACTCATAACTTGACAGTTTTTGAATGGGTATACCAAATGTTGTACAATAGAAATAAATTGCTTTAGTTATTCATTATTGGAATGCAGTATTCAGAAAATGTAACTTATTTATTTATGTTGGTCTTATGGGCAACAATAAACTGCTGCCCAAAGAAAGATCTTCAACACAGATTGTTACAAAAATGAAATAATGTTAACAAGGAAAGTCTAAAATGTTTTTCAACTATAAAAGACTGAAAAATAAAAAGTAGGTCTTTCTGTAAAAAGTTCACACCACTGAATGGACACATCAAACGTGCCATTTATCATCTATTGTCTAGGAGACACAATGCCAACACAAATAACATGTCACTGATTCCCACATCGGTATAAAGATCCCAGACACTACTTAGCACAGATGAGCAGCAAAATGCTAAAATGGTCTCTCTAGAGTCTTTCTTTCTTTTATTTGCAACTTTGAGGCCAAGAACTTGATTTAAATGTTAACCAGAAGAAGTGCAGGGTCATAAGGTAAGAAGCTAACCTAATTCTTTTTGTTAAAAGAATTCAAGGAATAGGGAACATTAAAAGTAGATTTGTCTGTCTAATTAGAGTTAAAAGGATTTGGTGATACCATTATATTAGACTGATTACTTTTTACATTGAAAAACTTTTCAATCAAGGATTTTCATGCACCACACTTTTGTGTTCTGGTAATCATTTTGTGTTGAACTGCTGCAATGGATTAACCAAATTAGTCGGCATTAGCTCAGGCTAGGATTGTGTGCACTGCATAATCTTACGTGATTCCTTTTGTCACTAGGAACATCAGAGAAGTTGTATTTGCAGCTATATAATTCAACGCCTATGTTTCAACTAAAAAATTTAAAATATGTAAACTAATATTATAAAATCAAATAACCTAAAATCATAATCTCCCAGTACATCAAAGCTTGTTCCTCACAAAGGCGCCAAACTTCTCACTCCAGCATCTTCGGGAACGATTTTACGGTTCGTTGACGCAGACACAAACAACTAAACCCAACTCCCTGGTTTACATAACAAACAAACTGATCCATCTATAAACACGTCTGCAACACTCCCATATTACATTATGGCAGGTTTGGATACAAAATTTTCACACAATCTCGGTAGCTTATCAAAAATGAGCGAGAAAAAAAAACGAGGTTAAGTAAGAATAACTTATGGCAATCGCAAAGAAAATAGCCAGGTCGCGGTTGGCTGAAGGTGTGAGCTCATCAGGGATGAAGATTGGTGAGATGTAATGGTGACACTATCCATCATAACTGACATAGAAGATGATATTGAGATGATATTTGGGACAATTCAAATGTGCATTCCTGGTTTCCTTTGAGATGAAATATGGTATTGGTTTTGCTGACACTCTTATTCTTGTCATATTCTATACAACAGAGATGGGAACTCAACAACACAATTATAACACCATTCCTGTCATGTTGATTTCCAATGCTATTACTTGTAAATTGTGGATAAAAAAAACCCTTCTTAGTATCCAAATTTGGCTGAATATTAAATAATTCAAAAGCCTCATTGTTATCTTCTAAAGAAAGCTGTTTCTGTCTTCCACTGTAGTTCAAATGCCTCTGATAATGTGATATCTACTGAAGATAGCAAATATGAAATCAGATTTGTCTTCAGTCTTCAAGCCCCTGAACAATCGATGGTATTTTATGTTCTCTACTGAAATAGCAAAATATGAACTCAGATTTGTCTTCAGTCTTGAAGCACCTGAACAATTGAAGGGTATATAATGCTATCTACTGAAGATAGCAAATATGAAATCAGATTTGTCTTTAGTCTTGAAGCACCTGAACAATTGAAGGGTATATAATGCTATCTACTGAAGATAGCAAATATGAACTCAGATTTGTCTTTAGTCTTGAAGCACCTGAACAATTGAAGGGTATATAATGCTATCTACTGAAGATAGCAAATATGAACTCAGATTTGTCTTCAGTCTTGAAGCACCTGAACAATTGAAGGGTATATAATGCTATCGACAGAAGAGAGCAAATATGAAATCAGATTTGTGTCTTCAGACTTGAAGCACCTGAATAATTGAAGGGTATATAATGCTATCGACAGAAGAGAGCAAATATGAAATCAGATTTGTCTTAAGTCCTCAAACCCCTGACAAATCGATGGGTGTATAATACTATCTACAGAAGATAGCAGATTGACAGATTAATAGTTAGTCATCTTTTTCACTTCATATTTCATTAGTTCTGATATACTGGAATATCTGATACACATACCTCTGAGTATTAGATACTGAAAACAGCATTAAAAAGAATCATTAGTTTTCTTTATCCCTCTCAATTTCCTAGGTCCTTCGTTTACTGCTATCTACTGTAGACAGCAAATTTAAACAAATTCTCTCCAATCACAAAGTACCACTCAATTGATTGGTGCTATCTACTGAAGATAACATTTAATCCATTAATTCTTCTGATCATTCAAAGTACTTACATGGATAAACATTCAAGTTGGCCGATGTTGTCGCAGAGCCTTCTGAATTGCTAGCGATACAAGAGTACTCAGAATTGTCCCTTGGTGGTTTCAGTGGTTCGATCCATAAGATGGATCCATCTGGTATGGGCATGATTGTGTATCTTGAGTTGGATGCTCTTTTGTTTCCTTTCATCCATTCAAATGTAGGGGCAGGGTTTCCGGATGCTTTGCATATAAAGGCGATGGGTTGGTCCTCCAAGCCACTCTCATCTTGTAGCTCTTGGGTTATCACAGGTGGAGCTGAAATTAAGTGAAAAAAAATAGAAACTTTGGTAATTAACTTATTATCAATTATCTAGTTAAATACATAAAATTTGTTAATCAAAATATTACGAAAGTGTAATTCTGTAAAATAATTGTGGGTGTGAGGGTGTATGTGTAGGGGCATATGTGGCAATATGCTTTTTAAAAATATGCAAAATGCCACTATTTGAAGGCAATTGAGTTGTACAAATTTTCACTAAAACAAGTTTCCAAAAACAGTTTTGAATTGCAAATCAGATTCTCTTGTAACATGCAGGTATAAGTTCAATTGCTTAACAAAAATAAGGATTTAACACCACCTTTATTACTGCCAATTGAAAACTCACATACGAAACATGATTCCAATTCTTTTGTGCATGAGATTTCTACTTTATGTCATATGTCTGCCAAGTCAGTTTATTGTTTGATATTAAAGTAAGAAGTTGACAAAGTGAAGCAACAAATGAGATGAGCATTCATGTCTCTTTTCACTGTCATAATATGATTATCTTTCAAAAACATATTGCAAGAGTATTCCACTCCATGTAATAAATAAAGCTGCAGTGTAACTGCCTCATCAAACCTGCAGCTGTTACAACTGATCCTTCACATCTCACTAAGATCTCGAACAACCTCATTATCACCACAAAGTTCTTTAACCCCAATAAGCTTGTATACTCATAACATGACATCTGAACATGTTGGGTACTTAAACTCATCCTCAACAACTTGAGGTTAACTTTTAAGTTATGATTGTTGTATGAAGGTCGCTGAACTATGCCATTGAAGATTATACCATTTTGGCTTAATGTAATCTGAAATCAGCTTGAGAGCAATGTTCCGCCTTTTCTACAACTTTAAAGAGACAGTTTCAAGTATATATGGTAACACAAGTAGACAATCTCTCTATTCTGTTTGAACAACAAGTTGATGATATTAGCAGTGGCAGGGTTAATGCTTTGGAAACAGTAAACCGTTGTTCAAGTCGTTTTCCTTTCATGCCATTCAAGAAAGCTCAACATTTTAAAACCCAGGCAATTTCATTGATAAAATGATGTGCTGCATGCGCAAAAAAAAAGCTTTGTTTTCAGTTAAATTACACAGGTCCTCTTTTACATATCACGTCTGCAATAAAAGCAAAATTTCACATTCTGCCTCGTTAAGTGGGATGCGCAAGTTGATTGCGGAAAATGTCAATCTCTTTTATGTGTTGTCATCAAGGCTTTCAGCACTCAAATCTAAGTGCTTCAAAACGATCACATTCATCATGCAAGATCAGCCGGAATTGGATGGTGAGGTGGTGCCAGGTCATAGACAGATCGAGGAGTTGTGTTGCTATAGCGGATCACATATCTTATTGGGTGGAAAAGATATATTATTGGATCAAACAAAATGGCAACAAAGCAACATAGAAAGGAGAAAAGAGTGTTTGGCCATTGTATCTACCGGGTAACATAACAATAACCTGTCAGCACTGATGTCAAGCTTAGGCCAATGCTAGAGTTCCGACAAAGTCGAGCGCAGACTTCCTGTTCATCCATCAAATTTACGTTTGGACAGTCTGCTGTCTTTACAACATTCTGTGGGCTGGTGAAAGTATGTGCCTGATAGTAATTCCATCACACACATACCACATGGTCTCATTCCTGAGACTCTCTCGGAAGTTGGCAAACTTTGTGGTTTAGGAAAAGCAGCACTAAAGGTGCTGAAACATTGAAGAAGGTTGAAAATGGATATAATGCACACTACATAAAGTACAAACAATCTGATGATCCCTGTACAAGAAGCTGTGAGTTCATTTATCCTCCTCCCCCCCCCCTTTATGGTCTGCTGTTTGACACTCAATAGTTAGTTTCACATCAAAACCTGCAGAAACAGAACATTCTTGATAGAATGTTGGTACTTTGATCTCAACTCTTGAAACACCTGGCAACAGCAGAATCCCTCAAATACACAATTCAATAATCTGCTCAAAGTGAATTAAACTTGGTATACTTGGCATTGCTGAATGAAACAAATAATTCTATTGTTCACACGAAAATGGAGAACCATGAACTTTATATTCGAGCATGAATTATTCTTACACATAGTCATGATAGTACATGCATGAAGGGATTTTTTCCTTTCTGATTACATGGGTCACATTATTAGGTCACATATTCAGACATCAATGGTTTCCCTTACATCACTGTCTAACCAAGTCCATCAATCACTACCAGTGTATCATGCCCAAAATTACCCATCTCAATTGTCTCCATTTTGTAACATCCCCATTTGAGCTTCCTACTTAATTTACAACCATTTTTGTATGGAGGGACATGAAATGTTCAAAGAAATACAAAATAGCATACTTTGTTTCTTTCATGCAGTCACTTGAGGTAACAACCTGTGCTTTTGCAAGAATGTTGGAAGGGCCCAGTATGTTGGTGCAATAGCTTGGTTCCTTGGGGGTAGGAGTATGTACAGAAATAATTTGAGATCTATACTAGCTTCATGATCGGGGTTGTTCAACTCATCAAAAAGGCTCAGGTAAAACTCAAATGTTTGAAGCTTTGTTCCTTCATGGAACATTCGGTGATATTTTTTGTAGCATTCTTTATTTTCCCAAATTTGGCAAATACACACATTATTCAATGACCTTTCCAAAAGGTTAAACGGTGAATCGGTCTGATTTGGGTTAAAGCTTCCGGTGACATTAAAATCTCATCTCATTATGAGACACATCAAGGCACATTAGCTTGCCGATCTAATAATACTCCTTTAAATGTTGATGGTGGTGAGATGAGCGGTACCACCATAAACCAATCTTGTCTAGATGGATCTATAGACCACTTGACATCACTGTTTATCAACAATGGCGAGGGATTCGTCTATCGATATGCTTGAACAAGCCGCTTCACTGTTCAATGGCTTTCTTGTACTAGATGAAATGTGGCGGCGATTTAAAATGCACGTGCCCTTAGCAGACTACGATGCGTCACGCACACTGCAGGGCAAAGAACAATTGAAATTGCCATGATTGGCGCGCATACTGCCGGGCAATGACGTCACATGCCAAGTGGTCTATATAGATCTTATTTGCCCACCTCTAAACCTCATCCTGATGGAAATACCATCCTGAATCTAAAGTTCACACATAGGGCAGACTAAAGGTAAAAAGCTGACAGCCGCCCAATAAAGAATTGGGGTAAATTTGGAATACCTCCATATTGTAATACAAGCTTTAGGGAAAGTAAAATACCACAAAGGTTGCGCACCGTCTCTGGTGTAACAGAACAGATGGGCATTTGCAGCCAGGTGTGGTAGACATATTGAAGTCTTGTCTGGATGATGCACAACCATCCCCCTCATTCTACATGTATACTCGCAAGGAGGAAAAGTAAAACCACATTTTGAGCTCTCAAGGGACTTCACAGAAAATCTCTTCCATGTGTAATAATGTAATTATATGCTTGATGAGTTTATTGTTATAGTTACCAGATTATTTTCAAATGTGAAAGGGTATTTCTATGAACATTATGACCCACTACTATGCATGTTTGTACTCAAGAGGAGGAAAAGTTAAAACACATTTCAGTGTCGCCAGGGATTTCTTGAAAATATGTTCCATGTGTCATGACGTAATTGTGTTTGAAGCTGGATTGAGTAGACTCCAATGCTGCACAGATGTATGTTTGAATTCTGAGAATATATCCAATACTAATGGAATGGACCACAAAAATACAAGATGGAACTAATTCTTGACTAGGTTTTGAAATCTAGTGTTGATGTTTCTTAGCTTTATCACCCAGATACTATGCTATCAACAGTTTACATTTGTATGCAGAAACTTAAGCCTGGCCAAAAGCATCCTTTTCATTTCATTTATTTGCGGGTCTATTTGCGGCATATTGAATCCAACTGAAATCCCATTTTTTGATGACACAGATTTCAACCAAATGCCACCACAATGGTTTTACTTAGAATAAATCTAACCAGAAAAACCATGTCACTGACTCAGTAATACAACCAGCTTCAACACTCTCCATCCCCGTACATACACATCATAATCTGGCACCACATGTGGACTGAACTATGCCTTTCTAGACTTTGATATTGGATTTGAAAATGTAAATGTGGTAAATCTACAGGTAATTTGTATGCAAAATTTCTTTTGAAGTTGAACAAAAAGATGATATCCACTGCTTTCTACCTATTGTCAACAATGCATACAAGCTAGCACACAACTGCTTCATACTTCATACTTTTATTTTTCTTATTCTCTCTTTAAAATACATTACCTTCTCTATTCTCAGCCAGAATTCAATATTTTCCTCTTGTCCTCATCCCAACCCCTGTACCATCTCATTACCCCTTCTTCCACTCTTCTACTTCGCTCCTCTCTGCCACTTTCTTCTTTATTTACCTCAAAAGTTCTTCTCTATTTCTCTCAGGATGACATTTCTATGAAAAACCTTTTAGTATTCGATTTCATTCTCAATTTCTCTACCTCACACTTTTTTATCTTTCGTCTCCCCCTATCTTCCTCTTTTTGCCTTTTCTTCGTCTTATCTCTATCGTTTTTTTCTTCTCTGAGAGAGAGAAATTTCCATAAAATGTCTTTGCAATCAACAAGGTGTAGGTATGAGTTGAGCATACCTAGGCATGTCTCGTCATGCTAGCATTCCAATACATGTATATGCCAGTTATGGGTTTGTGTAGAATGACAAAATACTAGGTGAATAATGAAGTCCCAGCTTTTTTTTTTCCTAACAAATGTTTTCACACATACCGTCACTTTCCATTACAGACAGCACAAAACATTGCAAGAACTACCAGCCAAAGAGAGTATGTAAAAGTCTTTTGCAAGGTGTTTAGCTTGCCAGGTATTTTCAGCTATATCCTTGAATTAATGATAAATTCTGTCTCACTTAATTGTGTTCACAATCAATTCATATGTCAGAAATAGTCTGCGCAAAATTAGTTCATGACACATTAATTTATAGGACCCGTTTTTTTATACACAGCTATTTTTGGTTAAATGTTGCTTTTTAGTGAATATTCAACATTCCAATACCTAATTACAAAATGCACTTAAAAAAAGCAATTTTCTTTTCTATAAGGATTTTAAAACGAAGAAGAGTATTACGGAATAGTCCATTACCCTAAAAGGTAGGGAAAGCATGATATGTGAATGATCCCATCCTGATATTAAAGGAAGCATGGCGAGGAGAGGGAAATTATAGGAATGAATGCAATAGATGAGATGATATGAGGGTATAGATACAGAGTTGAGGAGATTATGTTAATCCTTCTTAAAATGTCAATTTACTGTCATTCAAACACAGGACCTGAGCTATTCTAGTCTGATGCTCCACTGACTGAGCTAATCAGTCAGAGCTGAGCTATTTATCAAAAGGGTATGTAGATTTCATGGCTAACAGTAACAGTTATTAATTTCATTTTTCATCACTTCATAATATCACATATCATGACTGGATCATTTTATTTCAATCTTTACTAATCAATTTTTCCACCCCTCATATCAAGTCCTGACTCCTGCATATACCTTGTGCAGTTCATCTACCCTCAGCTAGATAATCTAATTGATTATCAATTAGGGGACTGTTACTACTGCATACAGGTGGAAAGAAAGGAGACATTAACTTTACAATTATCACGCATGTCCCTTACGGGCACAATTTTTTTAGGGCAAAAAAAATCAAATCCGTGTTTTAGTTCTTAAGTGAATGACACAAGAGGATACAAGAGGATGAGCATTGCGAGAATTCTTTTAAACATTTTAAGAAGCTGTGCATGCCGAGAGTAAGCCGGTGAAAGTCGGATGTGTTTTGATAAGAATCTTGCGATAATCTGACAAGTTGTTATCGGAAAAGTGTCAAGAGATACACAGAAGGCTTCAGATACAAGGAATGTTTTTAGTGGGTGTTCATGTTTGTGCATTACAATCTCGCTTGAAAATATTGAAGATATTGAAATGTCAGGGTGTTTGTCTGCGGGTATCGTTGGGGGGGTGTGTGCAAGCGCATGGGATGTGTTTGTGCGGGGCGGGTGTGCAGAGGTGTGTGTGTGTCACAAGTAATATCTCTTTCTTGTTCCTGTCCGGATACAACATGTAAGACTACATTTTTATCTGCTCCTACACTAAAGGAATCTGAATGCTGCTTGCAAATTTGAAAAGAAACTGTGTTCAAAATGCTACTGTTAGTAGTAGTTGTCAACTTGGTTTGCAGCGTAGGCCACTGATCTGTTGTTCTATAACACATCACACCAGGCCAAATTCAGGTTACAATGAATAAGATTAAGGAAACCAATTATGGATGAAATATCATATGCTGAGGTGTGAATATATCCCTGGTTATTGATCCCTACACCTCTTAAAACCTGACTTGGCTTCATATCTACCAAATTTACTATCAAATTTACTATAGCTTAGATGGCAAAATGTGTCCAGTGTGGCCAAAATTGTTTGAAAAGCAACACTGTGTGATGATGATCATACAATCTGTTGTTTTATACTGCTTCTTAGTTTATCGAAAACTCATAATTAACTCAAAGTAGAGTATGTTAATCAGGCATCCTGTTTTAACCTGATTATTCCATTCTATAAGCAAAAATACCCTAAAAGATGCAACAAGAATTGTTTCGAAGTAGCCCAACCCGGTGATTAATCTACCACACTGGCAATACTGACCTCATTTTAAGGACAACCTAAAAGAGATTCAGTAATCAAACTAATGGTGAGCTAACCTTACAGCTGTTGCTAAAGCTCCATCTTTTACACCTGATATATCTATGGTGTCCGGCTTCCCCTGGGGCGGGCCGAAGCATCCCAGACATCCTTGCCTGTGGTCGGTAGGCGTGAGTTCGCATCCATACAACAACGACGTTTTAAGGATTCACCGTAGAGTTTAGGGATTCGCCCATGTAATTGATGGAATCCAATCTTGTTGAATGAAATGGGAAGAGGTTAGGTTTCAGATGAAGCAGGCTTTAAAGTCTCCACCTTTGATGTGCTCATTAATTACAGCTAATTGGATTCACGGTAACGAGTCAGTTGGACATGGTCCAAATTGCTCAAACTGAAGGCATTGGGGATTGAATTGCAGATTGTTTTATTAGCGAATATCGCAATTTTGGGTATGGGTGATTTTTCATCAATTAAGGCAATGAGGCTCAAAATTGCCAAAGTGAAAAACAGCTTGTTGATGCTAGAAAACCTATGTTTCCATGGCATCATAATATGCCCAAAGAACACATAATATCCTTAATAGGTAATTCGCTCAATGAATTTGGTCGTTCAAGAGTATTATAATCATAATATATAAATATGCAATTTAATTCTTTATGGTTGATAGCTCTGTTTCCAATTCAATAAATTTGCTAAATTCAAATATGTTAACCTTCCAATATATCTTCATTCAATTTTGACAAGCGGCCACATAATGACAAGCCACATTACAACAAGTTATGGAAATGGAACCAGAGGCACATTTGCCATTGTTTTCAATTTCCAACCTCCTTCAAGTGGACCAATTCACCTCTCCAGGAATTTAACCCCTGTTCAATTATAACATAAATATCTCAAAAGAACCCTTGGGGATATAAAAATAAGGAAGAAGAATCCAAAATATCTCTTTTTGATCATTCCCGGAACGTTTTATAACCGGTCAGCATACTTCCAATACATACTTGCTTCAGTATAGAAAGTGCTGCAAGTTACATAGTGTTTATATGCTTGTTTTTGTCTTGCTTGATGTCTTCTTCATTCTATGCTCATTACATGGACATCCAATAACTTTACTATAAAGAAGATTACATCTTTCAACACAGAATGGACTGCTTTGTGAAAGCATACACAGGTAAAAGAAAGTATATGCATATGACTGTGAACTCAATGCAAATTCATTGGCATGTAGTCAGCAATGGTTACAGGCATGAGAATGGATTTTTGAAAACTACCTGAAATGGCGCATGAATTCGGCCTTAAAAAAGCCCAAAACAGCCTGAAATTTTTTTTTTAAATGCGTAAATTTTGGACAACAAAACTGCCTGAATTCAGGCAAAACCCTGAAAATTCTCATGCCTGATAATGGTTAATAAGTGACTACCTACTTTAACAGTATGCTGAGACAATGTGCATTAAATGTAGGCTTACTTCTAACATTACCTGTAAATTTCTGTAAAATTATCATTTTACAGTATTATTAGTGTGTATGGCCTACAACCTTTTGTATTGTTGCACTAGCAAACCCTCAAATAAGTCATCAATTCCATTCTGATGATTTGGACAGCTGGTATTGAGGGCTGTAAGAGGGGAGTTAACCCCAGCCTCAACCTCCTTGTCCTCAAAAGATGATTGACCTTAAGATGACCTCATTATCAGCTGTCATCAGCTAAGGATGTGTCAAAACTGCAACTGTTTACTATTGGGGTCTATATACATCTCTGCTCTATGGTTTCAAAATAAAACTGCAATCCGCTTAATGCCATGTACAATAATATAACACAATACATTTTTACTTCATCCAAATAAATAAGCGAGTTTTGCAATGGATCAAACCATCGGATTCTAAATGCCTTCTAGCTCTATCTATCTAAATAGAGTTGGAATTGTTGGATTTTGCCCTGGATCACATCATAATAAAGGTGCTGCTGATGATTGTCTGAGGGGTCAATTCCATGTGACCGATTTCTTTGAGATGCAATGTTCAGAAAATCCAATCTATTAACCCCCAAGATTTGGAGTGCCAGTAAGTCAGTCCGATAATGGTATTTCAATTGTAGGTCTGAACTTAAAGGGTCACACACAGGTAGAACATGAATGTGTAGTTTACAATTCAATACTGTAGGCCTATAAGGTGAAAATTTTGTTCCTTTCTTTTATTTTCACACTTTGTATCCATGATATATAAAAGCTTGCGCAAATATTTTTTACCTAGGCCTATATGGTTTAATGTGTTACTGTTTGTAAAATGAAAATATAAGAAATCACAAAACTGCTTCCAACAGTTCAAATTGCAAACAATTAATTCTGCTGGAATCACGCTGATGCTTTACAGTACAATATCCCACTTTCTGTGGTTAACAAGCATTTTCTAGCTATTGTATTGCATGAGCAGCCAATCACCAGCACTACGGAATCACCCACTGGACGTTCGCTTAATTTTGTAAAAGGAATCCTGCTTTTGATTTTAATGTGCACTTACAATGCATTTCGTATGTTATGCTTCTGCCTTTATCAAACTTGAAAGTGAAAGTCCGGAGTGAAAGTGTACCTAATCAGTTACAATAACACCCCCTGATATGGCTGTTCTCAACAGATAACAACATAATTGCTGATGAAGGTTACAAAATTAATGTCGTTATTAGATTTGGAAACAATTTGATGAAACCATCCTCTAATATTAATAATGAACACTGAAGAGAGTAGTAGTGTGATGTGTATGGAAGCAACAAACCACCCACAGTAAATGAGGTTGCTCCATCCAATTGATGCATATAATAAGGAAGACAGACCATCACCACGGGATGTACCGCCCAAGGCGTGACCACCCCTTCACCACTTTCACTTTGAGTCTAAGTTTAAGTGAAAAGCTTGAACTGCGCAGTTTTCACTCTATTTGGAGTGTGTGTGATACAACATAAATGTACATCAATTTCTTTACCTATAATCAACAATTAGGGCCTAAACCAATCAAATCAAATGCTCTTTTCCCCCTCTTAACACTGACATTTGCTCATCATTTTACTAGAAGATACAATAAATAAATTCACTCTAAATGAAAAGGAAGCAGTGACCAAATTGTAACACTGGTTTTCAACATGTGATTCCCATAGATTTTACACCAATTGACCAGACATTGGGCCAAATACCTTTGACATTGACCATGACAGCACACATGGGAACTACTTACTCATTTTTGTCATCAATTCCCATGAATTTTCACCCATTTTTCCCACATTATATCAATAATAGTGACCTCTCTATTACCTATTTATGACAGAATGTTGATGTAAGTCACCTCCGTGCAGCTGATAGACATGCCCAAATTAGCCTCATAAAGTTGTTTACTACAAATGTACATAAATCTATAAAACATGGGAGCATGACCCAGCTCATTCAAGTTTTTGGTTCATTTTTTTTTGTGCTGCAGATTCACTGATTGTTTTCCCATTTGTGGGCAAGTGCAAGCCAAGTTATTTTCATTATCAGCCCTAAATCTGGAATCTTCATTGAATGCATTACATTGTAATGTCACAAAGCCAGAGTATAAGCCAATGCCTTTCCTACTGAACAATGCAATGCAGGACAAGAACCAAATAGGTCTGTCAAAGACCAAAACAATCTGCTATATGAAAGAAGACAAGAGTGGTACTTATAAAAAAAAATCATAATACTTGAAACATACAATTCAAGCCCTATTTATTGCTAGAAATTTTGCTCTTCTAGTCAATTTATTTATTGCCAGAAATTTTGTTCTCCCACTGAATGTGAACTATCATTTCCATCTTCTTGTCTATCTTGATGTGTGTCTTTCTGTGTGTCTGTCTTTCTCTTGGTGTGGACAGTGTGTCTGTGTGTCTATCTTTCTATACCCTGTTCTGTCAGTCTTGCCATTATTCAATTCATCTAAAGCATAAACCTATGCCTTGTGTAGGACAACCTCTAGTATAATGCCATTTCCAGTGTATTATGACAGCCATTTCTGGATGTGACCTCAGCTGAACTTCTTCCCACATTTCTCATCTATAAATGTTCAGTGCCAAATAAAAATTCCATCAACTTCACACCCCATTCAAGCACATACAAAAAGCTTGGATTCCAAAAATACACATTGATCGGGAAAAGATTTCGTGGCAAAATACTAAAGGAAATATGACTGCTTAATATGCAAAAATCAATGGCATCCTATGCCAGGGAAAGGTGACAACGCACACGTGCGCGCAATACAAGTCTAGCAGGAAATGGAAATATAAATGTAATTCAAGATGATCAATTTAGCAGCAAGACATTTTGCCGAATATTGCTCCATCTTAAGCGGTACAAAAAACAGGGCAAAATTGTATAGCTTCGAGCAACATCACATGACCAGTCACAAACTGGCAAGTCTCTGTTTCTCACTCGGTGATTATTACATTGGGCTATTCCATTTAATATCCACACTACCCCTGTGAAAGATTTAGCTACAGTCTTCCAGAGGGAGTATGAGTTTTGAATACAATAGACAATTGGGAAAAATACTCTCTCCAGTTGGGGAAGATATAGGTAAAGCCATAATACAGGGGGAGTATGGGTTTGAAAATGATTAACCCTGACCAGTTACCTTTGAAAAACATACTCCCCCTGTGGAAGATATTTCCAAAATCTTCCACAGGGGGAGTGTGGATTTAAACAGGAATAGCCCATTGTAACTCAATAGTCCAATAGACTGGAGGAATGCAACATGCCAATGCACCGACTCAAGACACCGCTATAATGCTCTTTGAAACACAAGTCAAACATTCTCTCGTCTCGTGCAATCTCCGCTTTTAAACCAATGATATAAACGACAGAGAAAAAAATCTACCCGTGTTGGACTTGTTTTGCCAGGCCCTCGGCAAACTAACAATCCACGGCAAAGTCACGGTACATAAACACGGTGAATTTAGCAACGATACAGTGTACACCCATGGTTCCTGTGTATCCCTATGCAATATTGTTTTACAATTCTCTAGTTACAAAATACTGTTTCTTCCTAATGAGAAAGTGTCACTCGTGGCAATTTGAGCTGCGTTGTTAAACCACCAAATTTTTGTGCTACGTAAAAATTTAAAAGGCCATTTTGTGAGCTTCCTTCTCGGTGGAAAATCGCAAACTATACCAGATTGATCAAATGTACATGAAAATAATCAAGCAAAAAAGAAATGAGTTTAAAAGCTACAAAATTGTTTCAAATCATTTGATGATGAAATTACATTTCAGTTAAAAGCGTTTTTTATATTAACTCCCAAGCAAGCTATGGCAAACAACTAAGACAAATTCAACATACACCTGATACTTCAGTATGGTCTTGCTCTTGCCCTTTTCAAACCAAACAAATGTATTTAATAGTACCCTATAAACTTCATTCCCAACGTTTATTTAACTAAAAAACAACTTAATCATCTCATTCCTTTCTTCAGGCGTAAATCCCAAACCCCAAATCTTGAACTAATGTTTCCTAAATTTGCACAAATTCTTTGGGTTTGTAAAAGGTTTACTGAGCAAAACTCAGAGCTGTTTGAACCAATTTCCCAAGTGAAATCGGACGTGATCGGAGCTTTTTTGTGCCCTTAAACCAATGATGGAATATGCTGGGAAGTGGCTTGCATTGACAAAATCTGGTTCAGGTTTCTCAAGTGTGGTAAAATGCTTGATGTGGCAATTATGTTGATATGTCGGGGTGTGTGCATGTGAGTGGGGGTGCGCGCAACTGTGTGGGGTGGGGTGTGTGGGGGGCTATATTTGCCTGCATGTGCATGCACCTCGCTTATGTACACTGTAGGCCTACATTGTTTACACACAGGTCTAAATGTATCTTCTGTGTGTACACAACAGACGATACACATAGCTCAGAAATAAAGAGGTTTGGGAGGGGCTTGGGTAAATGCATGTATCAACAACAACAAAATGTTCATTGTGCACTTCCAAGTTAAAGTACCCAGGAAAACAAAATTCCACCATTCCATTTCTCAATAGACTGAGACACATCAATAAGTTCCCTCCCATTATGAAGTCAAAATAATATAATATATAGATCTACTTTGCTCAAAGGAAAGAGAGAAATGCCAATCTACAAGATATGAGTGAAAGTACTCTGGCTGTCTGTCCACTGTTCCCATCCAACATCCGTCTCAACAAAACAAAATATTATATCTATAGCCCAATACTGCCCAGAGGCCAGAGGAACGACAATCTGCCGAACTAAAATATGAATGATAGAAAATGTCTATGTTTGTATACCGTGAGTCCAAACCGATGTCCCCTCCATCCTAAAGCAAGTGTATTTTGGTTGTGACCAGAAGGAAATGCGATAGGTTTTGGACATATTTGTCGGATTACATCGCTGTAACTCTATCTTAGATTAGTTAGGTTTCATTACTCACTTAATAATCTCTGGAGCTTATGCCAAAACAAGTACGGCTATTAAACTACGGGGATGTTGCACTTGTAGCAAAATCTAGATTTCACCTGGTTTACTGATTGGAAAATTGTCACAAGCTGATTAAGAGAAAGACAATTTGAAGAATGAGATATAACAGTGAATGCTCGCTAATAATATTAAACGTGACGGTATTAGGCACAAGTTTCAAATGAATTTTGTGTACACAGAATGTTTCTTTCCCAATTTGACAACAGTAATAATTAGCAGCAAATTATGGTAGTAATCAAAACTTGTAATTCCATGTATATAAAGACTGAAGACATTTCATCTGGACCTCGATCCTCAAAAACGTCGCTTTCTGCTCACAGATAAATGTACTCTTCATTAAATTGAGTGAAAAATTAAATTGCAGTGAAAAGGTGTAACAATTATTGCAATAAATTGCAGCCGCAAGCAATATATAGCTTTTATGGGATAATATCTTGGATTAATTAAGCACCGAGCAGGTGTTGATATCCAATTAATGATTTTTAAATGATATCAGCATCTGAATAGTTTTTTATCCATTTTTGATCAATAATTTTTTTATTCTTCCAACATTAAGTAGTCGAGTGTGACGCTTGTGATTTTTTGGATAAAAAAGAATATTTCGCTCATCTACCATCAACTACCCTCATGTTAACGTCATTTAATTAGTAAAAGTCTGTAATCGATAACCCTCATCTAAATTGATTTCTCCTCTAATATATCAAATTATACGTAGTATGTTGGCATCATAAAGCTTAATGAAATATCTCAGACCACACAGTATGTGTTACATCAAGGGTTGGGTCGCAATCAAGTTTGCGTCTCTTTTTATTTCATCATTTATGTTAACGCATGGAGAAGATTATGAATGGCAGATAATAGCTGCCTTAAGGTAGTGTTTTATCTTGTCAGGTTGAATGCCTCCTTTAAAGTATCAAAATGAAACTTCCAAAAGATATACTGTGGTTAATTTACTACACAAACACAAGAAGTACACATAGCCAATCCTGTCATGAAATGTGGAAATGCATGTGGCAGCTATTGGGCTTCTTTGAAGATACTACTTTCTTGCACTGGTGCTGATGTAAAATATGAGTCAGAATCAGAAGATGACTTTACCATCTTCAACCCATTATGTCCAAGAATATGGCGTCATTTTATTTTTACATGATACCACACTTCCAAAACACATGCCTGTATGGATTTGGCGTGATGATGTTGTTGTTGTTGCCCATGGTAAAAAGAGTTGCCTTTTTTTTTCTGGCTATAAAAATGTGAAGAGAAACCATAATCATAAAATCTGCAGATGTCTTTCTAGTCTAGCCCAATTTTTGATGTCAAGCATGAAAAAAACACCCAAAGCTCACATTTGAAGAGTTAATGAAATTACAACAGATGTGCTCCAACTGGATATGTAGACCCCATGTTTTGGTAGATGAGAAACTGGACAAGAAATTACCCAAAATACGATACTACGCAAGTTGTATCGGGTTCACTTTTCAGAAACTTCAAGCACACTTTGTAACTTTAATACATACAAAGCAAGGCATACACCATGCAACGTTAAGGCCCATCCTGAGAAGCACCATTTTGTGTCAGCCCAATTGGGTGTATAATTCCCCCATTTGTAACTATGATGGTGAACTTTTGATGGGAGCATGGACAGATTGGGAGCGATGGAAGGCCTGACAGAACCTAGTTCAAATTTCTCTCACTCCATCAGAGAGATGACTTCAAGTCTGTAAGAGGAGGCATCTCTTCACCATCCATATCAATCATCATCAACATCCGTTGAGCTGCACGTGCAGGAGCAGATCAGCTCAGCGAGCATAACCTATGATGTCTGAGCTCTATATATCTCCTTTAACATTTCACTACCACGACTATCCATACAGTGTTCCTAGATCTAGTTTTAGTCTGAATCGGATCCCGGGACACTGCTTTGACAATACAATTTGCCCCTTCTCAGGCATACACTCGGTTATACAAGAGTGCCTTTTCCACAATAAGTAGTTTTAATGCCATGTCTTGTGCCCTGTACTCTAGTAATAATATGGTTCAAAGTTTTCATTACAAGGTATATTGCTGATCCACAGAAGTCAGCTTGTGCTTTGCATGCTGGGACATAAAAGGAAGCAAAAGCTGTTGTCGCGAGACAAGAAATTGCCAGCTTTGATCCCCAGAGATCAGATCATAGACCAATCTATATAGATCCATTTTAATCTGGATTTGATTAAATCATGTAGACTGCTCTGGCAAAGATGTCTTGGGCCTAATGTAAACTTGCTTTGACTTTTATGAGGACTTGGGAGTCCTGAGCAATTCACACAGGATGACTGGGATTCCAGACCTCGCTATTTTTTTTCTGAAAGTCGATCTACGCACACATGGTAGTTATTGGCAATTTAAAATGAGATTAACCTTTTCTAATTGAGTTGTGTAATTCCATCCATGTCTAAAGTTTTAAATTTGATGCAAATTAGTTTATTGTTCAGCCTATATTTCAGTAATAAACTTGGGTGGTGTCAACATTTAAGAAGGTCAATCAAGATGTTATGTATAAAAATTCTCTTAAAAGGGAAAGCTGGAACACTGAATAAGATGGAAAAAAAGAGCTGCATGCTGCAGTCTCATCTTTCTGTTAAAGGATCTGGGCCAAGCTCTTCCATGTAACATTTGTTGAAGTGATTTGCTTCACCTCTGGCTCTGCATGGGAAGTCTGCTCATCTTCCCAGTATATGCCAGCTACCCATTTCATACCTGATTCAAGAGGTATCATTTCTTGGCAAAGCCACAAACATATACTGACTGCAACTCAACTTGGACAAGACTTGTATAGTTATCTATGAGATTTTGTATCACTGTCATGCCTGCCATTTAGTCAGTGGGTGAATGCAGATGCAGTTTTCATGCACAAAACATGGTATTCGTATTCAGCCGTGTAAGCATGCGAGTCCTAATTCCACTTCATCATAACAAACGCCCTCTGAACACGATAAGCACATCCACATAATACAGTCCAAAATCTGAATGACTTGAGTGACAGTCATTTAGTTCTTGTTCAACTTTCTGGTATGGCTAAAAGAATACCAGGAAATCATCTATACTTAATCCCAATTGATGGTCAAGATTGAACCACCATGCACCACCAGCTATTTCTAAAAGTAGAAGGCCTCAGCTTTACCAATCACTATGATGAGTGTTTATTGTTCATTCTTAATAATTATGAAAATCATGACTAAGTACAAAATGAAGCCTAATCGTTTCATCCTTCAAAGCCAAAAGTCAGGGTGGAGAAAACAAGAAAACATTAAATGTCAGATCATATAGACTTATTCATAAAACTGATCACATCAATTTATCAAGTCAAATTTTATTTCTATTCTGCTGTCTGCTGGAGGACACTCTATGCCACTCATTGCTAACCATCACAAATAATTACATCCCTCATGCAAAGCTCATTGACCTCTGTATATAATCCTAATTTGTGTGGTATAAGAACATTAGCCTTCTTCTGAAGATGCTGCCTACATGTAGCTCATACACAGGGGTACAACTTGAATATATTTAAGTTCAAATGACCTTTGCTTTGGAGAATGATATTGAAAGTATTAAACACCATCACCTCATTGGCCAAAAGTACTGATTGTAGTCACAGCAGCTGAAAGGAGTATCCCATCATGCATTGAAGTATATCTGCATGCCCCATAGCAAATGTATACAAAATATAAACAAGAGCCGCTTAGGTATTGAGAGCTATGGATAGTTTCACAATACTTCAGAGATCATATTTTTCAAACAAAAGTCTAAGCTCCCCAGATATAAGCGAATAATTGAAAGTTGAAGCGAGGATTTTGTGTACACTTTCTATGGTATGTGCAGTTCTACTATGATACTGCAGAGCATGATGGGATACACCTATCAGCTGCTGTGGATTGTAGTCTTCTTATTCTAAAGTACTCATATCTTTGGTCAAATCCTATAAAGTGAAAACAATCACATAACAACACAATTGACAATTTTGGTAATTCTGAAATTCAGAATAACCAACAGTGGCGCAACTTTTAAGAGAATTTAAAGCAGCTTTAAATTCTTGAATCAAAGTTTTACAATGAATTACTCATGACCACTTATACTTGGAAAACAATTCAATGCAACAGAAAAAGGCCTTATCAAGATTGCCAATGACAAAATCCACTAAATGCTATTAAATTTTAGAGGTTAATAATAGCACAATACAATTGTAGAAAATGTGACCCATTGTATTTATGGAACGATGCCATTGTACTATAATTGCATTGTTTGTATTGTAATGCTAACTTTTCCGTTTCAGTTTTATTGCACATTAATCAAAATTGGTCTCTCATTCTATAGTTGTTAAATGGCTCCCAATAGTGAGTGTTACAGTCAGAAAAACAACTTACAAGTTTCGTAAGTACATTATTTTCCCATGTTATGTTCCTCAAAACCAAATTTGTTTATTCAATGTTCTCATTTCGAATTGAACTTTTTTGACTGCTCAATGTGCAACATCGGCTGACTACTTCTTTCTTCAAATTTCAAAGGTTTTGCTTTTCATTGGTTTTTGGTTTAATTATGGTCCCAAATTATATTTAAATTCAACAAAGCTGATGGATTTTACACTCGCTTCAATTGAGAATAGGATGATCCTGAAATATTATGACTTCTGATCAAAAAGGAATGTTGTAGGTTTTGTCAGTTCCCAGCACTAACTTTTCCTTCACAATATACGTTTAACTTACAAGAATGTGCGTTAAAAAAGAAAGAAGATAATTAACCAGATCTATTTATATATTTTTAAAATTTTATTGAAGAGCATATCTTATTTTCATTAATTACTGGAATTCCTAACTTCAAAGAATTCTTTGATCCACAAGTTTGCTTGTGTCTTTAAAATAGCAGGAGTGGTGCATTTTGGATTAATTTAAAGTGAATCATTTCTATTCACCCACAAATTGAAACAAATTGACAATTTCAGTCTTTTCCTTCTTTCAAATCCACTTTTGATCCGGTACATATTTACTTTTGCGTTAATAATTATGAAAGCATGTAATTTTGAAACATTTTCAATAATAACATGGCTTTAACATGCATGTGTAAACCAACTGAACTAGAACAGTCCATAATCACTGATAACACCCTCTACCTATCTCACCTAACATCATTTAGATCTCCTTCTCCCAGAACACAATTACTTGTGCTTGTCTTGCCTCATTAATTCCTCAGTCTTCTTGTCTTGAACTGAACTAGTTGTCAACCCAAGCAAACATAATGCATCTTAGACAGCTGTTAAAATGCTACATAAGAGCACTGAATTTTCTAACAAGTAAAAAGCTGTGAAATGATCGTTTGTGTATTTTTGCCCTTTTCCCCTACTTTTCCCTCGGACAGATCTAGTTCATGGTTCCCCTTGGCCATTATGTTATGATAACCTATTTCTGAATATGGACTACGAGGATGAGCCCTCACCTTCCTATTCATGTACTGTTCAAGTGGAGTACTAAGTCCATAGCCCAGACAATTCAATGCGGCAGAAAAGGCCAATTTAATGTATCGTTTTCATACTTCAGATATAAGCTTGTTTCAGATCTGGCACTCGTGAACAAGCGAGCCAGCCAAGAGCAATCTCTTGTTTCTTTCGTAATCCAAGGAAAGTGTACCGGCAATATGTTAAAGGAGCTCTGTTGCAAACAAACTTGTTTTGAAGAATAACATGAATATTAGTGAGACTTGTTCTTCACTCTTCAGGAATGTATGCTATAAATAAAAGTAACATATTTCTGCTGTACTTTTGTTTTGGGATACTACACTAAGATTCTCATATGTGACATGATCAAGAGGAATGAGTCACATGTCGACCCTGGTCGAAAATTAGTTTTACTTATATTTCTAACAAGAACATTTAGAGCTTTCAGAAACTGAAAACCCCATGCTGATACAACTTTTTTTTGTGCAAAGTTACGTCAATTTATCAATCGCTGAAATCAATATAAAACACGAGAATTTTAACACTTTCTTTGCCAATATCTCAAAATCAATATTAGTGACATCCGACTCATTTCGCTTGATCGTGTCACATATATACATATATTCTGTACTTTTCAGTTGCTCTTAAAAACGTACATTTTGTACCTCACAAGGCAAACAAGTGTTTAATCAAAATAATTTCTTTCCAGTTTTCTGAACAAATTTTCTTTGTTTTCCAACTTGATTGTATAGTTGAAAGTGGAGAGCTAAAGTGAAGTTATCGAATGTCTGGTAGCTGTTTCTGACACCAGTACAAGAAAAGAATGATTGCTTTTATTGATTCTGATCACAAATGTCATCTTAGTGTTGCATTGGAAGATGATATTTTCATTTGACAATTATATCGTGTGATTACTCACAAATCATGGCGCCCTTCAATGCCACTTAATTTAAGTTAAGATATTGACTTGTGATTAAGAAGATGAATCTTAACAGAAATGTAATAGCTGCTATGTCAGCATTTATCAAAACTAACAGTCCAGTATATTGGTGCAGATGTTTTTTGTTTTGTATTTTCAGCGAGGCAGCTATTATGTGGTTACGCAAAAAAATCCTTTCTTGTGGTCATCTTTATCCTCAATACACCACAGTTATTGACTTGGCTATAAATATTGAACAACAACCAGTCAAATTATTATATATTAGAGGGAAAGAAAAATGAAGTTCTTCAAACAGGTATTGAAATCAATTTGATCAATGGACGGTGGGTAATATTATTGTCATAAAAAGCGCTAACATCTATTAGGAATGAATTAAGCATTCTCCTTTTCATCACAGTATTGAAGACAGACATTTAGGCACTGTCTTTTGATGAGAGCGAGAGTGAGTGCTCAGGCAATCTCACTACCCAAGATCACTGGTAGCTTTCCGCTCTTCACTATACCAGCTAGCCACACAGCTCTTCAGGAGATTATTTTGTGGCCCTAGATTATGGATCTGTGGTTGGTATTATAATCTTTATGCCTCCAGCTCAAAATGTATTCATTCTTTTGATTGAGAATTGTTTGTGATCCTCCCAAAGTGTACTGAAAATCTGAAATTTCACCCTAATATGTAGTACATTGAAATTGTAACAACCGGGTTCAAAAAAGAACCCGTGCAAGTTGCTCTATTCGGATTCTTCACATGGCCAGCATTTGAAAACTCCCATTCATCATGTAAGCTTCTAGCTACCTCCCCAACCACAGCACAACAATGGAAGTACCCTCCAATTATATTTTTCCCATTTTAAAATTTTGCAACATCATCACAAACAACCTACCTCCATCTACCATATGCAAACACAATATTGATTTTCAATGTTTAAAAGTGTACAAAACATGATTCATTTTTAATGTGAGCAATCAAAATGGCCGCATATTTGACCCTACTTCACGTGTCTATTTATTCATTAATTTTATTTAGTTTATTCCACAACACCCGTCACAACTTTCAAAAATATATCCTCAGCCAAACCAGACATCCTCTGAATATTGATTCACCATGACGGGTCATCTTAAGGAAGTAAATAGTGATATGTACAAAGGCTCTTTGGCTATCATTCAGCCTCACGAAAGTATTGACGGGTATCGTCGGGGACGTGCGCCGGTGAATGTTACTGTTGTGTTGTTCCGAGTCTGGATTGGGACAAGTTGTTTCGGGACACCTGTTTCAAATGGCACTTGAAATTCTTGAAATAGTATACCTTATAGATTCCCTTGTTGACATTACTACTACCAAAAGGTTTATCTGATTTCCAAACTCGCAAATCCTCCAGTCTCAAATTGTTGGTGCTTTACAGTGAGGACAGACTGGTATTTCATTCAGTACTTAGTTTGATTATCTTGTATGCCTATGATTCAATGATGGAAGTAATTGTAGAAAATAAAATTGCTTTAGTTTGCATATCATCTTAGTAAAAAATGCAAAATGTTAAGTGGAAGAACAGGAAGAGGAGAACAAACCCGGCCACGCCCATCCGTTTCCTACCCTTCCCAAGTAAAAGGCTCCATATACCCGATGTTTATACTGTGAAGATTTCCATCTAGAAAACTGTATCCATCTATTTCCTTATCAATGGATGCAGTGCTTATCTTGGAACACACAATCTGTATTTTCATTCAAACGTTTATTTTCATTTCAATGACATTGGTGTACAGAAAAACACAGTTAAATCTGCCTCCAGGAAAAACACTACCTGTATTAAAAGACCCCTTAATAAACCACAAAAAAGGCAATGTTCAATTCAATAAAATACTTCCCACCTTTTTCCTCTATAGTAAAGACCCTGTTTACTTTTATCCTTATCATTTCTTCTCCTATTTGATTCAAAACTAAACCAGAGGCTATACTTATGTTATTATTTTTATCCCGCTGTTGCGGATCAAGTTTCTTTGTACATTTTTGTGCTAAAAATATTGATAAATTGAGGAAGGGGGCAAGTAAAATAAGATTAGCTATCACTGGGGAGTGGGGTGACAATGGTTATGTAGTCACTACCAAACAATCCAGTAAGAATAAAATAATACAACTTAAACAAAATATGTTTGCCATATTTTATGCAAAAATGGATCTATTGATCGACTGGGTGGAAAGTAAAATGCGATTAAGCAGTCGCTGGGGAATATTGCTATAGAGCACGGCAAAACAAACCATTCATAATAAAATAAATAAAATAAATAAGATCTGTCACCTATGTCTACTATTATGTACATATTGATTATGCCTTCCCTTTATAGACTTAAACACAGCTCATAATAGGAATAAATATAAATTCAGTTTGGTTCATTACCAGTACTGAATAACGCCAGCAGTGATAGCAGGAAATCATTAGACATGCAGAAGTTGTCAATATTATTTGTAATAACACTAACTGGGATATGAATACACAAGTAGGTGCAATTATCGTCAACATTTTGCGATTAATTGAAAAACATAATACAATCGTAATTGTAAAACTGGTTGGTGCGTTGACTTGCAATGAATACATAAGATCTAATTTGACAGATTGGTATTTCACGGGGAATAGGTAATATCAGTTTAATATTTGATTTTTAGGCAATTAGCATTCATGCATTATATGTCTAGTATTATGAGGAACCAGGAGCAGTTGTCATCCAGAAATGTTCAATGTGTGTGCTTTGTTTGTTTTAAATGTCACTTTATTTTAAATGTCAATTTTATTTTAAATGTCAACTTTATTTGGGCAGGGCTAAGATATCTTGACTCGAAATTGCATATGAAAAGAGCATGATAATTGCAATGACTTAAGCGAGATCAAGTAAATGAAAGTACAAGATAAATTGACTATACAAGATGATTATCTTACAGAATGAAAGTTCTGAGTGATGTTTCTGTCCTTCGAACTGCCACAGGTTTCAAATGACTACAATAACCAACCAAGGAAATATTTTTTTTTAAATCAAAATTTTCAACATATTTAACCTTAATCTTCGATATCATAAACTTGATTTCCGTAAACCAGATCCGTTTATCTTGCTACACAATCTAAGTAATACAAATGATGGTGAGGGCTAGCGATGATTGGCAAGTGTCAATCAAACTGCCCTCCATTGACCACTCGGTGTCAATTACTTAATCCGACAATGATAACGTTTCAATGTGATCTTTACGCTTCAATTTATACCAGAAATTATTTAATTTTTCCAGCTCGGAAAATATTTATTAATTTCTTAAAATGGTGTGAAAATGCAAATGTATGTAATTTACTTCCTGTCTTCCTTTTCTTTCAGTATTTCATTGAATTCCACATAATTGTGTAAAAATTATACACTTTTAATCTTTTCAAATGGTGCTTTAAATGATGTGAAAATTTATTGTACACAAAAAATAAGGGTGACCAGACCCCCATGATGATGGTTCCGGAAAATTGACGGACAGCTCCCAAATTAATTACTTAGCTATCAAAGCATTGCAAAGATTAAATGAAATTATGTCTTAGCTTGTAAGAAAACAGGATACTATGAACCAGCTATTGTTTTGTCAATCTTATCTTTTACCTTATAAAGTCATTCTTGGTAGCAAATCTGTACTATCTATAATGCCAGTGATCTTCCCACAAAATCCTTAAATTTAAACTTTTGTCAACATTGCCCTTGGTTTTATATCAAACAATATTAAGATGATTAAAATTTGTCTTGTTTTTACTGCTTTAAAAGCAAAACAATGCATTAATTAATAAACCGCATTTCATAACATATTCATTGTGAACTTACATTGACACTTCGAAAAAGGAAGGCAGCCACACTGAAGTAAAAGGCATTCGGAATACCTATCAGTCGATTCCAGGTGATTTTATAGACAGAAATGCAAGAAATGTAGTCAGAGGTACAAGATACATTTAGTTCCTGAATTCATTTACCATGGTTCCATGTTTTTAAATGACTACCAAACAGGGAGGTAGGTAGAAGACGACTTTCTCTGAAGGAGAAAGTATCATTTTTCTTTCCTGAATGTCTACTGGGGCTCAGTCTGAAGTTTGACAAAACATGACCATATACATAAGTTCATTTTAACCATACCTGCAATTTTCATAAGAAAATAAGTCTTCACAATTTGGATCTTGAGAAAGACATTTTGGGCAGACTTGTGATATTTGTATTTGGGGGTTATTTTCAGCATCAAAAAATGCGGCCAATGAACTATACATGGAACTTAGGACCTTTTGAAACAATAGATGCCGTAGGAAACACAGTTCTGTTTTATACCCAGACTGTTTGCCCCTATAGCAAGGCATTGTATTGTTCTCTGGATTGTGCCTTTATTCTTTCTATGTACCATTTAGTAAAGTTGTTATCGCACTCAACAGAGTGAAGACAGAATTAGAATCTGTGGCTTTTCCACCAGAATCTCCAGCAACCATTATGAAAACACATGCGGAAAGATACAAGCTCCATTTGGAGACAATATTTGCTCTAGATAGCAGGCACAGAAGAATTGCGGAATTTCCTGTTTAAAGCTCGCCGATTGTGATTACTCAAGCTCTATTAAAAAACAAAACCACTAGCAACAGTAGTATATTTCTCTCTTTCACACCAAAACCCACAACATAGACATATCCTTCATGTGTCCAGCAAATGTTTACCCCTGGGGTGGTTTACCCCCCTCCTGAACTCTGCTGACCCATGTCACAGGGGTCATGGACTAATCCCACACAATCAATTTGTAAAACGTCCCCTCCAGCGCACGGGTCTGTTTGGATACATTACTAACTTTGGTGTTAAGTTTACTCTAAACTGTTTTGGTTTCAACCCCAATGCTAGCGATTTTGTGTGGACGCTTGGGATTTGAAACGACAGGCAGAAATAAACAGTATTTACAGCCTGAAATCTACTCCACATGTATAGTATTTACATGAAACAAGAACTGTCTTTAAAAGAACAGTCCTGTCACAAGTTACTTATACAACTGAACTGCACTATAGGACCTTCATCCCATAGCTACTTGGACAGATTTACTTTTGTCTTACACACATCACAGATTCAGTGCATCCAAGCATTCTGATTTCCTGTTGTAAGAATTACGTAAAGTGCAACATATTTGAGCATCAGTAAAAGGATCTCTCTACATTCCCCCACTAAGGATGGTGCATTATCATGGTTCATCAGTCGAAGATTAAATACCAATACAACAACATTGCATCTTCTATAACAATACTCACAACAAGGCACAATGAATGCTATGCACAATTCATACACAGCATATAATGTGTTACATGTTAACATTGATCATGTAGCACAAGAGATGTCTGATAAGAACTTTTCCCCAAAAAAAAGATTCCAAGCTTTCCCACACTAGCCCTACAGCATTGTGTTCCATATGGGAGCATGGCAGCTCCTTACAATAAATGCAAACATAAGCTGTGTTCACACGGACACCATATCTCAAGATTTCAGCAGTTTAATGTGTTAAATGCATCAAAATGCCAAAACATATCGAGTCATATTGAATGTTTATGGGGTGTTCGTTGGACTCCGGTGATCACTGGATTTCGCTCTATGAAAAATCTGCTTGAGCCACAGCTCATAGCTATACTGTCTGTTGTAATTTTGACATTCTGAAATCACACATGTATTACTCTTAAGATAAACATCTACCATATAGAAACAACTATGTTGGTTGATTTTGATCGCATACAAGTCATTGTCGCCTACGCAAGCATGTGTGCTGCTACAGGCGATCACTACTGATATGAACGTTACAGAAAGTACTGAGGAACGATTTGACTGCAGCTTGTTTTTATCCCTCCGCAATTTATGAAGACATTTCAAGAATACAGCAGGCACGACACATTAAAATCATTATGAGCTTGTTTTTGTGCAGTTTGTTTTTCCAACTGACGACAAAAGATTTAATTTAGTAACATTTATTTGGACTAGCAGAGTCATGAAAAATGGACAAGCAATGTTGTTAAGACGTTGCTGCATGATTCAAAAGCCTGAAAGGCATGGATTTTGATGGTTCTGCTTAGAAATTCAATGAGTAAATATGAATATAGATACAGTATGTAAAGGAACGCACGGGTAAAACTTCTCGCAGAAGTTAACACTGCTTCTGCTTATTTTTCCAGATTCATTGGATGCAGTGTATCAGCTCCCAAGTGCGGACACACCCTTAAACGAGCTAGACATACTAAGTTAACCAATGTTTCAAATCTGCACCAATGTACCTTCGCCTATACATCCCAACGGCGACTGATGGATAATAATGCACCGCTCCGATTGCACCATTTAAACCTCACACACACATAGGGTACAATAGAATTGACCTTATAGGGTCCAGAGGTGAAATTAACCTCTTCCCATCATGCACTGGGAACAGAATATTGCAAATATGATACTCATTCAAGTGAGGCATTATGTACAGGGGATAAGGTGGTCCCCTTCTCAGTAAGCTCACAGAATTCCAGTTCAAATCAAAAACAATATTTTCCTGTTCAGCCAAATCCTTCGCTATATCACTAGTTTTTCAATCATAAAGAAATACACAACTGAATGGCTTAAAATTAACTGAATTTTGTAGTCAGTAGCAATGCAATGTGGACTAAGATTTTGTTTCTTCCTATCCCGGACAATGTTGAAGTTGAAGTATGCCCCTGCCTAGGGCCAGGGTATGGTGTCAATTGCATGCCATAATTATCACATATATTTTCACTTTAAACTGTGTTCCAAACTAACTTGGCAATGATCAAGGCACCAACACAGATGTTGGCAAGCCTCTGTGGCATGCATTATGAGATTGCAGTGAGAATTTCCTTTTTCTTGACCGGAAGGCCAAGGGTAAAATTGTTCACTTGATTTGTAGGGAGTGGCCGCCTTTCTTTTATATATATGTAATCTTCATTTTGATTTTGCAGTTATACCACACTGCAATACTTGGTAAAACAAGAAAGTTAAACATAAATCTAACCCCAGTGCAAGAAGATTTTTCAAGAAAATCTGATTTTATGTCTAGTTGCATGAAAGAGTTGAGCAAGCATCACAGAAACAAACAAAGTAGCTAAAAGCATCCATGGTAAAAAATAAAATTCACTCAAGTCAATCTAAACATTTGACTGTGCAACAACCATTTAAAGCAATGTGTGGACGGATGGTTGGTTGGACGGATGCGCAAAATAGATGGATGCATTCAACTAGCCTTATCCATTATCGGTTATTTGCTGCACTAACTGACACGCATCTTTCACCTTCCGTTCATAACACTTAACCTTCCAGAAAGCTCATCCGTTTACTGCAAAATGCTCACCGTCATATATATAAACGTGTCATGTAACGGACAACAAAATGAGTGATTTGGTGAATTACGTATCAGAGACTGACAGGCAAAAGGCTCCTATCATTTTTAATAATGGCAGGAACTTACAGAAGCTTAATTCATCATTATTGTAAAACTGAAATTGAAAACTGCTTTGAAACATCAGACTTTATTACGATGGCACAATGGTTTAAAAGTTCACGGCCTTATTAAAAGAGTGACTATTAATTGCCAGATGAAATAAAACATGGGAGGACTAGTGGGGGAGTTTCATTGGCTTCTGCACCAAATCTGATTGAGTGTACGGAGCAATATTTACCGTTTGAGCGAGTCTTTAATTTAACGATTGCTTCTTGCGGAACTGTTTTATTTTGAGGTTAAATTCCAATTGCAATGTTTCTTTCCCAGTATGCATCGTGGAGTGATCTATTCAATTTCCAAGCCTCTGAAATTACCGTTTCGTGACGGAAATTAACTGCGCTGGTGACAAGGCGGTGATTTACTTCTGCCGATTGGTCACGCATCGTAAATCTTACACATCTTTTTTATTTATGAGCTATCACAGAAAACCAACTTGATAATTACCACTAATAACATTTCTTCACCGATGCATCTCTCACTAATTGAAAACCATTTGCGTGTTGCGGCTAATGATGCTTCTTCACTACTTAATATGCATTTTACATCCAATTTCAGATGTCCAGAGATGTTTCTTTAATTAGTTACAAAGGCGGAACTTATTAAAATCATACAAATGTAGCCGACAAATTCATTCTGGATTCCCATTTCACTAATTACATCTTCTAATTAATATTCATTAAAAAAATGTGGACCCATTGCGTAAGCCAGTCTGGCTCGCTTTCATTTAGTTCTGCCATTTGCATCAACCAACGTTATCTTGATCGCTGAATATGATATGTGAAAAGCAAAATATGCATGATCACAATGCAACTTGCAGAGACACATGTACATTGGAGAACCAGTAGATTCAGAGCATTAACCCTGAAGAAACATTGACAAAAAATGTTGAAATATTCATCACTTGTCGAGGGGTAACACCCTTGAGATACTCATCTCCTCTCCCTCTGTCTCCCTGATATCATTTGCCCCCTTCACCTATTCTCTCCATCTCCCAGCCACCCTATCTCATTATATCACAGCAGATGTTATTACTTGTAATAACACAAAATTTAATTAAAAAACTTCTCATATCCCGGTCACTGATTACGACACCCAAGTCATGTATCACATCGTGATGAGTATTCTTTGAGCATTTTGCCAGACAAGAGCTGGAAAATTGCCTTGTTTTTCTTCATTGGTGCCAATTTATATCATGCGGTGGTAATATTCCAAAATGTCTTTTGCAGATCTATAGCGTGATAATGTTACATACAAGGTGATGTAAAAAAAATATCATTATAGTGTATCCGACGCATAGTTTGCCAATGGGTGTTGCTGTGTTATGCTATAATGTGCATGCAATAAATACCAATTCTGTTCATGTGACCATTTAAAGCTCATTAGTTTATTTCTAGTTGTTTTTGTGTAAATTTGATGGTTGTACATGTAATGGATTTGGTAATTTCAAAATTGCAAATTCAAATTTGACAATTGAAAAAGCTCTACATTCATTCATGTGTATTTGATTTGAAACTCACCTGTACCAAGAACACAACAAGAGGAGGTTCCAGAAACCAGCAATCAGCATCATGAAAAAGAAAGAAAAAACATAAGAAAAACTGATAAGTGATGAAGAAAACAAATGTTTAATTTAATACAAAACATATTATCAGGAATGCTGCAAACACACTGTAAACGCAGAGATATTATCATTCATGTTGTATGCATGATTGTTGGATGAGTTAGTCGGTATAGTGCAGTGCATAAAATGGATTCGGTTTTAAATAGAGCTATATCATTGAACTGAAAAGTGTGATACTTGGTTAATAAAAAAAACGGGAACAACTGGAACGTATAAATATACATAATGATATAGAACAAATGGGTTTAGATTTCTTTTAGCAAATAGGCTAACAAATCCCAATTGATCTGAAAATAAAAATTTGACTACAGATTATTTGTCAATCTCTTGAGGAACAAATCTGAGATAAACACAACACAAAATGATAGTGGAAAATGTAATCAGATGAACTGAGATGAGAATATGCATTCACATAATTACTGTACTGTATTAATATGCCTGATGTAAATGTTAAAGGAATTATATTTTCCAAATACTACACATTTTTAAAACAAGTGAAATGTATTTGAGGTCGATGCAGCGTATCTTTCTTCAACTTGACTGACACTTCTTCATCGACTGTTCATTGCTTAATTGATAGCCATTGATTGATTGCGCTGGTGGAGACCATTAAATTAAGAAAGAGATCTTCTCTTTCAAGACATAACTGGCCTTCTGCTGTCCAGATGAAAAATTATATCACGACCCATCCAAATAATTGATATGAATGATAAGTGTCCTTTTATTGAAACACAGACACACAGAAATAGAACACCTTCTTGAGAGTACTAGAGGACAAGTTGAAATTCACTTCCTTGCAAGAAGGTCATAACACTAGGATCCACATGCTCATCTATCAGGGCACAGTTCTTTAACCCCAATGCATTTGTACATTCATTGAATGACCTTTGAAAATTTGGGTACCAAAACTCGTACTCTGCAACTTTAAGTCAAATTTTGCACTATGATTGTTTAATTGAGGTTATTGAACTATGCCATTGGGATGAGGTCATTGTGGTCCATAGTGTAAGTACATAGTAATGACAAAGTACTTACGACCTTCTTCCATCCAAGCATCAAATCCATGAAATGTGTGACACTTAGCTATTGTTCTCCTAAAATACTTATTTAATCAGCTTAAATTTGGTTAATTTTACTTCAAATCTTATGAACAGTTTAAATGATATTAACTTGAAAATAAAATATGGCCTTCAAATTGTTGTGCAAGTCACAGACCTTACATTCACAGAACCGAATAGGACTTGCGACTCTTTGGGAAAGCACTGGGTAAATCCGATCAGCATTGATACAACGCAGCAGTCCAACAGAGACAATATCACCACAAAAGTGGTCCACAGAATGGAAGAAACTATCAGGTTACTATGGCGATTCTGTTTCTGAAGGACTTTGGTTACCCTGTAGGTGCGATATATGGGGGAGGGGGTCCAGTCCCTGGAACCACAGAAGAATATTCTCTCATCTTGTACTTGTATGTGTGTTGGCTGTATGCCCTAAATGGTCTAATTATTCAAATTGGCTAAAATAATATGTTACTTGGCTGTAATAACAGGACATGGCTTCGTCGTAGCATGGTGCCCATGCTTGTGCCAAAATGGAGAACAATCATGAAGTCACTTTCATTTGGGGTTTACTTTATTCATGTGTTAGTATGATGTGTACTTTTTGGAATTGGTTGCTTTTATTGTATAGAATTTCATACTGCAAGGTGCAAGCCACGAAAATACAGACAGAATGTTGGAAATACATTCTGGTAAGCCAAGCAACTGATTGACTTACAAACAAGTACACAAAGGAATGTAGGGAAGAATGAAAGAAGAAATAAAATATATGAAAAGAGAGACTAAGTACAGAGATGGAAAGACTGTTTATGAAGTGAATAAGAAATATGAAAGTTAGACTGAAGTCAAGTGAAATACAGATGAGATGAAATACAGATGAGATGAGATGAGAGGGGATGAGAGGGGATGAGAGGAGAGGGAGGGAGGGAGGGAGGGAGGGAGGGAGGGAGGGAGGGAGGGAGGGAAGGAAGGAAGGAAGGAAGGAAGGAAGGAAGGGAAGGAAAGGAAAGGAAAGGGAAGGAAAGGCAAGGGAATGGAAGGAAAGGAAAGGGAAAGGAAAGGAAAGGGAAGGAAAGGCAAGGGAATGGAAGGGCAGGAATGAATGAAAGAGGAAGGATGATCCAACAGATCTTTATATCTAAGAGCATTAAAGAAAATAGAAAGGGCATATGTGCAAAATTAGACAGTGAGTACACACAAATAGAAATCACTGAAAAACAAACGGCCAGATGACCTCTTACTTTATAGATAATTGACGACACTATAGTACCATCGCATACATTTATGCTTTCCTTTTTAGCCGTTATCAACTAGCTTTTATAAGCAACAGCAGCAAGGTTTTATGACAGCACCCCATTATCGTATTTGATAATCAGTACCATTTATATGGACAGTCATTTGAACCGCGAAATTGTATCAATCGGGATGATACCAAGTGGAAGACAAGGGGGACTGTAGATTTATTGCTCTTCTGCTATCACTAATCTGACAAATCAAATCAAATCATGGTTTATTTAGAAAAGACGATACACGCGACCCACCATGATCAAATTTCAACATCTAGACCCACCGTGATCAAATTTCAACATCTAGATTTCTCTGGGTTGAGAAAACAGCGGAACTGGTTATACATATTTAGTTATACAGCAAAAAAGCTAGTTATTGTTAACACAACATGCTTTTGTAGAATATTTTATAAGACTTGTTATTTGTCTCCTACTTGATTCATTTGACAGACTTATATTGAATACTAGCCTATAGGCAGATCCTAGCCATCCTTATAAGAGACACAGAAGCACTCTAAACTAACAAACATAACACTTATGAATCTATTATTCCATTAATACTGTTTTTGTGTTTTCATTATTTGTTTCAAATTGGTTTAACAAAATATAACTTTCTTGTCATATTGAGACATTAACTTTTTTAGAAATTCAGTAACTAGCCACCGAACTAAATTAGTTGTTTCGCAATCTATACTTATCACACTGAATAATTATCAATCTGTTGTTTCATACATTTGGAGCGAATTTCTGGCCCCATTGTTGTTAAATGATGGATACATCCATGAAGCGAATAAAATTATGACCAAAAAAAGTTATATATGTAATTTCATACTTCACATGCACATCTCTGCAACATCCGAATCAGGGAGGGAATTACACAGCCTCTGTAACAGACCTTGTTTATGCTACCCACAGGCGAGGATACCATGAGAAAAGGGCAAAACAACATGAAGCAGACACATCGCTGGGCTTAGATGATTATTGAGACAATGTTAGCAGACACATGAAGGCTCACACATTTTTTTCTATACCAAAATATGGCGTACAACCTTCAAGGTTAAAACTGAATACAATTTGAAACAGACCAATTGATTTTTAAGGTGTAGAAATATGCTATATCTGAAGTTATCAAGCTGATGACATTACTTTCCAGGCTTTTACAAACCCCTAACTTTCAGGTTCGCTTTGCTTTTTTGAAAGGGATTTTTACTCCCATCAAGTTCAAATACATCCCAATTGTGTGGTAAAATGATTCTTTTGGCAACACCTGGACACATGAGAGGTGAACTTGAGTGTTGGAATGCAAGTGTTGTGAATAAACCTATGCCTGAGATATGGATGTTGACTTACAAACACAAAAGTGATATTGCCAGTGTACTTGGTCAACATCCTAATGATGAAGAAGATTTGACATGACAGGGACTTTTATGAATTCTATCTGGTCGTGTTGACTTCAATTCATGAATTTGTCAAAGTGATCCAATGCTACTGCATTTTGTTAAATGACATTTGAAATAATATCTTCAAATCTGTAGCTACTACTCTATGGTGAATGTTGTACTTTTTTTTTAAAGTTTCAAGTATTTTCACTCTTTTAAAAATGCAAGAAGGAGGCACACTTGAAGTGCACAGGTTTTCATATGTAAATTTTAAGTCTTAAATCACAATTCTTATAGCACATTCAGACACACACATGATTGAGTTGTGCTAAAAGTTTTAACATTACTGACAAGAAAGCGGCATGAACTTCAAAGTGTACATTTGTGCATTTGTTAATGCTGAGGTATTATATTTTCAGTTGCACAATCATGCTTAGGGTAAACCATTTAGGGCTCTACTTTGAAGTTATCAACATTATTTAGTTACTTGTGTAGTTTATATTAGCCTGGCCAATGAACTACCTATACCCCGCACTAACATTCAGTAAGCTTTTAACATAATGGTTCGATATAGTGCTGGTATTTTACCCTCACAGCCCGATGAATTTTTCATGCAGAATATTTCGAGTTCAATCACTCCAAGTAGCTAGCTACTACTGCACAGCACAAGGACTCTAAATTGAGCGGGTTTTGAATCTTACAGCGCCTTCAGGCGAAGATCTGCTCCTCGGAGAGTAGACTACAAGGCCGTGAGGCTTTCTTAAATGTTTTTGTGGGTCTTGTACCGGTCACGCATCGATTTATCCCAAGTCATCCCCTCTGGTGTTATTCGGCAGGAGCATGGCGCCCGTCGTTAACACTAAATGGGTTAATTTTATGCTACTTGCAATGCTATCACTACCTGATTCCATTAGGTCTAGTTCTTACGATTAGATTACCTCCAAAATAATCCCCTACAATTTTAGTTATCTGGACGCCTCTTCTGGCTGGGTTCTGGCGGTGTGTTAATATATTGCTAGGTTTTAGATGGCTGAGATGAAGGTATTAAGTTAGTTTGCAAGATGAACTTCTAAGTCGTGATTTTGATTAAACGTCAGATTAAAAATATTTTAATATAAGACGGTAAAGAAATAATTTAGTGTTAGAAGCATAACATGGATGTTACTTTACTTCTGGTAAAATAGAGAGAGAAATAATATTATTAATCTTCACAAATGTGGAAACTAAACGAATATGTGCAAGTAATATTAAATTCTTAAAACTGTTTAGATGAGCTACCTTAGCTGGATGTTGTATATTGCTGAAATTGAAATAAATAAATAAGATGTAAACATTTTGTTAAATTCATTATTGATGAACCTCACCAATCCTAACATCATAATTTATCCTCCGCATCCATCTGTCCTGATAACTAATCACAGAGCAATGCAAGTTTGTTTTTGTCATTATAAGTGATCCAAATGACTAATCATCTTGACTCATGACTTGTAAAAGCACTTGGCCTTCTCTACTCCATCTCACTCTCTCATCTTCACAAGAAGTCTCCTCCTCATCATCAACAACATCACTTGGCTTGCATCCCAGATCGTGAGGCAGCTCGGCTAACCCATGGGGGGTCTTAATGAAGATGGCTAGCTGTACAATGACAGTATGACCCTGTCACCCCCTGAAGCGTTGTGCACTATCACATTCATGTCATGTCTCAACTCTGTGATTAAGTTAGGTAAATTAAACTGTTAATTATCTGGGGGCATACACCTATGATACAAGATGGGGTTCCGGTAACCGAAAACTTAAAGATGAACGGTTCATTGACTTAGTCTACGCGTGGCCTATATTAAGGTGGTATTGGATGCATTTTCTAGAAATTAGAAAATGCTTTGAGCATGTTTTAAACAGATTAATTGAGTAGGGTAAAGTACACTGATCAATATGCCTTTTGTTTAGACAAATCGGACATACGGTTTCCAAAATACATCAATTTATATTTTCTTTGTATCCTATTGTTTTTGTCAATAATCAATATAGTTAATGAGCTAAAAGGACTGAAAAGGCTCATTAATATGTAATTTTACTTAATATTTTGCTAAAATCAATGCATAAATGTTCAGGGTACTTTTATTTTGCATACTTTTGCCCTGAAACTTGGTCAAAGTGTTTCTAATATGTTCTAATGTATTATATAGTGAAGCCGCCTCTAATTTGCATATTTGCATAATTAATGAGCTAATTTGCATAAATGCTAATTAATTATGCAAATATGCAAATTAGGGGGCGGCTTCACTATATAATATATTAGAACATATTAGAAACACTTTGACCAAGTTTCAGGGCAAAATTATGCAAAATAAAAGTACCCTGAACATTTATGCATGGATTTTAGCAAAATATTGGCAAAATTATATGTAAATGAGCTTCTCCAGTCATTTTAGCTCATTAACTTGATTGATTATTGATAAAAACAATAAGATACAAAGAAAATATAAATTGACATATTTTGAAAACCGTATGTCCGATTGACTCCAAACAAAAGGTATATTGATCAGTGTACTTTGCTCTACTCAATTAATCTGTTTAAAACATGTTTAGAGCACTTTTATAATGCCTCCATAACCACCTTAAAATAGTTACTCTGTAAGTATTCAGGTATGTTGATGATGCACAGGGTGCAGAGTTCACCGACTGGATATAGATGCACTGTGCCTTACAATGAGAGTTTAGAGTTGGGGTATATAATTCTGATGTAAATAAAACTGGAGTCATACTTGGTTGTGTATTAATGCAGCCTACATTGTATAAATGAGAGAAGAGAGAGATTTTATTTTTAACCAAATATTGCTTTCTGGCTCTCATCCTCGACATGACAAAAACTCATCTTGGAAATTTTATGATCATCGCAAGTGCCAAACCGAAAGTTTACAAGATTATAAGCTGACGAGTCTGCCTATCACACTATTGCATGGTTTATTAAAAACCTTTCTGAAGGTATTGTCAAGTAATTTTAGGAATAAAGGCTAACCAGAATCAACATATTAGTTTCACAACATCCAATTCATAAACAATACAGTGACATTAGCACCCAGCAGATGAGAGTATCTCACCATTCCGAGACAAGAGCATGATCATGGGAAATCACAGCTACCCTGAACCTCGCTCATGCCAGCTATTACCCAATAGCTATTGGTATCAAGTAGTTTCCTTCATTTACTTTCTTCGCCTTGGCAAAAGGTGTAAATTTCCCAAAGCTAGTTACTTGCATATTTCCAACAGCGGTGCACCAAAGACTGAATCCTAATTCAAATTCAACCCAATAGTTAGTCTACATAACATCATTTCCCATTGCACAGTTCTAATAGTAGCTTTCAGCTCTGTGCTCTTGATAATGACCATGAAGCTACTGTAGATGAGAGTGTTACCTAAAAGACACAATGTTACCTGATAAATTCAAAGTTAAACAGGGTAGACATAATCTGAAAGAACTTTGCATGGGGGAGTTGGAACATTTCTGCCGGAAACAACAGGTTACATCAAATTCCACCACTTACACCACATCTTTTTCAATTCGCCGATTATTTGCATCCCCAAATAGCATCCCATTATCTTGATTATTGGCCTCCTTAGCCTGTTATCTACCAAAAAGCACAAGGCTGGGGTCTCGGCCGTGAAATCCGAGCATGACGCATCATCGCAAATTACGGCAAAATCTTGATTTTTCATTTCCGACATTTTGCACAACATGTTTTTAAGTGGTCCTTGTTACAGATGTAACGACTAGGCGAGGAGACTGCCCTAGTTCTATTGTACGTGAAAAGCGTTCCTTTTGAAGAAATTGACGCTTGCAACAACCGTAATAAAGTGCACTGCACTGGCCTTTTCTTCATCTCCCATTAGTGTTGAAAAGTTATTGAATAGATGCCCTACTCATCTTGAATGACAATTAGTGGTTTGTATTGAAAAATCGCTCTATCTAAATGGGAAAATGGTACAAAATATATGGCTTTTGAATGTACAAGTACTCGCAATAGGTATACAATTTTCTGCGATAAACTAGGGCAAACAAAGCAAATGGCTGGCAATCTACAGTGCTGCTTGAATTGAAATAAAATTATCCTTGCAAAAAGGACACATGAAACATCATATGACTGAAGTTATAAACCATTTGTAACAATTTTAGGTACATAGTTTGACATTTTACTGTAAATATTGATTCTTCCCACCTCCGCATATTGTTAATTTTAGCACAAAAATAAGTCTATCAAGCCCTAGTTTCAGTTTTGTGTGTACTTTTTAAACACCAATGTTGATATGTGATTTTAGCAAGGGCTGAGTAAAACACCCACATTTTGATAGTACTGTTGTAATGCAATTTTAACAACGGACTGACTATATACCACTCATGGTTCGTTCATTTCTCCATGGTTTCACTTGTATGTCCCCTTTCACCTATTGTCAACATAGCACACCAGTGAATTGCATTTGTGCAAATATGGCTCTTCAATTGCTCCTAGTTGTTCAAACTAGAAATATAAATGTCTAGTTAGTTCCTCCTGGCTCTAGTACTGCAAGCCTTCATTGAGACCAAGTAAACATGTCAATGCCATTTCCCTACATTCGAAGAGACTCTACTCTTAAGCAATGTGGAACACAGAAAGATCAATTTTTGCAGGGAAATTTTTTTAATATTTTCTTAGCATTGGGTACTTTATCGGTAGCGATTTCCACCTGTCGTGGAATGAGAACAAAACATGTATAGCCAAGTACAGAAAACAAGTCCCACAAATTGGTTCATTTATTCATTTAGAGCCGTTAAAACTTGAATTCACCCAAAACCTTATCCTTTCTTTTTGCATCACAAAAAGTGTTCAATAATCGACTGCAAAAACAGATAGATGGGCCTGTGTTCACTCTTTCTATGACGATGCATTTTTTTCTCTTAAATGGCACAACTTGGCAAATATTTTAAAATTTTCACTGAGAATGACAATGTGTTACATTTCATTCCCACTGTGCCAAAGTCGCTACATTCAGCCTAATAACGAACATAGAGCTTTAGCATTAAACAAAGGGTGCAAAGGATACTCAACAATTAATCTATACTTCTAAAATATTCCTGTACCAGCAGCTGCAACGAGCCATTTAAAAGCAAATCCAATCCAAGGACACAAATGTTCACTTCAAGTTTTTCATTGTTTTCCATTTTTGTCTCTCATTGTTATACTTCCTTGTCTTTAAGTCTTGGCATGTGATGGAACAACACTCAAAGCCTTTTAACATTATGGCCCTGCAGCAGAACTACTTCATGAGAGAGTCCTTGACAGAAATCTCCACATTCTATACTAGCTTTAATTTAATAGCTAGCAGGACTTACTTAAACAGAATAAAATACTACATCACATTTTCCATGAACAGCGCTTTATATCAACATCGACCATTACTTTTAAACATGTAAGTTTGACATTAGCTTCAAATGAAATTTGAAAGTTGCAAATTATCAGTTGATTCTCACATGATTCTTGTTCAATGAGTTAAAAAGATTCAATTTTGATTCTCTCAAAGTTGAAAAAACTTCTGATTTATATTCTTGACACATTACAGTGCTTCTCAAAGCACCAAATTCTAAAAATCCTTGCACTTGTGATAACAAAATCTCACGATATTCAAACTTCACAAGTTTCGCAAAGAAATATTGTTAAATAATACTGATCTCTGTATGAGCTTTCGTGCTTTTAGTAAAACGTAAGTACAGTAAAACACTTCAATATTTTCACAACAACTCTCTTTTTAAATGTGAGAATCCCCACTGTTCAGCAGTTGACAAATTTTTCACTACTTTTTCGCTCAAAGTCATGGAACCAATTGTCAAGATCATAACTATAAGAACAATTTCAAACTGAAAACTGAGTGATTGCGAAAATAAATTGTTCAACAGTTACACGCATGCCAAAATTAACAGGACAAGGTGATTTTCCTGCGTGCTTTGCAATTCTCTGCGCTTTGTTTCCCAACCTTTTCTTCTACGTCGTTTTAACACCGCAGCAATGGCAGTGGCCTTGGCAAGCAGAGTTAATGAAAGAACCTGGCTCCTGTATGTTTTCTTTACTATTCACCGTCGTCGATCCGGAAAATCCTCAAATGCTGTATGGTTTGTTAAAAGCGTGAAAAAAAATTGTATTTTTTGAGTTTCACATCAAAATGTTGGACATGGACCAAGTTGGTGTTGTTTGATTAAAAGACTAATTTGGGGTTCAGGATGGTCACTAGAGTTAAAGGTCATACAGGTAGACAATTTTAACAAGTTAACGATGACAAGAAATGTTGTGGGAATTTAACAACTTTGGCAAGAAGTCAACAGACTTTGGTTTCTTCTTGAAAAATTTGTGCACATTCTATAGGTTGGTAAAGAACTAAACTTCAATGTTGATTGAAAGCTATATTAAAAGACTAAACGGTAATTTAGCATATTTACAACAATAGTTCTCTATCTCACTCATTTGCATTTGGATCACACATTAAATGGATTTAATTAAAAGTTTAAATTTAATGTAATGAATTAATGTTTGAATTAAAAAAAAAACCTTGGTGACTGGCAAATATCAAACATATCAAAGTGGCAGACTACTGGATCTCCATTAATTTTTCACTATTTGCTGTCAATTTCATCATAACAGATTTTCACTTTTTTCTTTCTATTTCCCCAAACTTTTCCCCAATACAAAAGACACCAAAATTCAATTCAAATGACAAACTCTGTAAACTTTTTAGAGTTCACTAAAAAGGAACGAACAATTCTTCTTCTTTTTTTAAAATTTATTTCCACACCATTTGGTACAGGTTCACTCCTAATGAAACCTTGCAAACGTTTAGTGCGCTCCAATTGTCAATCCAAACATGTCCTCACACCTAGAAACATGTCGAAATATTTCACTTCTTTCAAATTACGGGATCTGTAATTTGACATGGGGAGTTAGGTTTGAATCTCTCACCATAATCCCTTGGTTTATTTAAAGAATTTGGAGGTTAAATACTACTTGATTTGTATTCTCGATTATTATTTTAAAAGATTTTATTTAACGCTTTACCTCATCCAAATATTTTTAAAAAAATTGAATGAAATATATTTTAAATGTTGGTGTTTAACAATGTATGCGAGTCAAGGAAATAACAGCAAATTGCATCAGAAAGGTTTTATTCACACCCCTAAAAAGTTTATACATCCTCGTTTCATTCTGCATATTTTTTGACAAAAAAATGTTAATGATTGTCATAAATCACAAAGGCAAAATATCCTGCAGAAAAATAGTTCAAAACTGGAAATCCTCTATTTGAAAGGTACATTTTGACAATTCTTTGGTTTTTGATTCATTTAATTGCATTTTCAAGTTTTAATAACTTTTTCCAAGCTCTTTTTACCCAACATTGGCAACTGGAATTCCAGGTGTTTTTTTCTTCAGATAGCAAACTTGGAAATCCAGACATTTCTTTTACTGATTTTCCAGAATTAAATAGCCCAATTCGTTTTCTACCTGATCCAAAACTAGTCTAGTCGTAATTCCGATACCAACCTTAACCTAAAACAAACCCAGAAGGTGTGATTTCTTAAAACTACAACACAAATCACATAACTTATGTATGACTATGTGAAAACTATTAACCAAGCTTCATTTACACAGGGCTATGACGAAACACTCATCTATTCCATGTAGACCCATCTTATTGAAAAGTCACTCAAATGGACTTTGAGCTGCTTCTGTCATACATATGTACAAACTGATATACAATTTGATGACATGTCTAACCATCATCACCAATGATTTTTATTCTGTTTTGTTTACCATGCATATAATCTATAAACTGATAAAAACAAAACCAACATGTGTATCAGAGAGGTCATCTCAAGTTCACTTCATTGTTGGCATGATAGTCTTTTGTCATAACTCATCAATATTGATGCCGGCACCCATGATGAAATGACCGATATTGAATGAAAGTCCTATTGATCTACTAAAATAGGAAGCTTGGACGGAAAGGATAAAGAAGAAACACTTTTAAGATGTTGCCTGTGAAGAAGTTTTATCGTTAACTTTAGGGGTCATTGAATTGTCATTAATTAAAATATAGTTTCACTTCATAGGAACTTGCGGTAATTATGAAACAGTGGAATTTCATATATATATTATCAGAAAGATGAATCAAAATATTTTCTCATGATTTACTACTGATAGTGTAGTAAATCATGAAACAATATTTGATTCATACATGTAGTACTATATCAAACTAATTTTCGACAATGTAAACAAATAGCTTATGCCTGCTCAAAATTTGCTCTCACACAAAACCAAATTTTCTTGCATACAGCTGTTTTTGACAAGTTATTTTAGTATCAAAATTTGATTAGCAAAAGAAATTATTTCAAAATATTATTTCCTACTTTTTGCTTATCTTAGTAATGGTTACTAATAAAACATAACAATAGCTCAATTTATCAGCATGAATAGGGCCACACGCTCAACCCAAGCTAACCTGCCCATATAAGGCTATCCAACACAGCTTGCCAGTAACACTTTTAATTTTAAGGTTCAAGGCAAACACATCCTTAGCCAATTTGCTATATGAAAACCTCCTTGGCTAATTCTCACCATTTAGGAGGAGCAAAATTTTGCAGGCAGTTAAATTTTACACTTGAACTCTGGGCTAGGTTGTAGTGTAGTCAGAGTACAACCATGAAAATGGACTCTTTGTGGATGAAGTTTTGATCTAAATAAATCTTTTTAAAAGAGTTCTTGCTACTATTACTATTGTACTAACCATACTAGATAGTGTGGAAATATTTTTTCTACATTTAGATTATAAAATCTGAAATGAGTGGAAAAACAATTTTAAAAAATGTTTGAAATTTCTTGCAATGGTTCAATGGTTCATCCAATATATGAAATTAATTGGCAAGCAAAAAAAAAGTGTTTCACATGCTCTGGCAACCTTGTCCTCAGATGGTTGATTCTGACCAAGTGACCATCCATGCAATGAACCTGAGAAGTCAGGGGCCTAGGGAAGATGAAATATTAAAAATTGATTCCCAATATATCGTACATCTTGTCACACAAAAAAATAATCCAATGTACATGAGTATCTTTTTATTCAATAAAATAATCAATCTTCAAATGTTTACTTTAAAAATATTTTGTAGTTGGCAAATTTGATGTTACCTTAAACAAAACAAAAAAAACAAGTTTTTAACCATGAGAATAAATTTGAATGCATATATGATCACCAAATCATAATAATCTTCCTTCACCACATTCACAAAATGTTGACACCAATAAAGGCAAGTTTACTTTCATTGCTGAAGGAAGTACACAAACAATTTTCAGTAAATTTGAAAGCGACTCAATTTCCCACAAGAAATCATTAGCTAGCCACATGAATTACTTATCACATAATGCTATATACCGTTTTATTTTCCATCTTCTATCAAAACAAATTCAGTCTCAACATTAGGCAAAAAAAAATATTGTTGTGTTGCCCTCAAGTGGGAAAATGGGAAATCTGGGTCGGACGGTCGGATTTCTTTTTTTTCTTTCTTTTTTTTTTTTTAAACCTTCAGTTTTTAAGAATCTCCTCAAATATTAAATAATGCTCCTTCAATTAGGGGACATTTGTCAATTTTGACTTCTGGATACCTGTTAGACATCAATTAAAGACTAGTCTTTCAAATAAAATATTAATTTTAAGTGAAAAACATTGAATTTTTGATCAAATCTGTAAAAATCATCATTCAAAAAAAAAAAAAAAAATTGCGACCCTGATTTTTCAGGATTTAGGGTCGGCCGGTTGAGGGCAACACAACAATTTTTTTTGGCCATATATAATATCACTATACAAGGAAGGCACTGCAGTTTTGCATATATTTCAGATTCTAAACACTAACAGCCAATCAGCACTAAACAAAGGTCAGTCCTTTGTGATGACCAGATATTCATAGCAATTTTTCTTGAGATTATAAAAACCTGCTAGATAACATGGCAACTACAATAGTAGTACAATTCAGATATAACTTTGATTTTCTTGATCCGTCACAGCCAAACCCAATGTTTGTGAGTCTCTTTAGTTTCCTAACCCTCTTTATTATTCTCTACGCCTGTCTGTTTTTAATGGCAACATAAACAGACTGCAAGTTAACACTTACCGGTACTACTACTAGTCTGCAGAATTACTTCGTAAAACACCTCTGCTCACGTTTTTCACAAACTGACTTTTCACCTACTAAAAACTTTAGAGAACAACCATAACACTTTAAAGCGATGAACAAATAAAAACTTACTTAAATCCTGTGTTTTACTTCTTCTGATTGAGTAACTGTGATATCAAAACAGATTGTTGCCATCTCTCTTGTTGTTAACCACATTTCTATATTATTGTAATTATTTTGATACTTCAAAATTCAGCACTTAATGGCATTGCCATGTTTTATTCATTCATACAAAATAAATATCAGATGCTTACTGCAATTTGCATCAAGTAAATATAGATCCATCAATGTAGTATAAACAAAACTTCTCAACATTTTAGACTATTTATTGCCTCATAGAAAACACACATCATTCACATGTGCCAATATTTGTAATAATACTATTAATATGAAATATGCACATAAATTGTTATTTAAAACAGTTTACTCCAAAATAGAAACTTACTATATTGCATATGGCATCTTATGGAGCTCGGTTAAATTTAGAGTATGCATGTAATCCTGATAATGGATTTGATACTGTATTTGAGTAGCATTTTTTCGGCAAGCTTTTAAGGATGAGCCAATATAGAGACAGCATTAGATGGATCTTCCAACTATTGGTATTAAGAAGGATGTTTCAAGGCAAAGTATTTGACATTCAAAGTCAACAGCATTTCCCCAAGTTTACTTAATGTTTTCTTATCAACCTTTTGCATATGGACTGTGCTCTCCTCTCTTCAAATTGCAGCAAGTTAATATAATACTTTACATAAGTTCCCATTTTTATCTGAATCTGGTACAAAATTAGTGGCATAGAAACAGATCTCGAAACGTCATCTTACATTGTACAAATCTCTGTGTTTCCACACCAAAATCCTGCCACATCCATTCAAACATTTTAACCCAATCCAAACACAAGAAACTTTCTAATCATCCAAAGTATGCGCAAGTTTATCTTTCTGTATTAGGAAGGCCTCTGAACATAATGAACGAACAAAGAAAATATACTGATTTCCATGTACAAGCGGGGTAATGTATCATGTGGGGCACAAGTCACAGCGAAAAAGGCATGCAAAAAAACGGGCGTGCCAGTCGACCATCCAGGCAATTTCACATGGGACTGTATGTATCTTACCAGCCTATCAGTCACACATGCTGGCGAGCAAACATCCACAAATACATAATAGAACCATTACGCTAACTTGCAAAACATCCAGTATGCCAGCGGCTTTTATTTGCTTCCGTAACAGCTTTCCCTCTCATCACGCCATACTTTTTATGCCTGCAAATGGATGCCACTAATAAGCAACTAAGCTTCCCCCTCACGATACTTATCCTAACCCCCACAATGTTGTTTCTCACACCACTGCTGTGCACAGATACCTTTAGCATCCCCTATACATTAAAAAAAAACCTTCTCTCTGTTCACATCCGCAGGTCCAATTCAATGAATGCAAAGCCACCAAACTGTCAAGTCGTTGCTACGCTCGATTAATGTGCAATTTGTATGTGCGGAAGTACGGATGTCATTTCTGGTTTACAATTCTGCCATTTTTCATTCCTGCGCTTATGTGAAATACGGTCATTATACTGAAATTGGAGCCCAACTTAGAAAAGAAGAAGACACAAGCCTTTAGGATTTTGGTTGTTGAAGGTTAACAAATGTCTGTAAACTTGACATTTTCCCCATTGCATCACAAAGACATTCAAACCTATGGCTTTTTTCCCCTCATTTGATTTTCTAATTTGCCTTTGACAAAATTCAGGCACACACTTTGCCAAACAAACGATTCAATCACAGACTTGAACAGAATACACATTAACTACTTGCTGTTACCCCCGAAATGGACTCATCCACTGGAATTAACCCCTGAGACCATTCAATCTAGCATTTATCTACAACTTACACAATCGAGCAAATGGAAACTACTCTTGACTTAACAGGAAGGCAACAAGAATCTTGCTTGTGGTGCTCCTTGAAGCTTATGACCAACTCAATGCAATAATTGGACAAATTGATCTAACGTTTCTTGTTCTGGTTTGTTAAACCTATTCACTAATGAAGGCGTTTGGGAATGACCTATAGAACGCATCTGCCGGTCAGCCAAGGGGGACAGGCGAAAGCAACATCATTACCGACTAATGTGTTTACCAAATAAGGGGATTTTCATGGATAATGTGTTTTGGAGACATTTGAAAACAAGACTGCTTTGATTGAATGAATTGGTTAGAACTTGTGGGGCTTTTACTTAAGAGACTCTTTGTGATACAGTTTTGTAATTTGTTATTCAAGCACTTCAAATACCAGGAGCTCTCTCAAATGACAGTCCGCAAGACTTGTTCCAAATTTCAACTTGCTCTATAGATGCTGAAATACTACATGCAAAAGATTTTCGTATCTAAAGATCTATACCTAGCAAGCATGGGATAAAGCAAGAGACATGAGCCATTTGGCTACCAAGAAACCTAAAATGTCTCCTGGTTTATGTACACAAGCCCAAACCAGGAGATACTTTTTTTCCTGGTTGTTGCCCTCCATAACATGCACCCTTGATTTCAACACCTTGAAATTATTAAGTAGCATTAATTCCCCCCTTTTTAAGTAAGCTAAATGTTATCAGTTTTGATGCCAAATAAGCAAATATATATGGTATGTGCAACTTTTGGTAACAAATAATGGAAGTTTGAATTGGACTTGCTCCTTGTGAGGTTGTACATGTAAATGGCTTGTTGTGGTTCCCATGAAATCCCTGTAAAGGAGCCACTCATGAATCTCATCCTTGATGCCTAGATGTGATGATATCAAGATCCACTACACTATTATGTATATTTGTTCTCAATTGAATGCAGCATTCAACACAAATTCAAATGTACTCAAAAGTTTGCACAATCAAACCTACGGTGAATATGGTCTGTAAAATATACACACCACATTCCCGAAAGTTTCATATTTGATCAACAGCACCCTCTACATACAAGCAAACAGATATATCAATTGCCTAAACATGCCCAAATTACAGGAAATTCCAGACTAGCATAAGACAATAACACGGAGCATTGCACCATCCCACTTTTGTACCAAAGGCACAATTTTCTAAGAAATCCCAAAACCTAACACAAGATGCTAAACCTAACACCTCACCTGTGTCAATGATTCAGTTTGAGCAGTTTCCCATTTTGATCATACCACAGGCACTGGAATAAGATTCCCCTAACCTGACAGGCAACGTCGACATCACCTGTGAGGATGATTCAATTTGAGCTGGATCTGATATGTATAATCCCCACTCTTATCCCAAGTAGCATCACAATTTTTCTCCCTCATCTCCCAAATTATTCATCCTACTGGGATGCCCACTGGATAAACTCATCTCCAGGAGAATCAGTCCAGCAAGCGGTGTCAACTTTTCAACGTATGAACCGACCTTTCATGATTTGGGTACTAAACCAACTTCATATTATTACTTCCAAACACTCAAATGAGCAATCTTTATTCATAATAAGCAGATTTGTGGACCCAGCAAATAAGACATGTCCAAAATTTGACGAGTTAGCAAAATAATTGCTGCCTACTTGAAGCAATGAAATTACATATCTCTCTTGCTATAAATCTTGTTTTGAGCAATCCGAGTAAGCCTCTTTTTTTTCCTGCAAACAGAAGAGGGCAAGGAGAGGTTTGTGTTCATAAAAAATAGACAATTGAGCCAGACTCAGTGAGCTAGACAAGGAGAGATCAGCAAAATTGACCAAACACTATACAACTAAAGTGGTAACAACATCCCTGTTGAATTCCACTCCCATTCACACGGAACCCATGCATCTGTCAGGTGCATGTGATTAAGACCCACCCTCCAGCCTACCATGTGCATCATCGTGATCTCCAAACAACTCAATATCTATTCTGCTCTTGACCGATAGCCCCCGTAGTTAGTGCCTATCCGAACACTGTCACATCAGACTGTGAAGTAAACAGCATTTTTCTGCTCATCTTCTTGCCATGCTTGACACACTGTCAATTTTTTTTTATTGTTAGCTTTTTTCCCCTTTTCTTTATCCAACGGCACTTTCTGTCCGACGTAAATATTTCTTTCATCAGTTAGGTCATTCTTGCAGAAGAAAAGGGGCAGATTTTGTCAGGTGAATCTGTTTGTACGTTTTTTGGCAGAGGTTTGTAAAAACAAGGAATGTTTTCATTCTGGGAACGTTGAAATGTCACAACCACATATTGCTGTAAATACAAATACAGGAAGAGGGCTTTTATTTTTCATTCCTATTTCATTTTCTACTTCACAAAAGATACAAGTGGGTAGTTTTTGATCTAAATTAGCCAGGAACCTTATTTGGCTGAAGTTACCTTTAACTGAAAGCTGTGGAAATATCCTAGAAAATTTGAAAGCAAAACATCACTCCACCATACCCAAAATTCTCTTAATGCACATCAGCGTTCACCTGACTACATTCATGAAGAGTGCAACGACATCCAGCATCCGTTTGTCCATTAAAAGAGCAAAAACAACAGAAATCCATTTGACAGACCTTGCTTGGTATGATCTTTTTTCATATCAATCATCAAAATTATTTACAAAATTGGTGAAAAATGTGTTTTAATTTTCTCTAGTCTACTGAATTCAACAACCACGTGGAAAAGTTTTATATCATACTAATAAATTCTTGTATTTGACACACAAGACAATTAAGATGTCCAGACTATCAAATCTAAGCTAAATGATGCACATATATTTCAGTACCACTTATACATTTTGTAAGGAATATCAAACTGACTCTGCAATTCTCAATTGCTGTAATCTTATCCATTGAGTTCATTCATTCTTTTGGATTTTAGCTAACATTTCCAATGATACACAAATCTCATTACACATAAGTGTAGCACATGTCAGCAGAAGATTTATGGTGAAGTGAAATATGTTTCCTTTAAGACATTTAAGAGCTGAAGTCTTATATTCAAACATTATCAGGATTTGATGTTGGATGGTGCAGTCAGTTAAACATTCTACCATCTTCTATATTTACCTGAAGGTCTGTGAATCTGCCTTTTTGGATTAGTTGAAGCCCATTTCATTGCCACTATCTTTTTAAATTCAAAATATGACAAGATTGCATGGACAACTGAATTAAAAGGCCAAAAAATAGTTTGATAGCTAGTTAGCTTCATTTCCCAGATTTAGAAGACAACTGGAGTGAGCATAATGTCAAACCATAATGAGGATAATTCAATTCAAATTATTTGTCCTTCTGAATTCTTCCAGATACCAGCTTTATTACTAAGGTCCATTAAGTACTTATGGAATTCCTTTGACAAGGCAACCTTGGCCTGAAAATTTAAGGCCAAGGTCCAATTATTTGAAAGAAGAAATCCTCAACTAGGTCCACTACTTCAATACAATATCACTCAGGTCAATGTGTGATTGAAAAGCCATGGAACCGGCATTCCTTATAGAATTACAATATACTTCAAAAAATTTGCTGAAGAAATGTTATAACCAACATGCAAATGTTTATTTCATTATTTTTACACACTTGCTTTCGCCATCTGTAAGCCTACATTATAATATTTTGTCCTAACAAATAATTTTAGATCTACATGTAGGTGATGATTTTTAATCCAGTAAGTGTAACATTTTTCCTTGCCATATTTTATTAGCAGGTTTGGGATTAAATTTGCGACCATCTCGATCATGTTAAAAATTTTCAACACTGTGATGGGCATTTTATAAGTCCGGTAATAAGAAAGAATAGTCGAATGTAAGTTCATACGTGCTGGTAATAAACAATTTCCAAAAGTTTAAACTGACTTTCAGCACAAAAATTCACTAACCTTGAATTTTCGATGTGTCACACATCGAAAATTCAAGGTTAGTGAATTTTTGTGCTGAAAGTCAGTTTAAACTTTGGGAAAGAAAGAATAGGGAATGCCAATCAAATATGGAAATTAAATTAAGGGTCTTTAGATTAAAGCCATGATTTTTCCGTGTTACAAAATTTAAATTCCGTGTTACAAATTGGACAAAGTGTAATTTGTCTTAATATATAATTATAGGTACCTTTTTACTGTAGTCTCCCCTCAACATCCCCATTAAAATTAAGCATCATCATAGCTGTATCGGACAGAATCTTGCATCGTAGGCCTAGAATAAATGCTAGAATGGATTGTTTAATGGTTGATTACTGCTAAATTATCACTTTTCTCTGTTTTGTTTTTTGCAAATCAACACAAAAGTTAGACATTTTACGCAGATTTTCACTACTTTGTGGCATTTTCAAATTTCCGAGAGCAAACCCCGAATTCCGTGAATTTTTCCGTTTTTCCGTATCACGGAGAAATCATGGCTTTACTTTAGATGAACAAAAGGCTTCTAATGAAATGAACTCATCTTTAAGTCACCTAATCGTGATCATCCAGACTGCCTCCCCAGCAATGTCAAGCATTACATGTAGTAGAGAAGGACAAAATATGATCTTTGTTGTTATTATGAATAGCTTGCCAGATTTTCTTTTTATGAATGGGTGGATGAAATGGATTTCAAAGAAGATCAAAAAGGTCCAGTTCCGGCATGATAAATGAATTTTCTAAGTAATACAAGGATAAACTAGATTTTCAAGTTTTTCACAATGTGATCCAAACATACAAAATGTACGAAGTGGATCTTTAAATTATTTCGCCTGATTTCAAAATTATTCAATGGATGGATTTTGATGTAGAATGTTTGAAGGTTGAATGGGAAATCGGAGATTTACTGCATCTATGTATCAGCCATAATGTGTAAGCATAATGATGGCGTATCTTTGGGGGGGGGTGCATGTATGTATGTGGGGATGGGTGGGTGAGCGCCAATGCTTGTGTATGTTTAAGTCCACTTTTGAACATAAAATGTAATGCAATTCATCACAATCATCTCCCTCTCAGTAGCCGCATCAATCGCATCATTCTTATTCTCTCTATACAAGCAACACGTACCACTCTCATATCAGGATATCAAATTAATAAAAAGGTCACCTGAAAATGGCAGTGTTTCATCTACATCTCTACAGATCTAAATCAAGGTATAATGGTCACCAATTAGGAATTCACTATCACATTTATATTTAATGGGTAATATCTCTTTAAAACAAAATCAGTCCCCTTGAATCTTCCCTATTGGATCTAGCATTAACTTATGATCTTCTCACTATCACTTTTAGATAGATTGGCGCCGGTAAATATAAATCATATATCTTTCCCACTGCACCACACTATATTCATTCACGCTGACTGGAAAGCGAGCTGCAAGCTGATAAGTTTCTCATTACATGATGGAGGATAATACTTTTGCTACTGTCCGCCTTTAGAAAATGAGGATCGCGTCTCGCGGGATGACCCTGGCTGCCTGTACTTATGGGTAATCATCCCAGCCTGGTTGACATTTCACTGCCGTGACATTGGGAATTAACTCGGGCTCCCTGCTCTATCAGACAGCAAGGTCACAGAAAAATAATCTGCGGTGCCGTGTGCTTAATACTTTACTTTGCAATCATTTATACCCATACAGTGTACTATCCGCTGATGTTGCATTGCATACGAGATTTTCTGGGCGAGTTATTATTAATCTTATGATGTAATGGCTGAGGTGGAATGAAGATGAGAAAGGAAGCAAGACACAGATAAAGGAATCCAGATGAGTCATAGCGACAGGGGAAGAGAATTGCCTCGTGGTCTAAAGGAATGTGGCACATGGTATAAATTGGCTTTCATAATGTCTATTCCACGTCTCGTATTACTGACAAAAAAAATTCACGCTACATTGATTTTTTACGATTTAAATGAAATTAAAATCTGGTGTGAATTACGGCGTACAAAGTCCTTTGCGTTCTTGTGAGACTCGGGTTGGATCGTGCTTCACTATCCCAAGAGTATACATTCAATATGAAAATCACACCGCATATTAGGCTATTTTGTAATCGATTACTCAAATCTCTGTGGGATTTAGTTGGATAGCAAGACAAAAATAATCGGAATTTGTTAAATCCGTTAAAACCATCAGATGGGATTCAATTTCATTACATTTTGAATGAATTTGGATCACATTATAATTCAAGCGCATCTAGGGCTAGGGGAATTGATAAATTCATATGATGCATGTAAAAAGTACATTGTTTAAGGAGAATTTAAGCGTATTACTGATAATCAATGAGTATCAATATGTAGCTGTACAGAGGTCATGTTCTCTGATACTAGTGATTTGTTCCTCATGAAACAGGAAGCTCCTTTCTGATTATTGATGTACACAAAATAGAATTGCCATGCAGATGATAAACTTCTGCTTTAACATCTGAGGTCAGAAGTCCATATTTTGGTACCTAAACATGACAATCCAATGTGGCAATTTTTGTGTAGCATTAAAAAGCATGTTATATGAAATCCTCATTCTCCCATAAATATTCTAAAGTTGTGAGAATCAATTTATAGCGACTTTGAACCATTGCATCACTTCATAATTCTGGTGCTTGGTAATGAAATTGCTCACCAAATCACAAACCACTTCACCAAAATAAATTAATCTGTATGCGCAAACTGTAATTTTGAATTAAAACCCCCCTTAATCCCATCCAATTCATATAAGAACACAATCTTGCCGAGCGCTACGCTCAATCAAAATTACTCAGATTAGCACACATCTCGCACACTTGATTGTACACATACATTCAATTCCATCGGTTTATCCCGAGGAATGGAAAAAGAGGTTAAAGAGTAGAGGAAGTTGTTGAATATTTATAGACATAAAATTGTTTGCAGAATACTTCTATGAGCAAAATAGTCTCAACCCCAGTGGTAAGTTCAATCGGTTCCTTCAATGATCTGCACTCAAAGCGATAACACCATGTTGGGGACTCTAGTATGAGTTTATGTACCGAGTTCATTCAAAGATCATTCAAGAAATGTAAAAGCACATTGTGGTTGCGAAGTATGTCCTGATATATGTTTATGTTCGAGATATTTTTGTTGTGAGTGCTACGGAATATGATGGGTACTACGTTATCACTTGTTATAATCCAAACACAGACAATTTAACTACATACTGTAGTGTTGTTCATTATTAATATTTAATATGAATACTATTGGTTTTGATTTTTGGAACTAGAGTAACATGTTACTCGATCATCAATAAATAAAATTCAAGAGAATAAAAATGTATTTTGGAACGCCATGTTTATTTGCTGTCTGTGACAGTCTGCCACTGATTGACATCATCATTTTTTAAACTAACCCGAAATCAGATCTTATTTCACGTTTAAAAAACACTGTCTGAAATTTTAAATTTCAATTGCAAACATTTCTTATAATTTGTCTATTCTTCTATTCGACAACTTGCCCCCTTCCTCGCACAACATCTATCAATAAATGAAACCCCTGTCCCACTATACCATGCGCATCATAATCAATAATTGACCACGAGGGAGCCCGTCCTCCATTGCAAAAACAACGATAAGGACGACCGGGCCACTGATCTACAAATTATTCAATCTTGCCTGCTGATGCTGCTTCTGAGCCTCAGCCGTCATTTTCACTGGGCGAGATATTTGGCGCTTCTTGCAATCCAACCGACCAATTCTCTTACTACGCTCCACTGCAGCTCATATTCAAATCAGTACTGTCGTATCGGGCCGGTCTCCGAGCCTTGAAGGCTGTTTTCATTTACAACATATCAATCAGAGGATGCTAGTCTTGCTCTTCTTTGAACATTTTTCACGCATCGTTGTTTACTTCCCTCCAGATTTATTCCCTCTCTTTCACATTTCCCTCTTTTCCAATTCTAGTAGTGCCAATGGCTCGTCTGAATTCATTGATCCACGCTAAAATCAACAGTCGTAAGTTTATTTTCATGAGTTCATCTCGACTACTAAATTTTAATATGCTAGCAATAATGGCTTTTTGACTTGATGATTACCGCAACAGTGGCGCAGTGGAATAATTTAAAATCCGTTGGAATCAATAAAGATGTACGATGGATGATATCAAAAAGTAAATGACTATCATAAACAAGCTCAAATTGAAAACCTGCAATAATTATCGGCCATGAATGTGATTACCAAGTCATAAATACTGAGCAGTGATGAAAATGGATTTTTAATTTAATTTAAAGTCATTCGATCTTACAAAACAAAAACGAATTTAATTTTCAACTGTAGACAGACAGAACTGTATAAAGGAAACACTTCAGTATGAAGCAAGTGACTTAATTTCAATTCATGAATTTTCACTGTTTTTGAAAAGTGAATGAGAACTTGGTTAATGCAGCAATATGGGAACTTGAACTTACATATTCTTCAGCATTTCACGGTTGAATTCAATAGTTTCTATCGTAATTTTGAATTTCTTTTATATAACTTGTACAATTACTTGCATTCACCTCGACTTGAAATTGACGGAGCAAAAAGGACATTTTAGTTCATTTCACATCCAATTAAATTATTATTACTTTTCTATGCTTTTATATTAAATTACAGATTCTACTGCAAGAAAATCTCAGCTTCTTTGAATCAGAATCCGATATGGATGGACCCTGAGTGAATCTGGAGCTCTAAGAACACTTCGTGTGAACTACCCCCTTACGCCACATGAAATAATCGGAGGAAATTTTGCTTGGACATCCAGCAAGCCATGAGCAATAGAGACATTTGAGGAAGTACTAGGGGCCAGCTATGACTTCCTGAACTGTCCACTTTACATTGGTATGGGACTTGGTCATATTGTAATACAATAGATGGCTATGGACAGCATTGCACTGATGGTACATTATTTCCACTTGAATTAATGCATGCAAAGTAATAATGCCAAATTGAACCATAATCTTCTAACTGCATATTTTTAACAAAGATGATTTTAGCAATACTGGCATAATTGATACTTAGACAAAGGAAGATTAGAGAGAACCTTCCTTCAGCTTATTTCTCAAGCTTGTAATTTCTTTAAAATACAAACCTTGCACATCAGTTGTGCAGTTGCTATTTCTCACAGGTATAAGTTGCTACTGTAATGTGCTGATTGTGCTCTCATGTAAATTTTTTTCTCTGATAGACTTCAAATTCCCCAAAGGTGTGCAAATTTACTGTTATTTGTAAAACAGTAATTATTTAAATGTGCAAATTTGCAAATCTATATTGTAAATAGAAAGTATGACATCGGCACCGTGAAGTGGAATGTATATTTTCCTCCACTAGAATTATTGATACATATATACAAATATCATGAAAATATAACAGACATCTGGCAAGCTTACATGTAGAACACATTGTACATTTCATGCATATTTGCTAATAACAAAATGGCTAATTATATCACATGAAAATATTTACGATGAAGACAATTATGGATTCATTTAAATAGGGTTTTTAGACTACTCCAAAGAGACATGCTAAACAGACCAAAATTTGATGATGATCAGTAAATTACAAAGCTTTTGATTTTAGCCAAATGAAATGTCTATTTTGTTGCAATTAATTCACTACATGGAAAACCATTAAACCAATCTACCAAGACCTAGTGGGAAATAAAGCAGTTCATCTTTAACTTGCCATGAATAAAAAGTTCACAAGATTTAAATTAAAATCCTGACGGTTAGGTTAATCCAATATCTTGCCAGGTCAACCAAACAAAATTTTGCGCTGAGATAGAGAAAAGATAGGATTTAAATCTACAACACAGCTTGCGACCTGGTCTGTGTGTTTAAATTGCAATATTGATTTGACCTCCAGAAATTGAAGCTGGCTTTTTGTTTCAAGTAAAATTCATTAATTTGAACAATTTGTCCACTTTATACCAATCAATTTTATCATTCATTCTCTACAAGACCAAGCACATTGCACGCAGGCACAGTGGCACACGAAAAGAAATGTATGTCGAAGATTATGCCCAAACAAACACACAAATCAAACAAGGCACAAAACACACAAACCCAACCCTACCACACCCTCACACACATGTGTAAACGCATGCAATGCCAATGGTGGACAGCAAGATCGAAGTGCGGACCCACATGTTTAAGCTTTTTTGCCTTCCCTGTGGCCTCGCCCTACAACTGTGGACATAAAATATGCGATGTTATGCTATATTTGATTTATTATTTCCACCATCTATTTACTGTGAATCCACATCTACTGTTATGCAACCATTCTCACATGTGTCCTCATTTGCTGGTGTCTAAACACACCCCCACATGCACACCCCTACCACTACCAGTACATCCTCCTTTTAGACACACAGGTAAACTCAATTTGCCAATATTAGAATTTAAATTCAAAGCTGAAAATTCCAAATTGATAAGATCCAGGAAATATTGTTCACGCGCATATAATTTTAAAAGCATATAATTTAAGCAGTGAAGTTTTGCAATACCCTGTATTTTGTATGCCATACTTCCACATTGACTCATACCCAAATTGCACACAATAAAACACTGCACTACAATGAATCCAGCAAATATAAAAATGCCAACTATATGATGATCGATGACAATGTCAATTAATTAAAATGTTGGTGCACCATCAATTTCCTATAAACAACTTTGGTTGTCACAGCACAGGTGTGCATTCATAATTCATTGTTCTAAAATGATACTCTTTCAACCCCTTTCAACATAGCACTGGGCAATTCCCAATTTTTTTCCCAATTAAATTCGAATGAAAAGCGGTTTTTTTTACGATGGATAATCTGTTTTATTCAGTAACTGAATTCTAAGTAAGTTAACCTTACCTGCTTTGACAGCGTTAATAGTCCAACAATAAAATAGTACTGAAATTACAAGTATCCCTCTCCACTGTCGAGTGTTTGATTGAGCCATTTTTGTGGCCAGGCTCCAGAGGCCGAGTTACTCCCAATGATCGGACAAAACTGAAAGAAATCAGGGCAAAAAAAAAAGAAAATATTTAGTCTATTGTTAGAACACACATGAAGCATTATAATCCATCAGAAACACAATAGAGATGATGAAATGGCTCTTAAGTGTTGGTATTCATATACAACAGAAAATCCACAATAGAAAAGAAAATAGTTGTGCAACTTATGCAAGTGCCAAGATTTAAAATTCCATTACACTATGTATAATACTCCCAGATAATACTCATAATGTACTACCCCACAATTTTGTGGTTAGTTAGAATGTTAGCATAGGCCATTACAAAAATGCTATTCATTTTTTTATCATTTTAAATCATGCACAACTTAAAAACCTCACATTGGCACATAGAATTACGACTAACATCCAAAGGGCATGTTATTGTTCAAACTCCCATCATGCCCATTATCTCAAATTTGGACTCCATATATCCAAATTTATCAAGCCCTTGATCAATATCTAATAAATATTATCAGCTTATCACCTGTGTTTAACAACAATGCTTCCTGGTAAAGTATAATCCAATTCTCATGCTCATGGTATGCTGGGTACAGGTGAAGTATATTGATCCCGTTTATATATGTCCAAGAATTCCCGTTAAAACAGTATTTTCTCTTGCAAGTTTGTCAACTATTAAACTCCACACACTACAGATATTCCGCACAATACTCAAAATTCACTGTACAGTTCACTGTGGTTTATACAATGCATGTACTCCACTACAGCAACGCTCTTTAAAAAAAGTACCACCACTACTCCACTTTGGTCCTGCTTATTTAGTATGAAACTGTATGCTGGTAACCCACTCCACAATAATATTCCGTAGTTGTATGCATGAGTCAGTGTGTACTCTAAGTGCAGGTAACAATAGAAGTATGGCTGAAGAATGGTGTAAGTTTAGTCCAAACTAGACCAGTTTACTCATGAAACCAAGAATATAGAGTGTTGGCAATTCCTCTTTCCTGTGTAAGCATGGAATTTAGATCATTCCTCAAGTTAAGTCACAGCTTTCTGGTAATGGCAATAGTGTATTCCTCAACACCAGGTATGAAAGAAGAAACTCGGATCAAGTGACTAAACTGTAGAGTTCTTATTGTCAAGCAAAAACCCAGTTGTTCAGCCAATGCCACAGTCATTCAAGCAGACAGGCCAAAATGTAATGTGTGCCTAGCCAAGTACACACAACGAATGCCTGCCTCTCAATGGGACAAACACTCCTGTCTTCATCAAGACTCTAGAGGGCACACATCTCAACTCAACAGCAGTGAATTATAAATAAACCATTATGGTGAACTCCTAGGAATAGATTCTATCTCTGTTGAGCTAATTGGCATCGGTCCTGCATTGCATTCACTGTGCTCCTTTACATACAGACAGACCCATTGACTGACTGACTGACTGGATGGCTGGCTGGTCATACTGTTTGCCTTTAGCAAGAAGAGAACACATAGGAATATGCACAAATTCATTTTTGTTTGCTGTGCTTCATATTCAAAATACAGCACTGCAATATATTTTGTTTGCTTGTGCGGTTTCCCACAAAGCGGTGCATTTTTTTCTGTCTGTATAATCATATCCAACTTCACTGATCAATGTTTTATTTATAAGAAAATATAACTGCACGTCTATATTTAAATGATAAACTTGATTTTTTATCATGTCATAAATTCATGGAACACAATCTAATTTGAGATACAATAAAGTGATAGATCCTGATTTTTTCTATTAAAAAATGACTTTAAAATAAGCTTTGTTCTTGTGCCCATATATAATGATAATAAAAATAAAAATAAAAATAAAAATAAAAATAAAAATAAAAATAAAAATAATAATAATAATAATAATAATAATAATAATAATAGATAATAATAATAATAATAATAATAATAATAATAATAATAATAATAATAATAATAACACTAATAATAATAATAATAATAATATTTATAATAATAACAATAATAAAAAGACAAAATAATGATAACATAAAAAAGAAAATCACAAAAATATAAACCATGAGGCACTTGCAGTGAGCTACACACTTCATGTAAACCAAATAAAATTAATTAAACCCATCACAGTAAATAAAAATTAAAGTTAAGTAAAATATAAATAAGACAGAAGCAAACATAACCACAAAGAGATGCTTATTTGCCAAATTCCTCTCCACCACAATTAACACCCAAGATAATTTCCTGTATTTATGCAGCATTTTTTTATAAACAGTGGGGTTTAAAAAAATCTGAAACTGAATAGATGAAATAAACAAATATAAAATATTCCTACTACTCTACTTACAACAAACACAACATATTTTCCCTGTAGCCTTGGAGTTGTTATTGACATTATGCATATAATACAATAGCCTTGTGAATATCTTAAAGTAAGGCACCTTGAAAGCCAAACCTCTTGATGTCTCAAGTAGGCCCTTACTACCTAAACAAATTCAATACATTCCCTTACATTATTGACTGCTAAGTATAATGTGCTTCCAATACGGTCATTCATGCACAATATGAGCAGCAGAATTGGAGTCTGGGTTGACCACACCATGGTTCCACGCTTGGATTTAGATATTTTATACAGAACTGTTTTATATACATGTAGTTATGTCCATTTTGTCCTGAAGAAGCATTGAAAAATACTTCAAATGTTTACTAAATATACATCTTTATGTAAAACAGATCAAATGTGACCATCAACGCTGACTCTGAGCCTCTGACAAATATATGAACAACTCGCATTAAACATTTGCTGTACTACCAGAATAGAAGAAAACATTTTAAAACAGTTTCATGTTCATTTAAAAAAAGTTTCATGTTAACTAGAAAAAGTGATCTTGATACTTTTGCTTCACTGTTTAATATTTTGAGAAAAAGGACATATTTTCTACTGAATACAGAATTCAATGGAGATGGATGCAATTTTTGACTAATGGCTATTAATAATTGATTAAATAATTAAATAATCCCACTTCAATGGCCTTTTTTCGTGTTAGGTAATTTTGGCCCAATCAATGATCATTTAATACAAATTTAAGAAAAAATAATTGGGAGTAATCTTTTCAAGCTTACAACACAAACATATTTCAGTCAAATTGTCGCTGGTTTTGTGGGAGCAGGTTACATAAAGCATATCACAAAGAATGAAATATTGACTTAAATTACTGGAGCACATGGATACATTGTAAATGTACATTTTATATTATTATTTTTTTAATTATTAATAATATTATTACTATATTACTTAAAATTTGACTTGTTAGAAATCATGATTTGCAATACATCTCACACTAGTGTGAGTATAGCCTGATTAAATTTAGCATATGTCTATTTTTAGACTGTTATTTTTTGTTCTCTTTCTCAGCACTCCGGCAATCAATGTGTATCAGGATTGATTCAGATCTATATATATGTATATATATGAACCCAGGACTGCCAAAATTGATCAATAATACCCGGGCAATAATATCTGTCACCCAATTTTTCTCTTAACCATTGGTTTCTATCAGAAGTCAATGTGGAAAATTTTGTTCTTATCTACTGGTTTCTTTGACACAGGAAATATCAAAAGTTAACCCTAACACTGGACCCTGCTTTTTGGGATCGGAAGTCAGAGAAGATCCGAAAAAGTCAAGGAGAAGAAGAATTTTGACTTGGCACCCCGGGATTGAACCTTTGACCCCCGCATGCCAAGCACACCATCACGGACCGGTAGCTACACGGGTTATTGCTGCCCGGCCAGCAATTCCGTGCGCATATAACACTTAGGGTGATTGCGTCATCGCAGACCCTGGGATTCATGCATGCGCAGAATTTTTCATCGTAAGATTTTGTAAGATTTTTGGGTGTTAGGGTTAACATATCCTCTAATCTGGAAAAATACATCTTAGTTAACCCTAACACTGGACCCTGCTTTTTGGGATCGGAAGTCAAAGAAGATCCGAAAAAGTCAAGGAGAAGAAGAATTTTGACTTAGCACCCCCGGGATTCAAACCTTTGACCCCCCGCATGCCAAGCACACCATCACGGACCGGTAGCTACACAGGTTATTGCTGCCTGGCCAGCAATTCCGTGCGCATATAACACTTAGGGTGATTGCGTCATCGCAGACCCTGGGATTCATGCATGCGCAGAATTTTTCATCGTAAGATTTTGTAAGATTTTTGGGTGTTAGGGTTAATTAATGGAGGAAAATCTTCCAAAGTCACCAAACTGTGCTACCAAATCACGGGTGCAGCAACCCTTTGTGAACATGTGATGTGATACACATACCAAATAATGTCATCAATGTGTGTGATGCTCAGAGATGAGGCCAGATCTGAAGCGAGCAATAAATTTTATGAAACATACTTCCAAGACATGTGTACCCACATCCAAAACACTTAGGTTCTGATTATCATGAGTTTCCCCCAATGTTCAGCTTCCAATGGAGACATTGCAAGAGAACACATCTTGGATTTAAACATGCATCACATCAAGCTTTCAATAAAAACATCAGAGAACATATCTTGGATTTAAACACATCACACTTTGCATAAAATAAGAATACATTTTGAATATCTGTCAACTTGATTTCCCCAATCTGGGGTAACATAGTCATCTGAGTGCAAGGTCTTATTACAAAGCACTTACACTCAGCTGATGATAAGAACTTAAAAAATATAAAAATGTTTTACACATGAGATCAAACTATTGCTGCATTAATGAATGTAGTTTTAATTGTCATATTTTCCATAAATTATATTTAAAAAAAAAAGTAATTTCAGGGCAGCACCACTGGACTGGACCAAGACTGAACTATACATTCTCTCTTTAGAAAACTAGTCATTTTTCTAGTTGATTCCATTTGAAAACCATACAGCATTGCAGCTTGGTGATATAAATTTGCTCCTAACAAAATACAAATATTCATCTCGTTGTTTTAACAAGCATTTTATCAATTCATACAGGTACTTCACTGATATTATTTCAGCTTGTTATATAGCCTGAATCTCATTTCTTATAGCATATTTGAATACGATTATACCTATTTGGTTTATTTTTGTCTATTTCTGTACAATGTGTAGAGTTGCTGTGTTATGATAGTATATTTGATCTAAAAAACAGAGCTATTTATTTAATATTGTAAAAGTAGCTGTTTTATCGGCTTAGAAGTTGATTAACAAATTCACAAATTAGCATTGTTTTATTTAATTGGTAAATGTGATTAATTTCATTATAGCATGAATATGTTTTTCACAATTATAACTATTTTATTTTGATGTTATGAATGATAGTGTATTTGCTGTGAAAACAGGGCTTATTTTATTTAACAGCAAATTAAATTCAACAAATTTGGCAATTAGCATTGCTTTATTTAAGAATTTCTTTTATTTGGCAAATTGAATTAATAAACAAACTTTCATTATAGCATAAACATTTTTCATGATAAGGCGATGAAAAAAAAAACCTGTTCTATGGACGGTGGACCTTTCAAGTAGGGTCGTTTGGTGAGGCGTTTTTTTTTTTTTTTTTTTGCAAATGACCCCAAAAATCACCAAAATCATTTTGCAATTTGAGGAAATACTTTAAAAAAAAAATGTTTCTGAAATTTTTGAAATTTGGGTCGGCATTCATTTGTACAGGAAATATTTCCAAATTCTTTTAAAACATGGATAGAACAGCCTCAACAGGGTTTTATTTTTTCGTCGCCTAATAACTATTTAATTTTGTACTGGGTGTCTTAACACTTTTGCTTCATTGCTTGAAATGACCTATTCAATATAAAATACACACCTTCTAGAAAAGCGAAGTCTGTATTTTTCAAATCTAGCCGCTTCTTTTCCTTTAATTTCCTTCCTTCTCTGAACTGGGACCTTCATTCAGCATGTTTAAAATATACACAACTAATTGCTGCGAGATATCCTAGTACTAGTAGTAGTAAATGCTGCAATAATTCTAGTATTGTAATTCAATTACGAAATAAAACCTTAAGCTCCGTGGAATAATTCCCATCAAAAAACCCCTCCAGTTTCCACAATAAAATCAGTTGCTGCAACAATGTATGCATTTGACATCGTGGGATGTATCCAGTTAGTAATTAATCTGCACTGCATCTCTTCATCCCTCTATAATGTATTAAACAGTACCACTAATTAAGTGACCTCCTTCTAGATGAGGTCAAGTATTAGCAGGTCAAAGTGCCGCTAGCGATCATATCATGTCTCTTGCAACTCGCCTTGTGACATTCCTTCAAATGAATCGTTCGCTCATCCCATTTAATTACAGGGGTAGTTTTTATTAGTAGGGTTGAAAAGTCGGTCGGTCGGTTGGCGATGCACCTGTCAATTGCTAAAGAAGTTTTGTGTCAGATTAATTTCACTTTTCACAAAACATTTTTAAAAACTGAGTAAAATTGTAGCTGCCAAAAATGCATGCCTATTGTTCATGTGTATGTGATGGTCAATGAAGAAACTTCAAAAATATACAAATCAAAGAATATCAGACGAAGATCAGTAGATATCATGTTACTGAAGTGTTAAATTAAACCCACTAAAAGTATAAAAAAAATGTTAATAACGTAGCTCTTTCATCGGTTCCAAATTTGAGAAATTTCAGCAAGTTGGGACTATTTCCATCTTTATGTAATACCTGTCACATGCCAAGACTCCACACCATATAACAAGTCGCTGGCAGAGTCATTCTGTGCTAATTCCATCATTTTCAGTGACTTGAAAATCTCCCCAAAGTAACATATTGATAAGCTTAAGACATTAGATGAATGTAGGTCATTGTGACTTAGTCAGGATTTGACTGCAAGCTCTTAAATGATCAAGCTAATGTGAATATTAACAGGCATGTCATATGCAGCATGTCATTTGGAAGATCTCATAACTCCTGAATGTGACAAAATTTGAAAATCCATGTAATTTGTACTGAAAGTCTGAAGCTGAATGAATTACTTTGAAAGTAGCTTCAAAATCGACTAAGTAAGAACGTCTGCCAACTTTATTTGATCCAAATGTCACATCAGGATGAATTTAAGATGTGATCAGTGTTGCAACTCTCATTCAAAAATTGTAAGTTGCATTTTTTTCAAACTGCACTATTAAAAACAGAACGAACAACTACCACTGAAAATATATTACAAATTGATAGTCATGTCATTAAATTATCTAGATATTTAATTTTTGATTGGCATTTGCTGAACAAAATAAAATAACAAAAACAAAAAACAATTGAAGAGACCAAGTTCAATGTTTAATGTATAGAATTTTTACTAAAGTTGTAGATTAACAATACAGCATTAGGCAAAGGTGCCCTATTTAGTGTCAGCTTTGGATATTTAATTATTTTATTTATTTTTCACCCGACTTATCCGAGTGTAAAATAATTTAAAAAAATTAAATGTCCAAAGCTAACATTAAATATGGTGCCTCAACCTAATGAGATGATCTTTAAAAAACAACTAAAAAAACTCTAATAAACCCTATTTCAATTAAATAACAAAAATGTTGCACACCTCTTTAATATAACAGATCAGCGGTAGCCCAAACACTGCCAAGATGCAAACAGCAATACCTGTGTGGTTAAACCAGTTCCTATATTCCAAGCAAACTATGCCACCCCAAAGGAGTGCTATCTATCATTAACACAGCAACCCATCTTAAATCGTCAGGTAGTAGCGATATCTTTTGGGTTCATCTAAAATGCCTAATTGGAATTCAAACCTAGGCGCACGGCAATGATCCAATTCTAGTTTTAATCCTAACGGGCCTCTGATTAGGTACCTTGGGGTGACTCAATTTATTGGTATGGAATAGTTTACATAGATGTCACAAATCAAGCTGCAAATTTGTCATTTTTATGAGGATAGAATGTATAAAATTTGCGCTGTATACATCTGGGTGCATAATGAGCGAAGAGTGTAAGTGTATGGGTACAGACATTTATTTCTCTAGAAGTATATACATACTATTAAGCATGTTATTTTGAAAATGCTCACCAGTTGCAAAACTTTCATTTTGCAATGATTCATGTCAATGATCTAAAAGCTCTAAGGGACCGTTCACAAACACTTGTTAGGGGGGCCTGATGCAAAAAGGGGGGCCCTGAAAAATTTTGACCCTCCTAAGGGGGCCGTGAAAAAAATGACCACAAATTTTCCTGGAAAAATTGAGTTTATTTTTATATGCTTTTCTATGGGGTTGACCCATAATTTTCATGTCAAAAAGGGGGGGGGGGCCGGAAATGTTTGAGGTCTGTAAAGGGAAGCCCCCAAAAAATTTTTGTGATGAAATATTTTTTGTATCAGGCCCCCCCTTACAAGTGTTTGTGAACGGTCCCTAAATGCTGACTACAATTCGCACAAATTTCAATACTGAACATTAATTACTAACTTCTCACAATTGCACTATGCTACAATTACCCTGTCAAGATGAAATATCGTATCAGAAAATTGTGATCGACACAAAATCCTCACGATCATATCCAGCAAGCCATCAGCACTGTTCATCCCAAGGAAAAGGTCTTCATCCCTTGACCTTCTTTTCTGTCAGGCAGTCATGAAAATTTCACAAGAATTCACACGGAAATCAAGAGCTCCTGTGAATAGCCCAATAAAATATTGAATTGCCCCGCAAGTATGTTCCCAGGCAATGCCACAAAATTAATTGCATTTGCCTTTTGCTTTGCACTCTCTCTCAAACTCCTTTTTCTCTTCTTGTCTCTAACTTCTCTTTCTATGCCTTCCTCTCTTTTTCTTCTCTCCTCTCTCTCCTTCTATCTAATCTCTCTCTCCCCGATGATATAATCAAGGAGAATGAGTCTCTTGCCGGTTGAGATCAATTTTAGGTTTTTATGCTTCCAAATTGCCCATTTTAACTGCTCCATAATGCTGATAACCCCCATCAAAATTGAACTTTTCAGCTCCCGAGGTAAGTACATTTTCATGTTGCTTCAAACAGAAAGATGCTATAAAATGCAATCTCCTATTCTTTGGTTACATTTTCACCATCAATTTGTCAACATTTGCCTCACTGTGTGTATCACATTGCATATACATGATGCATTAAAAGTGTCCCAGGTTTTTATATGTTTTATACAGAGCCATTTCTAAACAAAAAATACAAATACTGAAGTGAAGACCTTTCCCCAACCTATAAAACTGATGATAATGTGCATTTTTATTAGTTTGAGGCAACAACGGAATAATATAAAATATATCAGACAAAAACCCATCAATAAACAAAACAAGCAGCAAACAATGACGTAAAATGATAAGAAACAAACTTCCTTGGATAACACTCATTAAGAACCACTGACCCAAAATACAATGTTCAGATTTTACTTGTTCCTGCCTGTATGCTCTACAAGTCCAATTAGTGACAGCCTTATTAAGATGTAAGGCTTTGGGCATTTTAAAGGGGATCTTTAATAGTGATCTATGCAAAAAAGCTAGAAGCATATTTCAAGCTCAGAATTCCTAATTAAGTGTAATGAAGCAATAATGCTGTATGACACGCCCTGGATCTGGGGATGTGGTCAGCTCTTACTAGCGATACAAGTTCCTTAACCGCCACACTGTTCATTTTCATAATAACCACAGACTACTACAGACTAATCACAAACAGTCAAAGTCTCAGAATCACCTGATAATGCGAGCCGATCGTTCATTGAAGTGCGAAAGACGAAACTGCTATGCACATACGGCAAACTTTTACAGTCTTTTGCATAAACGCAAAGACACGCAATGCTCTATCATACACAAAGGCATGCAATGCTGGTATGATTGTTAAACAAGCACGATCGGCCCTCATGAATATACAATAATTCACAGCATACAAATCATGGGGACTTTGACTAGTTCATCTGTGGTAGTCTGTGGGTTTAACGTAAGGGAAATACAACTTCTAATATTAGACACCCTGTGTGAGAGACTGATCACATCCCTGTATCTCACTTTGCATAAAATACTACAGATAAAAATATGAATGTAATCTCTGAGGCAGACTTGGGAGGACATTTTCCTATTCTCATATTGTGAACCTCTGTGGAAGAAACTAGCAATCAAACAACACTATCCCCTTCATAACACATTAAATTGTTGATAAAATAAAATAAATAAAATGAGAACAAAGACCTCTGGAGATGAGATTGAATGAAGATCATCCTCTCATAATCTTCACTTTAGGTTAACAACATCTAGACCAAGTGCGCCGAATGAGATGAGAATGTTAAATTAAGTTAAAATCAATCAAGTAGCTCACAGTCGTCACATAACTCTTTAGGTATGATGGACTGCATTTGACCGGTTAGTCTGGTACAGAATCTAAATCATTCATCATGATGGTGGAGCATGATGATGAGGAGAGCTTGATGAGGACATAACAAACACTGTGATACATCTTATTGATGAAATGTTCAGATCTGTATGTTTGAATACTCGTCCATTTTCTGAGATTTTTCTGCCTATTCATCACACTTGTATCTGCCAGTGATGTATCTAAAATCTAAGGATATTCCAAAAAATACATATGATGCTACGCATGCTATTATACGATGCTATTATAATTTGGTTCACCTCAAGTTTGGTAGTGACGTCAATGCTTCTTCACGGTTGCGCTGCAAGCGTGCCAACAAACGCTCATGTACGCGTGCATGCACACTCATGGCGTATAACTTTACGCATGCGATTTGATACTGCGGCACGGGACATACGCACATACGTCACTACCAAACTTGAGATGAACCAAATTATAGATGAAAGAGGAATTTTCTGATAACTTAAAAAAAGAGTTTAATATACTCTAAATTCAATAAGGTTGATTCAACCAACTATTTCAAATACCTTCCCCCAAAAAAAAAAGCCCAACATAAATATTTGTTGATGTTTTTGAAATAATAAGTTGTTCTGAATGACCTCACACATTTCTGAAGAAGTTTTTCCTCTTTCGGTAGCAGGTCTGTACAATAAAACCACAGGTATGTGAGCTTGCTGACAGCTTTTTTTTTACGGACCATTGACCGAAAAACTAATTGGAGCATTTCCATTAAATACCAATTTCAATCAATCATCATAAAAGTAAGCATGCACAGCCCATCAAATAAATTATTAAGTACATATTCAATTGGCATCTTCTTTTACGTACTCATGTTTTTAATTGTAAAGCGCCTTGTGGTCTTTGATGTAATGCGCTATATAAGAATACAAAATTATGATTATTAATATTATTAAATTACAACTAACCTGAAGCTACATTAAACAACGAAAAGAGATTCTTAAGCAAAAATGCGTAAAAAATCATATTACATACATAAAGAGAAATATGAAATTATGCCTGTGCATGTCATAAATATTTTTGTCTTAGAGATAAAATTGAGTTCCCGCCGAGAATTGCATGAATTCTAAAAGTCAAATATCACAGCAATACCCATAGCAAAGTCAGTGCACTTAATTGTGCTGTTCCAGATAAGATAATGCCTCCCTGAAGGAAGAATAACTGTTTGAAATGTTCATAGTAATCAATGTGTCAAGAAGAAAGTTTAAAGGTCTTTGTTTCCTGTACAGAATGATGCTCTATTCACATTTAAAAAAACCACTTAATTAAAGCGAGTCTAAAATTCTGATTACATAATGCAAAGGGAGTAAATCACGTATGTGGAAGAGCCCATTCCAATGGTCCAATAAAGTAATAGCTCATCCACTTTGTACTAGCTAAATGCTCCATCCATCATCCAATATCCAGCCAAAATTTCATAACATACATTTGTCTTTTGAGTTAGCTTAGTACGCGGACGTTTAGGACGCATTCCGCCAATTACTTATTCATAGCGGTGATTAAGCTCTATTAACGTTGGATCTATTACAGCTGATTTATGAAAATGACTGGGGCTGGCAGATATCAGAAGAGAGCAAAATGGTACATGACAACATTAAATACTAATATCAGAGTATATCAAGTTGATGCTTGAAAATATGAGATCTGAAATGATTGATGACATTAAGTTTAGCTATCTTATTAAATGTTTGTTCTACTGCATGAATATTACAAATTCTTTCCATGGATGCAGATGTAATTTAGTTTCTAACTGTAGTAAGTGTCTTGGTGATCAAGTCATAATTTTGTATTGGTCCTTTAGTTTATTTCAACCTTTTATTATCACACTAACTATTTTTCATCTCTTATTAGTGCACATAAATGAATACATTCCTATCTCAAAATAGATTCTAAAGCTGAGTTGATAGAATTCTAGAACTGATTATATATAAGCATTTTGCAAGAGAACTGGATGGATTTTTTCTTAACAGAAATATTCAGAGGTATTTACGTGATCAATACCTCACTCCTGGTGATTGATCTGTACAAAATTCAACATATGTAGTAAGCCAAGCAACATAACTAATTCATGAAATGCCATGCATGATCACCAAAAATTGCATCAAGATATTGTTCTAATCCACCATTACATTACTCTGTGATTCCTCCTTATTTCCACATCACATTTGTGAAATTGTGATGTGATCAAGCAAAATGAGTCGGATGTCGGGAATATTGATTTTGAGATATAATCCATAAGTATTCAACTTCCTTTGTATTTTATTGTTCTGAGCAACACTAAAATGGCCATATCTCTGGAACCATAAGTCTAATTATGATGAGGTTTTCAGCAAAAGAATGGCTCATAATGAGATTTTGATCGACATCAGATTCAGTTTGCTTGATCGCATCACATTTGTCGCTTACCCATACAAATGCACCATAATATTGCACTGACAACTTGATTTCAATTGCCATTGTTATCTCACAACAATAGTAAACACTTTATAAGAGTGATCCATCTCTTAATAGGACAAAGCAATAACACTCCACATAAATGAGGATGCTTTGTCAAACCTCTTGTTGATTCATGTCCACTTACACTCCCATTATAAATTTCTACAAGTGGGACTACAAACCAATGTATAATGCATTATAGGGACGATAATGTGTCCAGCCTTTGTAATGCCTTTCTCCGAAAACAATTAAGGATGGAGGTTCTGTTATGTCCGGCAAATACAAATATTTACTGAAGCCGAATACACACTTTGATTGTTTAACGTAATCATTGAACAACAATTTTGATGGTTATAGAGGGTTGGAAATCCACAACTTGTGTTAAAACCACAACACTCCATACCTACTGCAATAACAGTTTAATTTCCACAAGTTTGCTTTCTACTGATGATAGCATCGCTGTAGTGTAAGTTATTATCTAATATAAACTGCCTAATGTACATGGTAATAATAGTCTTCAAAGCAATTTTACTTCCTATCTACTGCTGATAGCAAATTGAATTTACTGTAGAGTTTCACTTGCTTTCTACTCCTGATAGCGGTTTTACTTGCTTTCTACTGTTGATAACAGTTTATTTGCTATCTACTGCTGATAGCAAATTGAATTGGCAGTTTACTGTATAGTTCAGGTATCGTATGTTGATAGCAATTTTACTTGGTATATGTTGCCAACAATTTTACTTGTTATCTACTGCTGATAGCAAATTTAATTTGCTAATCTACTGTAGTTTTACTTGCTTTCTTCTATTGATAGCAGTTTTACCACTGACAGCAATCTGTTGGTAAACTACCTACTGCTCATGGCAATTGTACAAGGTATCTACTGTTGCTAACAATTTCACTTGCTATCTACTGCTGATAGCAAATTGAATTGGCAGTTTACTGTATAGTTCAGCTATCGTATGTTGATAGCAATTTTACTTGGTATATGTTGCCAACAATTTTACTTGTTATCTACTGCTGATAGCAAATTTAAATTGCTAATCTACTGTAGTTTTACTTGCTTTCTTCTATTAAAAGCAGTTTTACCACTGACAGCAATCTGTTGGTAAACAACCTACTGCTCATGGCAATTGTACAAGGTATCTACTGTTGCTAACAATTTCACTTACTATCTACTGCTGATAGCAAAATGAATTTATTAACTTACTATAGAGTTTCACTATTTTCTACTATTGATAGCACTGTTACTTGTTATCTACTGCTGATAGCAACCTGCTTGAAACTACCTACTGCTTATAGCAATTGTACACGGTATCTACTGCTGACAAGTGTTACTTGCTATCTACTGCTGATAACAAAGTGAATTTACAGTTTACTGTGTAGTTTTGCTATTTACTGTTGATAGCAAATTGAACTTGTTATTTACTGCAGTTTTATTATAACCCTCTGCTTACAGTAATTGTTATTCATGTCCCAAAAAAGCAAGAAAGCCAGTCAACCATGTTTACTGCTTTATTCACAAACTCTCTACTGCTTAACAGATTTTATTTTGCTATCTACTGCTGATAGCATTATAAGCTATCTACTGCTGGTACCAATGTTACCTGCTACCTAATGCTGACAACAATCTGTACTTGTCAACTTCTGCCGAAATTATTTTCATTGAGTGCTCTTTAAATCCCTTGTTATCATTATTATTAAATTCAGGGAAAATACTGATGAAAAACTACACCACATTAAAAATGCTCCATATTCTAATTGAATTCCTGTAAGATATTTTCTGCATGCTTTCAGCACATTTCTTCACTATCCTATTTCCCTTTCTCTTCTCAACTTTCAATTTAAAATCTCTAAAATAGAATAACGTAAACAAAATCCATCACTGTCACTGAATGGACAATTTTTTATCAATGGGACGTAACATGATAACATCACACTATGCCAATTCATACTATATTCTGGTCAAAACTTGTGATCAATAGCTGATATACGATCATTTCAACGTTGATGATGACAATACAAAATTGTGCACTTCAAACGCAAGGAGTTTTACACATTTTCATCACGTTGTCTCTCTTTCATCAATTTGTGCCACATGACTAGGTTCAGATCACAGTGTTCCCTGCTTCTGATGCCACCGCTGCAGCTACCTGTGATGTTATGAATGACTATCAGGGAAAATGCATTGAAATGCCTTAGAAGAAGGTTCATTGACCCTCTGCAAGTAGTTTGGTTAAATTTGTGGTAGCTGTATTTTCAGTCTTGTTGGAAACCAAATGTATATATGATACAGGATTTTAATCCCTATTTAGAAATTTAGAAATTTAGAAAGAAATTTAGAAAGAAAGAAATAAATTTAGAAAGAAATAAATTTAGAAAGAAATTTAGAAAGAAAGAAATTTAGAAAGAAAGAAATTTAGAAAGAAAGAAATTTAGAAAGAAAGAAAGAAAGAAAGAAAGAAAGAAAGAAAGAAAAAAGAAAGAAAAAAAAAAGAAAGAAAGAAAAGAAAGAAAGAAAGAAAGAAAGAAAGAAAGAAAGAAAGAAAGAAAGAAAGAAAGAAAGAAAGAAAGAAAGAATCAATCAATATATGGTTTTGTATATCTGCATGTACCAATTTCACCATTTTTCTGAGCACTTTATTTGCTGATATAGGGAATCCACATGACAAAGTAACAACCAAATTTCCAAGCCATTTCTATTTTACACACAGTTTGCATGCATTAAGTAGGTCTTCTACCTAGAGATCATGAACAAGTTGAAAATAGTAGAAGCAATCCACAAGGTTCAATAAATCCGTCATTTGGGAAACCATTCCAATCAGTCTGGTCTTCAAACTTTCATGCATTACAAACATCACTTTTCACACATTCAGTCCAGGAAAGTAAAATTTCCCAGTAAAACAATCAGCATAGTCTTCAAACTTGAATGCATTACAAACATCACTTTTCACACGTTCTAAAAAAAGTAATATTACTTAGTGAAACAATGAGTTTTGATTCTATGCATTGTAAATTTGGAAGAGAAAATCAACACAAGATGAGACAATATATATCATCACTTTGTATGTACTGGAAAACCTCAAGGTGATATGAACGGATGACTATGGTCCCAAAGCTAGCTGCATGGACAGGCCCCTGTGAAATTTCAATGGCATAAACAATAATCTGATCTAACCTTTATCAATTCTCTGATACCGCACTTGCTGAATAGTTGAAGCCTCCTTAAATCAGGGAACAGAGAAGGTGATTCCTTTGTTCTTCTTGTCCTTTTTTTAAAACAATTTCACCTCTATTTCTGCTTCTCAGAATGTAATTTTTTTTAAATGCAGAATGTCAATGAAAAGCAATTAAAGATACCTAGGGATGAAATCAAAACTCGACTGGCGGTTGACTGCCGGTTCCGCCCGGTTCCGTCCAGTTTCCATTGTTTAGAACAATAGCAACCGGACGAAACCAGACTGTTCTTTGACCATTGAAAAAAGATGCACACACGCAGACAAAATAAAATCATGGCAACAAAAGTGTGGATGTCAAAAGCAACTCGGAAGTGATTATCTATATTTAGATAACTTTAATAGTAGCTTTTGTGCTTCATTCACCTTAAATCTATGTGGAAACAAAATGAACAAGAAGTACACAAGATCACCTAATAAGTGCAGTTAAATTAAGCGAACCATCAACCAAATAGCCTTGCATGTTAAAAAAAAGCTCTATATTGATGAAAACTGTTGTGGTGAAAATAAAACTAATCATGTGGAAATTACCACATTTACTGATGGTATGGAATGGCAAGTAGCTATATTATAGGTGCCCTATGATTGACGTGCATATCAGTCCATGAGATCGCCTGAGATCGTTATTAGTAGAGACTTATGGAATGGGCAATTCTGTGTTTTGAAGCTTAACCCTAACACCCAAAAATACCACAAAATACCACGATGAAAAATTAAGCGCATGCATGAATCCCAGGGTCTGCGATGACGCAATCACCCTAAGTGTTATATGCTCACGGAATTGCTGCCCGGGCAACCTGTGTAGCTACCGGTCCGTGATCGTGCGGTTGGCATGCGAGGGGTCAAAGGTTCAAAAGATTCAAAAGATTTTTTAAATTTCATGTAATTTTTGCCATTAATTCCTATTATTTCATCCCCAATTTTTTTGATACGATTAACTTGTTTCGGGAAACTGCAAAAACAATACAAACTACCAAAACGATCTTGGAATTGCAAAACTCATAAAGATATATGAACAGACTAAAATATGATACAAGGATGTTTGAGTTCTTTTCCCATTTTGTATACAAGTACATAGAAGTAAATATTTAGCTTTGTTTCGCACTCTTCTGTTACTGAAAATCGCACATAGTGGTGGAAAATAAAAAGCGAATTTTTCTGGTCCCTAGGTATAAGGATCAGTTCAACAACCTCCCTGATGTGATGTCACATACCGATGCATCACATCTTGCGGTAAAAGGCAGGGTGGTGGAATGCAATCACATCATTATTTTCACTCCCATGAAAATTTACATTTCTTCTTCAATTGTACAAATCTAATATTGTATCATCTCTAATATTATCTCCCCCATGTTTTATATCTCTTCCTTCATTTCAAGCTACAGCGAAGGTTTAAAATTAAAATATGTAAAAAAGCCACTAATTTCTTTAAAATAAAAGAAGCGAAAATAGAGGATAAAGTGGTAGTGACACAGCTGACATAGCTCTATAATAGTTTACTCCTTCATTGTAAAACCACTTTGTTTTTAAGGTAATTCATTATTTGTAGCCATGAATATTGAATAAGATCAAGTTCCTTAATCAATCAAGCTACACGAACAAAGGAAACTCACCTCCAAACTTTTTGAAATTAGGATTTGGCAACAATGTACAATAATAAGAATGAACAAACAAAATGCAAGCAAGCAAGCATGCAAGAAAACAAGCAAGCAAGCAAGCAAGCAAGCAAGCAAGCAAGCAAGCAAGCAAGCAAGCAAGAAAGAAAGAAAGAAAGAAAGAAAGAAAGAAAGAAAGAAAGAAAGAAAGAAAGAAAGAAAAGAAAGAAAGAAAGAAAAGATTGAACAAAAGAAAGGAAAAAAAACAAAAAATAGTGACTGAATCTGTCAATATACAAAGTATATTTTGATGCCAAAGTGATGTGATGAATGCCTGTCAGTCATCGTGATTGAGAATGATCCTAAATTGGACTTTTATGTCCGCTAATTACTTGGCATTTTAGATCATCACTGACAAATTACAAAAAAATCAATGACGATCATAGTGCAATGATACCCTTATGTGTGCACTAACATTAAATTTTAATATAGTAATATTATGAATCTGAAAAGCATATTCAGTAACACAGGAACTTGACAAAATACTGAAAATTGCCAACCGCTTGCTCCCTGCATTGAATATTTATGAGAGCTCATCCAAGGAAAAGGCTACTGGGTATCACCCCTATCATTTTTGGCTCTATTTATGCAAAATTAACATCATACAAATTGCAGAAGGAAAAATAATTATAAAAAATCTTGATTTTTTTTTAAATTTATGGTCTCAGATCCTAATTTCCAGATAAATTTGTAAAAGTTTCTGGGTGCAACAAAATGCAAACTTGTATACACAAAACACCTCATAGAAAATAGAAATTTCAACAAATGAGCATAATCATATTTAAAATGTCTACTTAAAAATAAGTGAGTTGATGATCCCTTACAAATCACTCCATGTTCATGTTCTACAAAGCACTTCACACATACTACATGTATATATGCTTCTACCTCACCAGTTTGGTTGTATGCTTGCACACATGTACTTGACATTGTATACTGGTTCAAGCACTGACATGTCATACACTGTGCATTCAGATTATGAATTTGCAGCTTTGGCCTCTTGCTTTATCATATCATTCATACAAGTACTTGCTTATCACTAGCTCTGCATTGAATCTACATAAAATCTATCCAAGCTTAGATTCTGGCCAAAAATATGAACAAATACCCTGTTATACTGTTTTGACCTTGCTCCTTTCTCTTTTAATATACACATATGATGCGCATTGTATATAACACATCACAGCAAAACAAACCAATATAAAATGTGCCTGATACCAAACAACTTGCACGTAATTCCATCAAGACTGATACAGGTGAAATTTTAGCAACTCTTCCCTGATCTGCTTTATAACTTGCAATAGCACATCTTTGTGTACTATAAATATTACCTCTCAATTTTTTTTCACCTGTATCTTTCAATTTTTTTAAACTATGATATGGTAGTATGGTAGAAGTCAAAGACCTTAAAAACCCATAGAGTGTTGCCTGAACTGTTTATTGCTAAAAAGCAGCAAATGATAATAATTATAATGATAAATGTAACTGAAATCTTTTCTTTACTTTCAATATACTGGTTTCAATAGCACCAACCATAATTACAAAGCATCTAAATGACAATCCACTCCATTTTTGACCTAAACAACTAACTTCTATGGGTGAAACATCCCAATTGGCATTGCAATTATCACAAAAAGTAGTACAATTTGGCTGGAAACCCAAGGCACAGGCAACTCTGAACACATAATGATAAATTGATAGAGATTAATGATAGGTTTAACAAGCTCTATGACTCAGTGCTTTAATAACTTGTCTTAACATTATTTAAGCCTGCAGGCATATTATGCTTAAATGAAGTCACAACTTAATGCCTAGCAAATTGCCATTCTTTTAACTAACACTGTCATTTTGAGCTCAAACTATTACTAGTGGAATAAAATACTGCAAAAACAAAGGTTAAAAAATAATGACAATCACTGAAAATGAAAGGAATTCTGTGGATCAGAATTGCTTCCGTTTTCAGCTACTACTTGTGTGTAAAAGCCAAAGGTACAGAATAGCCTGGAGGAGTGAGATCAATCAGATAATGATAGTGTGGATGCAATTCTCAAAAGTCATTTTCACTCATTCACTGGTTTTTATACCAACAGTTTCATTGATTGACTCAGACAATTTGGCTTGACTATAGAGACTACACGTATCCACACATTGCTTGTAGGTGACATAGAAAAATGTTATACAAATAAGTATTACTACAGAACCCTTTCTGATTGTCACAATTCAGAATTGTTAAAGTTTCTGTATGTTGGATTACGTAATACTATACTACAGGTATTACAGACAAATGCACACACAAGCCATCTTTTCTGGACAAAATAGTTTCTGATGAAGGTAGCAAACATACACTATGCTTTCTACTGTAGATAGCACATATGCAGATGCTTTCTACTGAAGATAGCAAATATATGCATATGCTTTCTACTGAAGATAGCAAAAATGCATTTGCTTTTGCTTTCTATGTTACATAGCACATATATGCACATGCTTTCTACTGAAGATAGCAAATATGCATATGCTTTTTATGGTAGATAGCACATATATGCACATGCTTTCTACTGAAGATAGCAAATATGCATGCTTTCTATGGTAGATAGTACATATATGCACATGCTTTCTACTGAAGATAGCAGAAATATGCTTGCTACTCTGTGCTTGCTATGTCCATTAAAATATCTGATAATAGCACAAATATACAAGAAGTTATTTGAAGATATAGCTCTAAAGTATAACAAGCAAACTACTAAAGACGGCACACCACACAAATGTGCCGCGTGTGATGCTATCTTTTGATGAGAAGAGGGCATAAATATGAAAACAATAAACAACAAGCTACAATAAACAACAAGCTATCTGCAAAGTAGTATTCATAAACACACTCCCTTTCTGAGTAAAAACAAACAGTAATATAAAATACATCTAGAGTTGATCTTGGGGGCACAGTTTAAACAGGCAATCCAATTTATTGATACCTTACATGGTAAAATAAAAGGAAATAAATCCTATTCCCTCTGTAATGTTTCAAATTCTTACGACGTACACTGATTACGTTTTATATTTGGCACAGAGGTGGCGTCACTTTTCCCCATTACACCGCAATAGGTGTGCCTTCATGTTGGAATTGGTATTCAATGCCATCTCTGTCGCAATGTCTAAGGGAACAAATGTTATGCTCCAGGGCTATGCAGTCTCCACGAACTGAGATGCGCCAATAATGAAACACAACATGACAATGCCATGAAAAAAAGGGGGGAATTCTCTACATGATGGCGATGCAATGAATATTAGAAAACTGCCAGCAATTCTGTTAATGCATTCAACGGCAGGTAAAAAGAACAAGGGCCTCCAAGGTGTAATTTGGGGCAATAAATAGACCGGATTTTAAACCGTATTTCAGGATTTTGGACCAGAAGATACACAAATCAAGTGTATCTGTGGTGTGAAATTGAATATTCATAGCATTGCTCATTTTTTGTTACTTTTTACTAGAACATTTCAGTGCCCATAAGCAACAGGGCCCAAACGAGCTAATACATACCTCTGCACTATGCGGGACAATGGCAAAAGCTCAGAGAAATGCCCTGGTGGATTCATTGGTAAATTAGGATACATTCATGAATAATTCATGAACATGTTCAAAACCAGGATTTATTTCTTTTTTATAACCCTTAAGGTGATGTAAATCATCTTCAGCAAAAGTGCGACCTAAAATTCTGCACTTTCGCTCACTTTCAACGTGGAAACCTTCATCATGTTCAGCGACAGTACAATATGACTTGAACAAGAAATTGTGTCATTTCTGACAGCATTAGCAGATACCTTGTTGTATACTGTGCTACCTTCAATAGATGCTTGCATATTGTGTCCTCTTATAAGTGCTATCAAAATAGCTCACATATAATTGTAATGAAATCATCATAGGTTTTGTACATTTGTGTTATCTTTAGTAGACAGTTTGTATACTTGGTTTATGTCATCAGCAGCATATATAACTTGTACATTTGTGCTATTTTCAATAGATAGCTTGCATGTATGTGTCATCAATAGATAACTTGTACATTTCTGCTATCTTCAGTAGATAGCTCACACATTGTGTCATCATCAATAGATAGCTTGTAAATTTCTGCTATCTTCAGTAGATAGCTTACACATTGTGTCATCATCAATAGATAACGTGTACATTTCTGCTATCTTCAGTAGATAGCTTACACATTGTGTCATCATCAATAGACAGCTTGTACATTTCTGCTATCTTCAGTAGATAGCTTGCATATTGAGTCATCAATAGATAACTTGTACATTTCTGCTATCTTCAGTAGATAGCTTACACATTGTGTCATCATCAATAGATAGCTTGTACATTTCTGCTATCTTCAGTAGATAGCATGCATATTGAGTCATCAATAGAAAACTTGTACATTTCTGCTATCTTCAGTAGATAGCTTACACATTGTGTCATCATCAATAGACAGCTTGTACATTTCTGCTATCTTCAGTAGATAGCTTACACATTGTGTTATCATCAATAGATAACTTGTACATTTCTGCTATCTTCAGTAGATAGCTTGTACATTGAGTCATCAATAGACAGCTTGTACATTTCTGCTATCTTCAGTAGATAGCTTACACATTGTGTTATCATCAATAGACAGCTTGTACATTTCTGCTATCTTCAGTAGATAGCTTGCACATTGAGTCATCAATAGATAACTTGTACATTTCTGCTATCTTCAGTAGATAGCTTACACATTGTGTTATCATCAATAGACAGCTTGTACATTTCTGCTATCTTCAGTAGATAGCTTACACATTTGAGTCATTAATAGATAGCTTGTACATTTCTGCTATCTTCAGTAGATAGCTTAAACATTGTGTTATCATCAATAAACAGCTTGTACATTTCTATTATCTTCAGTAGATAGCTTACACATTGTGTCATCATCAATAGACAGCTTGTACATTTCTATTATCTTCAGTAGATAGCTTACACATTTGAGTCATTAATAGACAGCTTGTAGTACATTTCTGCTATCTTCAGTAGATAGCTTACACATTTGAGTCATTAATAGACAGCTTGTACATTTCTGCTATCTTCAGTAGATAGCTTACACATTGTGTCATCATCAATAGACAGCTTGTACATTTCTATTATCTTCAGTAGATAGCTTACACATTTGAGTCATTAATAGACAGCTTGTACATTTCTGCTATCTTCAGTAGATAGCTTACACATTTGAGTCATTAATAGACAGCTTGTACATTTCTGCTATCTTCAGTAGATAGCTTACACATTTGAGTCATTAATAGATAGCTTGTACATTTCTGCTATCTTCAGTAGATAGCTTAAACATTGTGTCATCATCAATAGACAGCTTGTACATTTCTATTATCTTCAGTAGATAGCTTAAACATTGTGTCATCATTAATAGATAACTTGTACATTTCTGCTATCTTCAGTAGATAGCTTAAACATTGTGTTATCATCAATAGACAGCTTGTACATTTCTATTATCTTCAGTAGATAGCTTACACATTGTGTCATCATCAATAGATAACTTGTACATTTCTGCTATCTTCAGAAGATAGCTTAAACATTGTGTTATCATCAATAGACAGCTTGTACATTTCTATTATCTTCAGTAGATAGCTTAAACATTGTGTCATCATCAATAGACAGCTTGTACATTTCTATTATCTTCAGTATAGATATCTTAGATAGCTTGCACTTTTGTGTCTTGTCTTTGGTATCTTGTTGGTCATACTTCAATAGTTGAATTGATAGTGCACTAAGAAAATTTCAAATTTAGACTTGATCAGAATGTAAAGCACCAGAAAGTGCACACAGAGGCCAAAATACCCCAAAACTGTCTTAACTAAATAAATTTGTTGGGCCTTATGTGTGTGCTCCATTACACATAATTTGTACCAACAAGAAAAAGACCCAATCAATTACTATCAGTGCTACAAACATATCCACTATTCCAGCTTCCAGGCATAGTTCAATAGCCTAGCATTCATTACCTTACCTGAAAATCGATTCAAGGAGTTTGTGGGTATCGATACAATAGTTGGAATCCATTGACGAGGATTTGTAAGCTTACATGCCCAAAGGTTTAGTTGCAACTGAGAACGATGGAAGGAGCATGTCATTTTAACAGATAATTTTCAACAAATTTACAGGGGAACATTATTGATCTCCACACTGACCCCATTTATGTGAACTGTGACCCTGAAGGCATCAACAAGGTAAGCAATTTGTGTGTGGTGCTTTCTTATATCTGAAGCCAAGTTTGTAAATCTGGCAAGTATATACTTAGAAGTCAGGGGCTAACTTCTCCAAACATTATATACAATCATGATAGCCCAAAACATTATTTTCAATTCTGCACCACTGATTAGTGTTGTTTTTCATTTTCATTATTTGTGACCCAATAAATTAAAATAACAATACCGTTGTTGCCCAAGTTATGTTTGAGTCATGAGCTATTTACCATTCAAATCCATATGATCTTTGTTGCTCAAATACCCAATGTATTAAACTATAACTTGGCCTTCTTATATCATATTTTAGTGGCATTTTATGCATGCTTAATGTTTAAGTAAGTCTGCTGTTTGCAGATGCTCATAGGAGACCCTACATAACCTACTGATGGCAAAATGTTTTGCTACCTGATAATATGTATCAGAATTGTTAATATTAAACATTTGTTCAGTTTGTGGCTGGAGATAGGCTTTAAGCTTCCAATGAACAGAACTGTTTGAAACATGACACGATGAGCATGGGAAAACCACAAAAAAGAATCTTACCAAGTTATCTTTTAATTAGATATGCCTGGCTGGGCTTATAATAACAGTCCGGTCTGAATAAGCAAAGGCATCAATGATGATATTGGATGGATGATGATGATCAGATGACGATTATTGATCTTATAATAACACATTCAGACAGCATGGTCAGGGAGAGAGACAGTGAGAGCCAAATTACAAGATGACATTGAATTTTGCCTGTACCTTGACTCAGGACATCAACTGTTTCATTCTGTGTTTGGTCAGGCTAACTGACTGTCTAAATAATTAATTGAATCTTTCCTTCTGTTCAGTCATAGGATTCAATGATTATTTTAAAGGAGCTTTGCAAGATCCACAGCTACAATTCCTCATCGATCTTGCTAAATTCTACCTAAGATATGCTATTCATATTTAAACACGCAACCTGAGTCATATACTTATATTATCCGTCTTCAAAATTCAGTCTTTGCAGAAAAGGGGAAACCCTTGCATTTACTAGTTGCAGCAGACTGTCTACTGGCAAATATATACATACAAATATACACACATTGTGCTCTGTGTCACAAAATGTATCAACACAGTTCGAGGGTGCTTCCCTGAACATTTCTGTATAAAAGGTCAATCAGAAAAAAAATAGGAAATCATATCAACAAATCATTGGCAATGATAGAAACATAAACCCATCTTGGATTATTATTTCTGCTTGCTTACTCAGATGGTAGAAGCTGATAAAAATTGCCAGTGTAAAAACATTTACTCCACAGACTTGATACAAATCTCACCACACATTCATCCAGGTCAAATTATGCAAGATTTATGCCAGTCTACATGTAAGTTTGAATATACTACCCATGTAATCTCACACATCAGACTTGAAACAAGTCTTCCTATTCAGAACTACTGTATAAGCATTGTAGTCTTACACCAAGTCTATGAGGAATAATTTAACCAGTGAAAGCATCTTGAAACTCGCACCCTGAGGCAAAGTTTTGCGCACATGTTTGTACTGAGAATGAACTCGATGTTTACTTTATCAATACTTGATTTAATTAAATCATTAATTGGAATTATTTCTGCTGTCTAAGCCGGGCTCATAGTATCGTTTTTATAAAAAAAATTCCTGCATAATTCAATTTTCATGGGGCTGTTTATCTAATAAGACGACACTGTAAAACAAGACAGGATTTGATAAATCCATTGAGAAATAAAACATGAACTACACGCTGATGACGTCTTACAAGCGTGAGCTTTCTAACATTCTATTTTCACATCACATGGATAAACACAGCTTATATGTACATATTTAGTGTAAAAACATTAGACTACACTCAGTGTTTTCAAAAAATTTGCAAAAACAATAACCCTGTTTTTCAATCATTTTTAACATTTATCATCAAACACTGTCAGTGTGAAACAAACCAAAAAGTGGGGGGGGGGAGCTAAAAAAATTGAAATTTATTTATTTCAAAGCCTAATGGATCTCTCCATACTATATTACTTACTGTTCTAACTAAAATGACCTACTTTGACATTTCCCAATATACAATTTTCATATTTCAGAAGAATGAAAAAATAAAAAATGTCAATTTTACTTTTAACCAGACTTCAAATTTATTTTAGTGACAAAGAACTCATTGTAGCTTCACTGCCACACATAATCATTATTTGTCCAATAACTTCTTCAAATATATTCAAAGTTACTAACCAATTTATCAACAGTGCTATTACATGTACTGTTAGCTGCGTGGCATCAATGCTAAACTTAGGTTCACCTCAAGTTTGGTTGTGACGTCAATGCTTTTTTGCGGTTGTGCCGCAAGCGTGCCAACATACCACCCTTGTATGCTCTGTGAGATTAACTTTATAAGGCCAAAAAAAAAAAAAAAGGTTTGTCTCAAAGCTGACGAGAAATTTAAAAACAAATGCTAAATGCGATTTTTTTTTTTTTTTTTTTTTTTTTATTCCGACTTTTTTTTCATGGTATTTTGTAGGCCCCGAAAATACTGAAAATAATAAAAAATTAAAACAAAAAATATATATTGCCTACCTGGCCCTCTGTTGATCAGATTAGGTCAGTTTAGATTGTCATGTAATTTGTGAACAACTCACTGAATTGCCGGCCCGGCGTGAGTCGAAGAAAAAGTGACAAAAATTTGACCATGAATTATTTTTTATAGTCAAAATATTCCACTAATTCGATTAATATAATGATATTTGGCCTAAACTTGAACTCATTTGAAATGAAATGTCAGTTTTATTGAGTTTTTACACTCATCCATGTGCTTGCAATGCTGTTGAATTCTGCACTTTGGCGATGTTGGAACTGCATTTTATTGAATTCGGCGAACTTTTATGGCATAAAGCAACATTTTTATAGTAAGTGCACTGCTTGGAAACTTTCTTAAAAGCGAGATAGATGGTTTAGAATCACGGCGAGAAAATTTTGAGAAAAAAGTCTGATTTTCGCCGATTTTTTCTGGAAAAAACTATACAAATTTTTTTTTTTTTGAAATAAAAAAATTTCCGCATTTGTTTTTTGTCAAATCGTGGGATTTTACAACGCTGCGTCAGCTTTGAGACGAACCTTTTTTTTTTTTTTGGCCTAAGCATGATTCAATACGTTTGACCAGCAAAATATGAACTAACATCGCTACTGATCTTGAGGAGACCCAAAGTAAAGACAGTTTTTTGTAACCCTCTACTAAACTCTGACACCATCAACAAAATATCTGGTCTGCAATTCCCCATATAAATTCACAAATGAAATAACATACACAATTCCATTGATGTCTTGTAGGACATTTCTGTACACTGCATCCATAGATCTCTTTCTGACTGCAAAAATATGAATACAAATCACTTTGCCAAAGTGTTATTATTCTCTGTCTCACCTAAGAATGTTTAGAAAAGACACAATTGTTGATTTAGTTGGTAGTGTTTAAAAATCTCAAGCTTTAACTTTGACATGATTATTGAACAAGTCACATATATGTAATAGCTGCTTTTTAGGATACTACCATTTCTATATTGAGTACAAAATCCTGCAAGAAGTTGCCTATAACAACATGCAGTTGCACATGATTTGTTCCATTGTCTCACCTAAGATTGTTTAGAAAAGACACATTGATCTCACATTGTTGATTTGGTGTGTAGTACTTGGAAATCGCTAGATTTAACTTCAACATGATTATTAGATAAGTCTCATTCGTAAAAGCTGCTTTTTGGGATACCAACACAACATGTTCAGTGGCACATCATTAAAGGGATATGGCCCATAACACCTCAGGAGGAATTCCAGGCAAATTGAGGTGTGCAGGGTGTAATGCTCCCTCCCCACCTAGAAGGTCCACGTTTCTGAGTGGATATGCCCAAAGATCCATCTGGAATAGAGAGCTATGAGCCACAAAAGTAAAGTTTACATGTAAGAGGGCAGATCCACCCCTTCCTGCTCTGTGGCCTGCAGAAAGAATACAAACCAGGCCTGGGATCATTTTTTGGTAGTAGTTTCAATTTTGTACCAAGTTCTTGGTAAAGAATTTCTCATCTGGGGTATTGAAAAAGAACATGGCAGCTTTCAAGTAAATTCAACCGACCAAATTATCCCATTTGACACTTAAATTTTTATTCTCTTCCAAAACAGAATCTGTTAAGACATTCTCTATTCACAATAGCAGACAACAAAATAGAGAACAATAAAGAACACAAAGACCGCTTTGTGCAACTGTAAGAATCAGGTAATGAGTCTTTTTGGGACCATTGTTATCTACTACTACTACCAATACATATTCATTGAAATATGTGCATACAGTAACAGACATCTTAAAATGATGTAACTCTTAAAATATTACTTGGTATATTATACTGGGAAGATCCCATTTTTAAATATAAAACACAAAGATAGGCCTATCACAAGTAAATGTGGCAGTTGCACAAAGATAGGCCTATCACAAGTAAATGTGACAGTTGCACAAAGATAGGCCTATCACAAGTAAATGTGGCAGTTGCACAAAGATAGGCCTATCACAAGTAAATGTGACAGTTGCACAAAGATAGGCCTATCACAAGTAAATGTGGCAGTTGCACAAAGATAGGCCTATCACAAGTAAATGTGACAGTTGAGAATATCACTAATGTTGCTATAGATGCACTTTTATATCCATTTAAAACAATATTAAAATCTGGATCATATGTTCAGAACAGAGCACCAATACTCACAATCACACATTTGTCCACCATTAGGTCAACTCACCGAGTGCCCAGAGGAAACACATTTTAGGCTTATAAATGTTACTGTTAGACCTACAAAATCAGTCATTCTGCATCATTTTTTGAAGGGGGCACACCTTGGCAAAAAATAATGCATAAGTAATGATATCTGAATTCAGTGTGTCCTGACTAGACAAAAGCTCTCAGTCAAGAAACTCACAAGATCTTGCACTCATGTGAACACACCGACGTACACCCATTGAAGACAGAAAGTTAGGTTTTGTCAAACACTAAATTGAAAGTGTGGCTAAGTCAATGGAGCCCATGATTGATGTTTAAACCCATTTAAATACAATAGTGGTTTTGTATTCATTTAGTTATGTTTAGTAAAGTAAAGTGGATACTGGAAATTATATTTATTTACTTGATTGGTACAATTCAGGATATTCCATCCCTCAATCTATTTTTCAAATTGCACCTGTTTTGCAATTGGACCAATATTTATCATTTAGGCCTACTGCCCACTCATCAATCAATAAACTAGAGCAAAAGACATGAGCTCCCAATTCATTTGACCCACACCACTCCCTCTTGAATAAAGATAGAAGGTACTGTTGGTTTAATATGGGAGGATGAGGGTCTGGGGTACCACTACAAATAAAGAAGGAAAGAAAGACAGGTAAAATGCACGTAAACAAACTAGAAGAAAAAAACCCTTGAAGGTGAAGAACATCAGGTATGGATCAGGGATAGCCAGAATACAGGGAGCACAGCAGAGGAGCTGTTAAGATCCAAAACTGGTCAGAAGTGGACTGATTTTGCAAAAAGTATGGACACCCCTGGATCAGCTACTGAACATTTAGACACAAGGTCCTGGGTTTGATTCTACAACACTTGGTTTGTATGCTTTGCAACAATCTCATCAATACTTCACCAGAGAGTTATCCTCACTTTAAACATGAGAGTCAGAGCAACAGTGCAACTGTTCATTTTGCTTTTACAAACTGTGGTGTTTTTAATCCATTTGAGGAGACTACCAACATTTTATATCAATTCAATACTGTACTTTGCTAAGACAGTAGTATAGTAGTCACTCATTAAATTCCTGTCATTAATTCTAGCCTCTTGTGTTTAGCACATCTAAGCCTGTTACCCGACAAGGTGTGCGCCAGTTTTGATTGCTTTGCCATGCGTTGGTGTGAACTTCACGCTTTTTTAAGCCGCACCTCTTGATTGATTTTCTAACTCATTTTACACCTGACCACGGAATGATTGCATTACTTTCACGACATTCTTCACATGATCATTAAGTCTTGTGCTACCTACTTGAAGTAAAGGCATAGAGAAAGTTATGTGTAGCCTTTTTAAGAACAGTGCACCATGAACAGAATAAAGCACAGCTTATTGGTGGCACACCTGATTGTCAAACCTAGCCTTGTTCACCGACATTGGGGCCTCTACCAGCTTGCGTCTCACGAAGCGTCTATCGCTTTGAACACTCTGGCTTGCCAGGTTCAATGAACTATATGTTGCATCATTTATCCCAATAACATTAGCTGCCACAGGGAGTCTCCTCACTGGGGATCCTACAGGGTACTCCACAGAACACAAGAGGTTGCAAATGTTCATGAACCATACCAGAGTATGTATATTACTCAAACCTCCCCAGTGTTTCATGTCATGTATCCATTTGCATCAACAAAATCCTTTGACAATTCTGCAAGTTTTCTATATCCGTTTTGGCGTTTGATGAATAGGCGTCAAGATCTAGGATATTCACTTGAGCTCGTCAGTATGCAACACCATGTACCCCATAGTAGAGACACATTCTGTACCGCACTAATACATGGAAATGGTTCATTCACAATGACATTCCTCTCTCTAGGGAACTCAACTAGATATTCCCAAGCGGACATCCATTGAAACATGCACACATTTTAAATATCCTGGCTATCTGCAATCTTCTACCACTGAATAATACACAGGGTTGAACAGGTAGATATTCCCTTACCAAAGTATTCTCTGGGGAAATACATTACTAGGCAGTGATTCATACACACTGATATTCCTCTTGGGAACCCACATAGGTACTCCTACCAACACTTCTGAGTACCTTCACCTTAAGTTACTCAACTGAACCATACATTTTTGTTACAGATTCTTTACTGAGCAAATTATGCAAAGTTGAACTCTGATTACCCAGTCATGGAGAGGGGCTGTTCTAGTATCTGGTACTTTTATTTGAACAGACTCACTAAAGGTACTATCTACGATACAGCTTCTACCTCATTCTGGGCAATCTGCATTCATTTCCATACACCTATGAATCAATACCTCAATGTTAGCTCTTTGCTCATGTCTCATGTTATCAGAACATCTTCAGGCAAACAACTACAAACTAGAGAGCATACACTTGGCAATACCAGATTCATTCCAATTGCTTACTTTAGTCTCGTCCATTCATTTGAATGTTTGAAGAACTCCTCTATCATGCACAGTTAGCAACATGTGGCTGTGCATTATAACTTAATTTTCAGGTTTCATGCACGTCTTAGTACACCCGTTTGTGTTTGCCAGCAACCGCGGACATTGTGTATTGCTATTAAAACGAAGACATCAGAGGCTTTAATCGACAAACTGAGGACCAGAATGGCAATTTTTCGTGTGTAGGGGTGTGTATGATACACAGAACTAAATATGCCTACCAACCGATGTCACTATATTTAATGCACAATAGCAGACATATTTCTAAAATGTATGTGGCATGCAATTGCAACATACTGCAGACCTCCGCGAAGCGAGGACAGTGCTGGTTTGCAGGTAAGTCCACAGTATAAATGTGAAAAATCTTGTGTGTGTCCTCATTTGCAGGCAAACACTGATGCACCCCCACACCCAACAAAATGTGTAAACACCCCCCCCCCCTTCATGCCACCTAATAACACACCACTTTGTTCTAAAATCATATCCCCTGAATGGGAAAAACACACAGAAAAGAACAGTAAAATATCATTTGGATTAGCTGTTTAGTTATTGCCATTCACTCTTCACTAGTAATTCCTATGGCAGTTTTAATAAACTCATGTATTACTAGTGAAGCACACAACAGCTTCCGATAACACAAGGTAATACACTCGAGGCCATGCACCTATTACATATAAGTTTAACTATGAAATTAAGAATGTATCACTGAAATACTGTTTTCTTAAAATTGACATTTTGAAATTAACTCATTTTGAAGCTGTAAATTGACAGCGCATCCTTTGTTAATAAATGCTCACCTATGCTATCACTGTTTAACAGACCATTTCTTCACTTTTTAAAAAGTGTAATTACATCATATGCAATTGGTATTACCTAGGGATACAAAGAATGTGCTATGTTTTTGTAATTTCTATATTATTACAACTACACTGCCGTTTTTAATTTTTTGGGCTTCACTCATCCCATCTGCTTCCTATTTGCATAGTTTTTAGTCCATCCAATTTTGAAAATAAAAGTTTAAAAATAAAATGCTATATCAAATCAAAATTGCAATTAAGCTTCTAAAAAGCATCATATTATATTTGTTCTTTACATACCATTCTCTAATAGTTACATAGCAAAGCAAAAAATATATATTTACTTTAATCTGTCACTTCTATCTTTCTATCTTCTCCAAGTATTCCATTAGGGAATGTGCTTATGTTTGAATGGTTTGTCATTTCAGATTATATCACTATGAAAAGACATTTGCGATGGAACACAAAGCAAAATGAATAAAATTTGTTTACAACATAAGTTGATAATTTCACCTGCTCCGAGGATTTTTGAGTGAACACTGAATAGATCTTACTTTTTGCTCTAAACATGACAACATATAATTGAAGATGCCATATACATGATATCACTAAGTCATCATTAATTTATATAAAATTTATACAATGTTATGTTGAAAAGAAATACACAAGTGTATTTTGAAGTGGGCAGCTCAATAATGCAGCAGCAGCGAGTGTTCTATTGAAAAGAAAAGTAATATTTTTACAACAAACAAGCTGACACTTGGGTTGTATTCATAGTTTTATATTTTCTGTCTATCCTTGTGGTGTCTTTCATGAATCAGAATCAGATATGATCGGAACAAAAGATAACATATGAATATCATAATATCACATTTAACTCTTCTTCAAATAAAATTGAATCTGTGAGCAGTTGGTCACAAGTACATTTAATTTAAAATTTTAAAAACTATCAATAGCTGATCAATCTACAGAATTAAAACCAGAGAACCCGGACTCCCTATACCACCACATACAATTATTATTATAATTAAGCGCCGTCAGCTATGGGGGAAAATTGGGAGTATTCTGGTCCTTGCCGACAGTGCATGCAAACGAACGAAAACAATTGTGCGTCCCATCCTAAGCGTTTAGGTATCGCGTGCAGGTCGCATCAAGTGCGTTTATCACAGGCGTCTAGTATATGCGATGTCTGGCTCACATGACAACGATTACCGTGAGTGCATTCCGAGCAAAACCGAATACCCCCAACTTTTGCTCCATGTGTTTCAATACAGTGGTCGAATCCGGGTTCTCTGGTTTTAATTCTGTGGACCAACCACTTCTCACTGCTTTGGATATTTGAATAGAAAAAATAACAACTCGCATCGCTGCATTATTTACACTAATGAATGGTCATAATTGAATTTGACTTTACTTTGAATTCCATCAAAGGATTAACATAAATTCATTAAAATAATGGGTGCCATCACTCAGAGGGATTTAAATTAGCATTCACAATTTATGTCAGACTGTCCATGTATCAGCATCACTAAGTACAGGTTGTGATCATGAAATAGTCTCCATCGCAGCATGTTTGATTTCGCTCACTCCACATATGGTCTGCTAATTTCAATGCATAACACTGTTTCCGATTGGCTGTAGATACAACATGAGAAAGGTACATCCGGTAACTCTGCAACTTCGAGTTTGATACTAAAAATAGTACGCGAACAAGGCTCTATGGCATACAATCCCTTCACATGACTAAGGTCACATGATGTTCATGACTACCAAACCAAACGCTATAGGTTAAATGTGTAAAATAGGCATGACAAGGAAACCTACCAATGACTACAGGTCCAATATAATAGGTAAGAACTTAAATGACACAAGACAGTTGCTAATAACTCTATACACAAATCATGCAGAGCTACTTAGACACAGTGGCATCATAAGTAATGTGTTCATTAATGTGACCAGCATACTACCGGTTTTCAGCTACTGAAATGCATCCAGTAACCTCATTCCACTTGGCTTAGTCTGATGACCTCTTGTTTAACATATTGTTCTGGATACTGACCTGGGGAATGAGTATATAACAGCCAATGTTCATTCTGTCTATTACTATTTATTACTTCTTGGTTGTTTATTATTTACTTTTTTATGCACTGGCTATACAATGCATTAGCAACATCATCAATTAGGTAATGCTAACAAGTTGGTGCTATCATTACAGGTTCTAAAATCTGGGATTTATTCTGTATGTGATCATGTGATGGGACTTTTTAGGAGAGAGCAGAAAATTCCAAGCTAATTTGTTCAGGTCAGTGGCGGCACCACGGGGGGGCAGTCAGAACCCTTCCCCCAATTAGAAGCTAAACATTTTGAAAAATACCATTTTTTAAGGCGTCAATTTTTGCATAAAATTTGTTGATTTTACCCCCTGAAATTCACTTTGGCCCCCAATGCCACCCCCACCTCCCGAAAAAAAAAATTCCTGGCGCCGCCACTGGTTCAGGTCAGAAACTTAACATTGTAATCCACATGTTGGCAGGGTACAAGGAAATGATCACATGTCTCCAGCCTGGTTTAATACCAGAAGAACAAAATAGTATTTTAAAAGCCAAATAAACAACAACTGATAGGTCTGTATGCACAAAGCAAGTTAGACCACCAGATCTAAATGTTAGACCTGGTTTAACTATTAGGAGGTTAGATTTAGGAAGAGACCCTTTTACTCTTTTCTTTTCCACATTTACTCCCTAGCAAAGTCCAAAAGTGAAACTGCAGCCATCTCATGTATATTAACCCTCTCTGTAGGACTAATCTCCATAGTTAGAACAGGTCTAAAGTTACGCCTGATCAACACATTGTAGTGACACATTCACAAAGTTGAACACTCTAGTCTATGCTGCAACTTACTTATCGAGAGTTGAGAACCAGATAGCCTAACTCACAAAGGAATAGTTAATGCTTTCTGGCTCTCAACCCTCGCTATGTTAAACACTGGGAGACATTTTGAGGAAACCAAGTCATTTTCAAATGAATATTTCATCATTTGTCTATAGCTTAAAAAACAAAGCATTAAGTTACAAGGTTCCAATATCAATATATCATACAATGACATTTTTGGCGTTGACTCGCTGAGGACTTTCATCAAATTTGGTAAGAAAGAAGTAGTCACATAAAAAAGCTCTAGTTGCTTCTAGTAAAATACCGTACCACGTTGAAATAAATGTAGTACAAAGTGTACTTCTTGTCAATACTACTACTATATATAGTTCAGTCCCATTATTGACTTAAAATGGTCTGTAGGCCTTCTGTACCATCTAGCGGGCTGTACCTTCATCAAGTACGCATCACATTAACTGCCACTGTGCAAGATGAAGCCTTTGCCACTCCCTGAACTTTAAGCATGGCAGTCAGTGTTCCTACATGTACAAAGGCCACAAGACCATACATTGGCCCTGCATGTTGACATTACGGGGTTGAGATACTGGTCCAGGATTTAGTGGGAGAGAGGGGAAAATATTATTTTCTAGGCCAAATAGATGATTTACCGACATTTAAACAATTGAGGTGATACTAATGGCAGCCTTTGTGTTTCTTTACATGAACATTAATGCTGTACTCACAATACTAGCCATCATTGAGTATTCTCAAACTATATCTTACATATCCCCGATAAATGATGATGCATATTCTTCTGCTGAAAAACCCACATAAAATGCACAGTAAAAGTGTCAGTCTTTGCATTATAGACTTCAACATCCCAAAGCAACTTTTGTAAGCTAAGTGGCTATATATTGTAAGTAAAGACAGGTTTTGAATAATGAATTTATATTGCGTATTAGTTTCATGTGAGAACACATCATGATCAATGGTACACAAGATGTTATGCATTTATTTAAAAAGTACTTTACATAGAGCTTAAACTATTTTTTTAACCATCATGTATATTTAGCCTATTTCTGTATAAAACAAAGACCTGTTGGTTGGTTTAAAGGCACCTACCGTATTTTGTCAAATAAACGCCTCCGGGGGGGCGTTACATTTTCCCAAGGGGGGCATTTATTCAAGGTCAATTTTAGAACGATAATTCCCGTTAAAATCATTAGGTAATCTTAAAACTCACGCTAAAATGACAAACTATGAACTAGAAACACTGACTTCAGGTTCACTTCCGGGTTTTCAATCCAGATTTTCGCCAATTATTGACGCAATTATCAACCATGTGGGCAACTTGGTAAGCTTACTACACAAGATAGCATGGAAATATTGGCATTTTTGAAACATCTTGGTTGAAAAAAGTGGTGGGGCGTTTATTTGAGGGGGGGGCGATTATTTGACGAAATACGGTATCAGTAACTCAGACTATTACTACTCAGAGCATTACAAAAGTATTCCTATCCAAAGTCCAGTTTTAGAAGCAGGAGGAAACCATAGTTCCTGATGAAAACCTGCAAGAGCCAAGTATGGCCTGGAAACCGCTGAAATGCAGCTATTCCTCTTAAATTCATATACACCCCATGGAAGACATGACCTTAATGTCCCACACAAGAAGTGTAGATTTCAAATGTAGCCAACCATTCAGGTACATGTAACCCCATTTTGAAATTCACTCTCCCTGTGTGCAAGATTAAGGTCATGTCTTCCATAGAGGGTGGACGTATGGGTGGTTTCCAGAGGATGATTTAAGGAAGTCCCATCATGCACTGTAAAAGTGTTATCACTAGAGTTTCAACTGCCACTTTACTTTTCAAATCCCACTGAACTCTGTGCAAAAGATGTTGTTTTAGAATTGCCCGTGTGTCATTATTACTTGGTCGATTTCAGATCTAAAGTGATGTATGCATGAAGGATAATTCACACCTTCTGTAGATAACATAAAATGTGAAATCGACCAACCTTTTGAAGGTGTTTTTATTGTAAATATATCTGTCCAAATTCAAATTTAACCATGCACGTGTGTATGCAGTGGGCGGGCAGTGGTGTCATGTTCACTCACACAGCTGTGCTAACCGCAAGACTTGCTGGGAAGTGCTTAAATCATCCTCTGGGTGGTTTCCAACTGAAATAGCGCATAATAAAGCTTCAAGGAACAGCTAAAACTTGAAGCATTCTCACCATGGTGCAAATATGAGACAGAAGCACAATGCTTGTAACCCCAGGCATGATATTGATCCTTTGTCAAAAAATAGGAAAATATAGGGGAAAAATTTGGGATAAAAAGCCCAAAATTAGGCTGAAAATAAATAAAACACATAAACATTGGTTATACAAAGTACGGATTCCCACCTGTTATCTATCCAATCTATCAAAAAGAATAAAATCAAAAACAACATTTTTTTCATAGTATTTGTAATCAAAAGTTTTCATAACAAATCAAATTGACCAGGTGGCTATAAACATAACTTATACATCTCCAATAGCCTCTCTTGGTACTTGAGATCACTGTACTTTATATCCTATCGTTTATTCTCCTGTATTCAGTAATTGCCAATGTACCTATTCAAATCAAACATTAACCAGTTTTTTGCAACTCAATAAAAAACACTTTGGCAACAGAATACAATTGACACAGGTGGCTGGCAACCTACAAGAAACTAATAAATGCTCAAAAGGCCTAATGTCATATTCTAGTGGCACTTATGATATCTCAGCTTTATCATCTCATATAGCAATTCATCAATTTCACATTACAGTCACAAATGCAACACGTTTGATGTGCAGCAAAGTAAAATCATTTATTTATCATTGAAAGCCAAATTTCATCTTTTTGTGTAATTAACTTGTCACAGTGATACACTGCATAGTGCTGAAAACCACATAAAGATTGTATGTACAGCCTTTAGATGTGCGATCGGTTTCATGATGATAAAAACAATGAGATACATTACAAAATTGGAGCTTATTTTGGCCATATTTCAAAATTGATTCGATCAAGAAATGTCTTATTCTCTTTATCGCATCACAAGTACGATCATGGTGGAATGCTTTCCCATCAATTTAGAGTGCTGCCGCTGTTTGACTAGAATTGGACTTTGATTTGTTGATATAATACACTTATGATGTTTACTGTGAGAGAATGACTTTATCATCAGTCAAATGGCTGACTAGAGAATTAATGGAACTGGATTTAATGCTCCACATGCAGTATACTGCTCTAAACAAGGAGAAAACTCACACAAGAAGTAACCATATTTTAAATATTTCTTTCACATTTATATGTTTGTTACGATTCTACATTGTACTCAAACAGACCGGCAAATGCAGCATTTCTTTGCGTTCATTTTTGCTTGTTTATTTGTTATCTCATCCGTTCAAAGACTAACTAGATATTTAAAATGTGAATGGTTTGGGTAAGGTGAAACCTTGTAAGGTCCTAATTATGCAAAATTCAGTAGATTTTGGTAGATTGGAAAGCTTATGCAAGTTACGTATTTTTGATCACAGTACATACCATTTACAATTGTTGCTACATATTATTCATCTATTCACAAATCAGTCAAATGAAATAATTATAATCACTCACTCATATCAAATCAAATCAAATCAAACCATATCAAGCAATCAAACAATCAAATCAATAATCAATCAATCACATAATTGAATAACAACTGATCAATCACAACTCATTCGATCCAGATTCTATCAAACACATTCTAGACCATATAACATTGCCCAGATATATAAATATGCTTCCTCGTATATAAAAATCCTCATATTTACCAGACAGACACTGCAATCTCATAATTGAGGATAATCATAACAATGCAATGAGGTACAACACTGCTGCATGTTTATACGACTCCGCTAAGTGTTTAAAGAAAAACAACTCACCGGTTATTTGTGGCTACGTACAGAGAAATCAAAATTCCAGTGATAATGGCAAGAGCTTGTTCTTCATCGCTTTTGATGGCACACGCTGCATGCTGATGCTGTTTTTCTTTCTTCACTGATCTCGTTGTTCATCAGCGGTATCAATTTCAATAACACTTTGTCGCTTTAAATTGATGGCTCTCCTACTACCACTTCTGAGAATTACCGCAATGAGTGCTAATTTTGACACTCTTGGTTTTTCTGCTTGAAATGTGCTAATTTTGGAATGCTTTTTCTCTGGAAATGTGTTATATTTGGCACAATTTACGTTGTTTCACCTGAACAACTTTGTCTGTCTGTTTTTATTTCAGTTTAAAAAACAAATTTAGACATGATTGAGAGGCAAGTTATTTAGTCAAATAAGTTTGACAAAGACAGAATACTGTTGTAGTCCACATAAGAAATCAAATTGAACTTGAAGGTGAATAATTCATACAAGAACACATTTTTGAATTTTTACTTCAAAACTATCTTTGCACTGTACGTTCCATAACAGTTATCATGCAAAATATTGTTTATTTTGTGAGGTAAATCCCGAGACCTACATATAAAGCCTTTGTGATATCACCTTTCGGTTTTGAACTTGAACATGTTGATATAGACGATGGATTCATAAGCGACGAGAATACAATATTCATAGATCTAAAAGATGCTCAAAGAGTTTGTTTGCTTCATACACGCTCTACAAACAACGTTTATTTGCTAAGTAAACACCCACCCAAGCAGAAGAACAATATTATGCCATAAGCAATCCAAATATGGAAATTTCACTGCATTTCATCACTTTACAAACTAAACTCTTCAATTCTAACAATCCTTAAATATATCACATGAACCACCTTCATATTGGAAAATATGCCGGGAGCTAAAATGGAAATTTTAGCTATTTCATCACATTACAAACCTTAAAAAAAAAAGGCCAATTCTACTATTTTTAATAATATATCACAAGGGAAATTGTGTTCGTCAAATCCATATTTTATTTCCATCTTATCCATATGCATGCATAACAAGATGCCTAATCAAATGCCCAACAAGGGACAGCGCATCAGGTGAGTATGGCTATGCTGTTATGTCAATAGCTGCCTTGTGCGCATAGTTGTATGATTTTCTCTTTCTGAAATGAATGAGGCAAATGTTGACGAGAACTGCTTGACTGATACTGTAATAGTGGTAATTTGTACACTTTGCCAATTTTGATCTAACGTAATTGTTCATTAACCGCCCATGCCTCTATACGCTCCCACCAAGCAACTTTCGAGACACATGATCCTACATCAATATGTGCAGGATCCCACTAAACATGTATGTATCAAACAAGGAATCATCTTCACACAAAAATCAAATTTTTGGGTTATTTTTATGTTTGCAATAATTATGCAAACAATATAAAAAAAAGCCCATCCAAAATGACTTTGTTAAGCACACTGAGCAGTTAATGAAACAAATATGGTACTAAGTGTTTTTAAATGCATGATTTTGTGTTTCTTACAAAGACCCAATACATAAACGGACTTTTTCACACATTTTTATTTTTGCAATACCCGTTACTTAATTGAGCACAGAAAGCCTGAAAATTATACAGCACCAGTACCATCATACATGCTTTGTGCACATATTATTACCACACATTACAGTTTTTATGATGTCTCAAACCATTTAGACTTTCTCACAGTACTATCAGGGGTAGATAGCAATACGTACCATCTTTCACACTTACCTTACAACATTTACCATTTCTATACAGTATACACACATACTTTATTTTCAAGTGAATTTTAAATTTGGTTATAAACTTTGCACAAATGTATAAAGTATTTATATTGTTGATGTGGGAGATAAATTTATCGAATGTCTTAAATTGAGTATTATTATTGACTGACACTATCCATATGCAATCATTGATTCGTGGCAGCTTTTACTATCACCCAAAATCCCAAATATGTCACCATAAGAATGCTGCAAGGCACAAAAAATACCTGTGATCATATTTATGTAAATAATAAGCTTTAAATTTCCAAACTCTAGTGATTTCATGTCAAATTCAATACGGTTATGCATAATTAAAGTGGGTGGTGAGAAGCAAACCTCCTTGAGGTCACTGACTCCAATATAATGATTCATAATGCAATGATCAAAATCTGCCTCAAGCATGTAGATATAGGAAGGAAAAATGACAACATGGAATAAGAAGTAGACAGTGTTAATTTCGCCAGGCAAGAATTACAAGTGCTAAAATTTCATAATGTCGGAATTTCTCATCATTTTGTATAGCGTCCATCGTTTTTTTACCTGCCATCTCAAGTGGTAGACGATATGCTTTAAGAGTGGCATTTGAATGGTCATTTGATTGTCATGCATGTATGCATGCATAGGAATGGCATGAGGGAAGGAATGGCTGCTTCCTGTCACCACTACTACTTCTGCACTGTCCATAGACATACACTTGTGAATGTCAAAATGGTAGTGTCTTCTAGCTTGAAGTTTTTGTCACAGGTACCTGTGCTGATATTAACACCACAAGCCTTTTATTTTGAAATGAGGTCCAAGAACTGAAGTGCATAAGGAGATCTGTGTGGCCCAATGGCCAATTTGGATAAATCAGTAATTATAAGCAGCGATCAAAATACCTGTTTTCCTCTAGGCGGCTCTATTTTTACAGGTTAATCAGATTCTACTAAAAATATATCATAATTAGTGGGTTTTTTTTCTTTCTTTTTTGCCAACCATCAATTGTTGCCACTTTTATTATATGGGTTACTTATTTTATGAAATGTGGGTAATGATTTATACCCCACCCCCAAATATATTTGGCAAATTCGTTGTGGCATACATGTATTTTGAATCCCTGAATACAAGGTGTATACAATTTAAGCAGATTTGTCAATTTTTGAGGAAAAGCATTATGGGGTCGCCAACCCATCCTTTCCTGAAGAAAATATGATAATGTGTCCTATGTTTGTAACCAAGACAACCATCTTGGGTTTTTTTTCAATTTAAAAAAAGGCCCCAAAATAAAATTTTCCTGCAATCTACAAAAGGAACTTGAGAGAAAAATTCTACAAGCAGCTATTTCTTATGAATTCTGACTTTATTTATTTTATTATAATTGTAATATTACTCTTCTGTGACTAACAAGACCATAAGTGCTAGGCATTTCAAACTCTCTCAAGCATTTTTTGTTCATAATCACAACATAAATAAAGTGAATGGAGTGAATGATTTGTTAAGATACAATATCCTGGTGCGTCCGTCACCTTGTGTAACATAATACTCCTTTGGTGGTATTACCACAACACTTGTTACCTTTCTTTGGTTGACATATCCAGTGGAAAAAATGTACTTTTCAATTTGAATAAGGCGTACAAATGTTGTTCCTCTGAGTCCTTTTATCAGATCTAAGAATAAAGTAAAAATATACATGGTATAGTTTGTTGCTATCTACCACTGATAGCACAGTACACATGGTGCGGTTTACGGTTGCCTACCCCTGTTAGTGCAGTACACATAAATACCACGTGTTTTGCTATCTACTCTGCTAGTAGAGTATGTATGTTGTGTATTGCTATCTGCCTTGATAGCACTATACACATGGTACATTGTGTTTTGCATGTAATCCTGATAGCACTGTACACATAGTTTAATAGCATGTTTTGCTATCCACCCTTGATATTACTGTACAGAATACTACACATAGTATAGTGTGTTTTGCTATCTATCCCTGGTAACACTGTACATGTGTATGGTGTGTTTTGCCATCTATCCCTGATACTACTGTATACATGATATAATGGTATGTTTTGCTATCTACCCCTGATAGCACTGTACACATGGTAAAGTGTCTTTTGCTATCTACCCCTGATAGTACCGTACACATGGTATGGTGTGTTTTGCTATCTACCCCTGATAGCACTGTACACATGATATGGTGTGTTTTGCTATACCCTGATACCACTGTACACATGATATGGCTTGTTTTGCTATCTTCCCCTGATAGCACTGTACACATGGTATGGTATCTTTTGATATCTACCCCTGATAGCACTGTTCACATGTTATGGTATCTTTTGCTATCTACCCCTGATAGCACTGTACACATGATATGGCATGTTTTGCTATCTACCCCTGATAACACTGTACACATAGTATGGTGTGTTTTGATATCTACCCCTGATAGTATTGGACACATGGTATGGTGTGTTTTGCTATCTACCCCTGATAACACTGTACACATGGTATGGGTATGGTATCTTTTGCTATCTACCCCTGATAGCACTTTACACATGGTAAAGTATCTTTTGCTATTTACCCCTGATAGTACCGTACACATGGTATGGTGTGTTTTGCTAGCTACCCCTGATAGCTCTGTACACATGGTATGGTGTGTTTTGCTATCTACCCCTGATAGCACTGTACACATGATATGGTGTGTTTTGCTATCTACCCCTGATAGCACTGTACACATAGAATGGTATGTTTTGCTATCTACCCCTGATACCACTGTACACATGATATGGCATGTTTTGCTATCTTCCCCTGATAGCACTGTACACATGGTATGGTGTGTTTTGCTATCTACCCCTGATAGCACTGTACACATGAAATGGCATGTTTTGTTATCTTCCCCTGATAGCACTGTACACATGGTATGGTATCTTTTGCTATCTACCCCTGATAGCACTGTTCACATGTTATGGTATCTTTTGCTATATACCCCTGATAGCACTGTACACATGATATGGCATGTTTTGCTATCTACCCCTGATAACATTGTACACATAGTATGGTGTGTTTTGATATCTACCCCTGATAGTATTGTACACATGGTATGGTGTGTTTTGCTATCTACCCCTGATAACACTGTACACATGGTATGGGTATGGTATCTTTTGCTATCTACCCCTGATAGCACTGTGCACATGGTATAGTATCTTTTGCTATCTGAGGCTATATTGCCCTTTCCAGCCTAATCGCCATAGACTTTACATATAAAATGAAAAGGTCCATAAACAAGAACAGTATCGAATTGTGTAATTTAAAATGCTGATTGAGCAAGTATGTATGCAATGCATTATAAGTTTTCAAGAGGGGGCCCATATGAAATATTTTTTTATGTATTGTATGTCACTGGCATGTATGGTCTTTTCAAAAATAAAATGTCCATCTGAAACATAGGTGCCCTGACAGCACTGTATACAGTGTTCGAAATAAGCACTTATCCTCTTGTCCTCTTGTCCAAATATCACTGGGGACAACCATATTGAGCTATGTACTTATCCCCTGGATAACTTCAATATTTTACCTCTAAAATATGACACATTTTGGGGATAACCAAAATGTTTTGAGGACAAGCAGAATTTATGCTTTAGTTGTCCTCGGGACAACCTCCATATTTTCCTTATTTCGGACACTGACTGTATATATGGTATGGTATCTTTTGCTATCTACCCCTGATAGCACTGCACACATGGTATGGTGTGTTTTGCTATCTACCCCTGATAGCACTGTACACGGTATGGTGTTTTGCTATCTACCCTTGATAGCACTGTACACATGGTATGGTGTTTGACTCAGTGCTCAACCAATCACCAGCATGTGGAATGAGACTACCAAGACCCACTGCAAGAGTGCAGTAAGCCTGGACATCTGTGATCAAGATGACATAACCGGTCCTCGAAAGCTCAGAAAGTAAAAAACATTCGATTTGTCTATCAAAAAATCACCAATCGTATGAAACAATCCTACAAATGAAACTCTTTAATGGTATGGTGTGTTTTGCTATCTACCCCTGATGATAGCACTTTACACATGGTACATCCCAGCAAACACAAAAATGTTTTTAAAAGATTTTAAGCAAGTTATATTTTGAAAACATTTTAAAAATATTGTTGTAAACACTCAAATAACATGATGTTGAAATATTTGCAGTATGTTATCATAAAATCATAAAATGCGTTTTAATGCTATAAAAACATTTTATATCCTTTATATAACCCGACATTTAAACATTTTCTGATAACCTTTGTTAACCTTTTGCAAATGATGTCAAAACGTTTTGTGTTTGCTGGGATCATGTATTGCTTTCTACTCCTGATAGCACTGTACACATGGTATGGCAAAGTATGCATGGTACATAATTGAACAGTGCACTATCTACCTCTGATAGCGCAGTATTCATATATTTATATTAAACACTTTGAACTCAATGACAAACTTTCAATGTTAATTACCTAGTAACAAAAATATTTTCTCTAAGCAGTACAAATCCCATTTTTCATTAGTCAAATACCCAATGGCTTTCAAATACCTGTAAAGTTGTAAACTTACCCCGTCATACAACCAATATTGGATATTTTACGAATAAATTTGCATATAAATAGCTATATATGGTACAAAACCAGAGTTTTGATTGAATACCAATAGAGTTGGCAAAACACAAAGGACGTTTTATACATTCAAGTCTTGTCCTCGCAAAGAGCTGGCTCTCTCGGACAAATAACCCTTATAATATAGGTCAGAAGATAACTAGTCTGAGGTGTCAAAACAACGGTGTGGCACATTTGTAACCGACGCCTTAAAACACCGATGTGCCACACTTGAATCTGACGCCTTGTGAGTGGCATTAACCTTGCTTCAACATGGTCTAGACAAAATTGTGCATCCATCGATGAACAAATTGTGCATCCATCGATGAACATATTATATGAAAATCTGGGCTAAAACAATAATATGGAACCAATCATGTGGCTTTCATGGAGATTGTTATATTTACAGGTTTGGGAAAATATGATTTGCTATTTTGGAACAGCTATAGAAATATTTTGAAATATATACCTTGAATTTCAAACAATGTTTAAAAAAGTTCTGAGAACATATATTAAAATACTTTATACCTTGTGCATCTTACATTTCAAACAAAGATTTGGGAACACAAATTTGTATAAAATTAAGAAAAGATATGATTTTGTTAAAACAAAACAAGAAAAAAGGTATATATTGAAATTAAATAATCAAAGAAGTGAAATATGAATGCTCAGACAGAGAATCAAATTCACAAAAATACCGCTATGGAGCAAAGTGTATTGGGTGAGGGAAAAACCACCACTTTTGGCGTACAATCTCAACTCCTTGAATGGTACCACAAATGGTACAATCTCTAGTCAAGATTCTATTCCCCAAGTACCCACTGACAACTTTAATGTTCTCATAATGAAAAATGCATCCACTTACCTAGTTTCTTTCTCTGTTAATTGCTTCATGGATCATCATCTACACCCAGTTGACTATATTATCCATCCACACAAAGAGGTAATGGTGTCCCACGTGCGTGCTGCAAAACCAGAACAAGGGGAAAGAGACAAAGATTAATTTCAAAACAAGCGGAAGACACGATGCGCAGTGTGAAATGTGGAATTTTCGCAGTGACTTTCTTTCACACACTTAAAAATGGCCTTTGTCTGATGTAGCGCAATATCGTTATGATGATTAACAATTACGGCAACTTAATTTTGTGTTGGAACCCCATATTTTGTTGTTAAACCCTAAAAAGACACAAAATGAAACATACACGTAAAAAAAATCTGCAAAAATTTAATTGTTCACAAGTTCTGGTGGTTCATGGTATATTTTATTAGTCACATGAGTTGATGGGGCCACTAATACACTATAATCCCATCTGCCTAGCTACTTGTTATTTGCCTAGATTTTAATTGGGCCATGATAATATGCAACACCGCGTTACGTACATGACTCTCACGTATCAAATACCGCGCCGACTTTGTCCGACATGAGAAGACATTGTCATGGGGCATCATATATTGGCTCTTCCAGACAGTGAAAAAAGGAAAAAAAATATCTAGTGAAATGTCGATTGACATTGGTGTCATATCAGATGGTGCCGACAATGGATTTCAAATATGCCAATCCATCAACTACATTATGTTTATTTTCACTATATGTCATCTTCAGAAGATGATATATACAACATTTTTTATAGAAGCTTGAAATTAATTATGAGCCTCATCTGCCACCTGTAAGCACATTCTAGATTGTAAACCTAAAAGAGGCTAGTCACCATCTAATCAGCAATGATCACCTACAGAATATGATTAACAAGATTCAATTTTTTAACATCAAAATGTTTCCCAATTTCTTGGTCCTGTTACACCTGATGGTTTGCAGGCATCTTTTCATTGATTGATAACGCTATGTTGGGTGTCACCAATTAATCATCTTCAAAATACAATGAACATAGTTTGTAATCAATTTTTGCTCCACAACCCTGGTAGCTGAAATGTACCTTAGTACTGATGAAAATGGTAAAGATGAGGACATCGCCGCTTCATCTTCCAGATCATCTTATCTTCAGAAGATGACAAACAAGACAGTCTCACAAAAAGCCAATAAACTTATTTTTTGGTCCCACCATGCCTGCTGGCTGGAGGGCGTCTTATAAGCAATCTGTAATAGTAAGTGAGTCATAAAAACACTTATATGCGCCCTTATAATCCTATAGGTGTCGCCTTCATGACTACTAGCCTACCAGTATGCCTCAAGGTGGTAGCGGTGGCTCCAACTTAATACGATAAGTCTAATCATAAATGTATATTTTAGATACATAAATATTGTATTAGATGAGGTAAGGGTATTACTATGCAATGTTGCAATATACATTAAGTGATTTCCCCCCTGTCACCAAAAGTTTTTTGGCAATATGGGCACATTCAATTATGATCTTAAGATGAGTCACTAATAAGATAAAAATTGTGCGATATACCACAAATAACATACACTACTTCATTGGCTATTAACTCTGGGAACCATAACAAAGACTTTTCACTTAAAAGTGCTGTTTTTTTCCCTTTGATAACAAGCTTTCTATAAGACTGTGAAGCCAATTTGCAGACAAAAATATGCCGACTACTTAAAATTTATGACAAAAATTGTAACTTGATTCCATTCATGCAAATGAGTGCATAACTGTTTGGCAAAATGTTTTTGTTTCAAAGCATTTCTATTCCAAAGGGTCATTGTCCAAACATGATGTTCTATGGAAAAGCATAAACTTGAAATGCTCCTAATGAACCTTAAGGCCTCCACAGAAAAGCGTGTTCTGACGAACAATCCTACAAATAATGTTTGGAACAAAAAAACTTCGGAATATCGCTCTGACTCCTTTGCATGGAATAACTAAGCTTGAAGTTAAATTGCAGCTTTTTTTTGTTCAGCCTATATTTGTACACTAATACAAGATTATTGAAATTGAGTCTTTGTATATTACATTTTAGAAATTGTAATTTGCACGGATTTTGCCTTATAATTGCATCTTCTTAAATCACCCAAGACAAGACATTACCATACTTCTTCCTTTTCAATCTTCCAAGACCGTAACAACATTTTTCTGTTTATGTAATCGGCTGCATGAAAGAGACAAGGACTTAAGTAATATATGACCAATGTCTGATGGATCCCAATATATCAAAATACAAATATAACCAACTTTCTTTTTATCATTTATTAACAAACAACAAAAACACAGGTAACCAACACTACATCACGTTTAGCTAATTACCATCTTTGTTGAACCGTCAGAAACAAACGTGTAGTACAAAAAGCGATAAATGACTCCGAGTCTTGTATCACTTTGCAGCAGAAAGATATGTTTAATGAGCCATGATAACACACTACGATGCACTTGAGAACCACTCGCTGTAAAGACAGCAATTTATGCTCCATTGGGTATTAGTTAAACATTAAAACATGCCATTTTAATGGCATTTTGATATTTTTATTTACCAATTTATTCTATATATGATTCGGTAACGAGTTATTAACCCTTATAAAAACAATGATTTTAAAGGAAACATTTTTTAGTGTACTGAAGCTAGGCATATATTTTTCTTTTTACATTATTTGAAAGTTTGTAGTTCAAACCTGTATCAAACTAGCATGAACCCGAGATGTTCAACCCACTGTTTAAAAAATCCAACATACCTACTCAATGACTAAAATATCCCATAAACTGCTTGAAATATTAAAAACAAATTTTCCACAATAAGTCAACGTACCTTATAATAAGCCTATAGGGAGAGCATTCAATGTTTCCAATGTCATATTGGTCATGATAATGGTACATCATCTAATGGTATTCATCTTTTGATTAAGATGACTGGCACCAGTAGTCCAGACATTTCAGACACTATATCATTTGGCTGGTAATTTTGTGTGGGCTTTTATTGCTTTGGTCAATTTTGCAAGCCATATATCAACCTAATTCAAAAGGCAAATGTGCATGTCACCTACATTTATCACAGCATCATCATATATGGTAAAATGATATTTCACTGGCTTCTACCTTGTCCTAGACAATCAATTTCATATGAAATGCAACACTTTGGTAGTTAATTACTTTAATTAATTATTTTATAATCAAATGACATGCAGTCCCACACACTTTTAATCACAATAATGACTATGTGCACGTTTGATGTACACAATATCAAAATAAGTCAATTTCCATTATAATTATTATAATCAAATGACATGCTCACATGCACACTTTATATCCTGCACACTTTAAATCACAAAACGGCATTTGATACACAATATCAAAATAAGCGAATTTTAATTATAATTTGGTGTACACAAACATTGTTTACTAATCACTAAAACATATATATCCGAATCTTGTATGCATGGCAAAATCATGATGTCTTCTGAAAGCTGGCTTATTGGGGTGATTATTTAGCCAGCCTCCTGCATCAAATTTTATCAAGCACCACTCTCCACAATTTGCACAAAATTATTTTGGGCGGCAACTCATCTTATGGACTACGCTCACATGTGTAGTTCTGTAGCAACATTACTAAGAAAGTAAGGATGAGGGTCCTGCTAGTTCTCACATTTAGAGACAAAAGAATGATGATTCAGTGAACAAACAAAGCATGGAAACCATGGTTTTAAAAAAAGATAACATTTTTGGTCATCCTTATAGTTCAGCATATTATAAAAACAGCATTACCATAAGTAACGAAGGAAGGTAGTCCTCAGCTAGCTAATGTAGTTCTCTCATTTAGACAAAAGAACGAAGATTCACTGAACAAACAAAGACTGACAATCCAAGATAAAAGAGCAACATACTTGGTCAGCAACTGTTAATATTATACACATCCCCACAATCCAAATGCATATCATGATTATGCTGTAATTTTGTCACTCATAATTGTAAAAATAACCAGTGTTAATCTAATGAATTCAACAAACCATGGAAAAATAAAGTAACATGTGATCAATTTGAATGCAAGATACATCCTTTGGCACCATCACAGGTATTTCATCTTTATCACTAAAAGATCCATTTTCTGATTGACAGCACATTGGGTTGTATTTCATCAGACGCTGTGGATACATGTAGATACATAACCTTCTCCTTACCCAGGGCCGTAGCAAGGTCGAAAAATGTGGGGCGGCCATCACAAATATGGGGCGGCCAAATTAAAAATCTATGCCCATATTGAAATAAAGATACAAAGAAAAACATAACAAATTTCTCAAAAAGTGGGGCGGCCATGGCATCCCCGGGTTAATAAGACGGGTTAATTTTTGATTTACTACAAAAATTATTTCAGATTTATATTTTTCATTACCGGTAATTTTTTTTTTTTAAATGAGTACAACATTAACTATCTTGTATTGGTCCAACGGCTCTTAAAAAAAGACCATGGTAATTATTAAATTCAAAAATATTACTGTGATATTTAAAAAACTGAACCTATATGCAAACTGCCTGTTTCCAAGATCTATGCAGATTTATTTTTACGAGTTGGCTTCATCAGAAAATTCAAATTAATCAATGAAATTTGCTTTTATAACTCTCCCATTCACTCCTCTTCTTGAAACTTGATCTTGCTAGCGTGCTGGAGGTAATTCAAGCGTCATTGTTATTCGGCCGTGCGTGTTTGCGTATGACTGTGCGCTGTGTGCATCACGGTGAGCAGACGGTCCTAAACAATGAAACCATCAGATACTAAGGTGGTGACAAACTAGTCGACCTTGCTAAACGAGAATGTGTGCATACTTGTACAGTATTAAACCTAAAAGCAAAAATGACAACAATGAAAATGTAACGCAAAACTGTACCAAATCTTAGGGGACATAATGTGATTCAGCCCAACGTTGCATCCGTAATTCAGAAACAAAATGATGACAGCAGAAAATACCCCCTGTGGAGACTTCCAAGATGATAGGAAGCTCTAAATACATAATTTTTGAACTAAAATTGGCTTTTGTACCAATATAATTCTATGCATAATTTACACGCACGATGAGTTTATGGCTGCTAGGTACAAGACACAGATAGCTAATAGTTCCTTTGCTTGGAGCATTTATGATAATCTGCATAACACTCTTGAATCCAGACTGGTCCAGATCTATTTTAATTTGCATTACCCACAACGTGTACAAATAACCAACCTGAATCAAATTATTTTGCACAACCTTTAAATGCAACCCCAAAATGTACACACAAAGCAGCATAAACTATAGTGGGATAATTTGGATCACAAGTAATGCAGATTAAACTGGATTTGAAAGTTCCATATTTGATAGCCCCATTCAGCTCCCATCTTGGATCCCTAGAGCGTGTTACGTTTTTTCTTACAAGTGCCAAAATTGTTTTAAGTAAAATCCTGAGTTGTTTTAATATGGAAAATTTACAATCTACATGCTTTGCGTAGCCCTAAAGGCTCGAATAAATTCCCTTTTGTCTAGGGTTGAAGACCTAATGTGTTATAATAAAAGCTCTAGAATTTCCATATAAAACTGTTCACCAATTATTTCTCTCCCATTATTTCTCCTCTCTACTAACAGCGCTTGGTTACTATTAAAGAGTTTTTGTTTCCGTTTCCGCTGAAACCTTATCATTTCAAAGATGTAAAAATGTTTAATTTAAAGATTTTGTACCCAACGGGTGAAACAACTGTGCTACAGTTCACCTGATCACATCAACAAAATGTAATGAAACTGTATCAAACACATTCTGCATTCATAATTTGCTCTTAAATGAAATTTGCAACCATTGATATTATAATTTCAATCCATAAGTGTATAATAATCATAAGCAGTTCATTCTTGACTTCATAATTTACTCATAAATGTTCGCAAAAAATTACAGACTTAATACTGAAAGTGATTGATATATGACACCTTTTTTAAAATCAAATTTTTAAAAGTGAGAATTTGTTTCAAATATCACATTTTGAATTTATTTAATACAATGACAACATAATGAAGACGTGCATTATCATTTCATTAGCCTATATACACTTTTCAAAGTATTACAATATTTCGATTTGCAATAAGGTCAATGTTTTTATTCGGTATTTAGATTTAAAAAAGCTTACAAGACAGAAACATGATCCTGTATATCTCAGGTGTAACCTATTTGTGAAAATAAGGCCAATGATTTTGTTGTTTCAAGAGCTGTATACTATTACATTATCTACTTGTTTTGAAAAACTCTCTCATATCTGACAAATTGAACCACACATCATCAAATGAATCTAGGTTACCACTTTTGTTTGTTTGGTTGTTTGTTTGATGGTTTCTGATAATGCTGAATCTTATTTGTTTGTTTCTTGTGTTTCATTTCTTAACCACAGGTTATGCTGGTTTCAGTTAAATTATTCAAATAGGTAAGGACTTGTTTTCTGGGTTAAGCAAAGCATTAAGCAAATAATAATAAAGTGAAATAAATAAGTCACCAAACTGCTTTAAATTCACTACTTCATACACTGCTCATGGTTTACCAATAGCATATCAAGCTCCCAAATTGCCCTACTTTCAATGATCTACTGAAGATAGCAGTAAATTCATATTTTTGATTAATGACACACACCTTAAGCCATTTGATGAATTAGGGATGTGACTTTCAGGGCATTTGTTAGAACCATTAAGAAGTACTCAGGGTTGCCAACAAAATTTCAACCCAAATTGTGGGTCAAATAATCGAAAAGTCACCCAATTTTTCTCTTAACCGTTGGTTTCTATGGGACAGAAAACTACCAAAAGTCTCAAGAGCCAATCTTCAAAAATCGCCTAATTTTTTTTCTTCAAAATTGGTTTCTATGGGACAGGAAATTGTCAAGATTGCCGGGAAAATCTTCAAAATTTGCTCAATTGGGCTACCAAATCACAGGTTTGGCAACCACAGAAGTATTAACTGATTAACATCTGGCTGTAATGCCCTGCCCCAAATGACATTTTGGTTTTGATTTTGATCTCCAGAAAAAGAGCTATGTCCAACAGCAGTGTCTCCAGAGCATAAATTTTGGCCAGGTACCTTTTAAAAACCCTGGGTCTCAAAGCTTGTCAGTAATTGAAAACCTAATAATGCGGAATGCTTTTTTATGTGTCAATACAGGCTTTGGAACAAACATTTTGGGCAAAAATATCCAATGCCTGTTGCGAATTTTTGAATAGGATTTTTATTTAAATAACCATATGAAAACCCTGACTGAAACAAATATATAGTGATATAAATCCACTTTTTTAAATACAGAATGCAAAGCAAAAAAAAATGGGAGTACAAATGATGAACTGTGTACCCTGTAAAATGGCATTTGAAATTTTTTTTTACAATCTCCTGAATTACATGTACTTTAATGACGAAATGATGTAGTTTCTGTTCTTATTTCTTATTTTTTGTTGATTGTTTAATCAAACCCCACATCTTTAATTTCCACATGTAAGCAATGCATTTTACTAAATACCAAATCAATACCATGAGACAGTGTTCCTTACATGACAGAAAAAAGAGAACCTGCTTTTTTTTTGAAGCGTTATCTGTCCCTTAAGATGGACTTTTACAACAGTCAACACAATAACATGTGATGTCTTAAAAGAGAAATAAATTAGCCAGCGATTCTCATCCATTTAGAATGGTCCAGATTGTTACATAGTCATGTCACAAACAAACCGAAATTATACTACTTCACTTTTTAATCAAATCCTGGCCGGAAAGCAACACAACGAGGCCACAACCTTGTTTACAACTATTGTGTTGATACGTGGATGGGCTGACGAATTAGGCCACAAGCTGGAAGGAAATTTTAGCCGGTCAGTCCCATCTGTAATACCATCTCCTGATAACAAGTTCCATTAACCCATTAACCAAATGAACTCTTGAACTAATGTGTCCATTTTAAGGGTATTCAAACTCATTCCTAGATCATTGTCAAAGTGGACTGTTTTAGATGAGATTACTGAACTTGGCTCTTGGTTATGGTGCTATTTAGCTTTGTAGTAATAGTATTGGTCAGGATGACCGGGAAGATGACCGAAGATGGCTTTCTGTGTGATTAGATCTGACAAGGCCTGTAGTGCATTCAGGTTAAACTCTATTATACAATTTAATTTGAGAACTATATACATCCGTACAATACAACAGGTTGTTTCCTGAGGTTCTACTGAACAGACTTGTAGTTGTAAGTGAATTCTTCTGGGCAAAGTGTATCCGGAGACTCAAAGTTGACAAAATTAACTCCATTTCAAACGGAATGGAAATTAAACAGAATTCCCTGTGATCCCAGTTGCTTTGAGTCACAAACAGATGAGTAGGTAGGATTCAAACTTCAATACTAACTGCATTAAACCAAATTTATTTAGGACACAGTTTGCTTTAGGATGCCAAATTTGGTTTGCTTGAAAAATCCACAAATTTGAAGAAAAGGAAGAAGCGCAAAGTAATTGGTATGCAAACCAACAGATCCTACCAGATCCTACAATGTCACGACAAGTGTAATTGTCTGAATTCCACCTGAATAAATAGTACAGTTGGCATATATGAGATGCTGGAATACCCAGCGAGCTGTATAAATGAGTGAGTTTCCATTAAATCAATGAAAAAACACGTCTGAAACAGCAGGTTGCAATTCGCAAGGAAAAAACAGCATTGGTGAGTCACAAGTCACTGCAAACTGATCTGTATCAAAAAGACAGGGGAGTTTTATCCGAAAGCTTTCAGGTGAAATCCACCAGATTTGTGTGAAAATGGAAATGATAAAAACTGATATCATATCATCATCAATGATTTTGATTAAATCAATTTGATGAAAATAGTGCAATTTTAGAATGGGGTAAAATGGTAAAAAAAGGTGATTCACATACCCTAAAAACTTGTATTAAATCTATTTTATTCCATTTGTTGGGCACTTGATGGTTACATATAATTTGATCACAATTTTGAGATGCTATGCATGGTATGTACTTTTGGTACTCTACAACTTTGAGTAGTATTTTATCATCATGAAGTAGCTTTAAGTATATTTCATTGGAAGAAATCTATTCCAAATAACAATATGGGAAAAGATTTATCAAGATAAAATGAAGAACTAATCACAAAAGTTTCAGTTGTAATTTAGCAAAGCAGAATTTTTGGTGAGATGGGAGTCACACTTTTAAAAGTAGTTCTGCTATATGGGTTTAAGTATATAAGGATTATATTGGGGCATTTACTCATTTCAACCATTCTTGTTGTCAATGCTGTTGAAATCTACTCCTGTGATAGATATTGGATTCAGAATTTAATTTTGACTTGATTTGCTTTACAAATAGAGTCTTTTGCATTTCGAAGATCGACTCTGAAAAATTCCCTCGCACATGATGTATGAAGCATAACTTGATGAATAACTTGTAAGCAAGGTACATAGTCCCACCATAAACCACCACTAGCTAATTCAATCAAACACTGCAATCCAACAGCACTGTGAGGAAACCTATGATGAACTCAACGGTAGTCAGAACAGGTGCTGAAAATTTGATCAAGTCAAGTCATTTTGCAGGTAACGTTGTAATGCTAGCCCACTATGCTAAAATCCCTTCCCGTCACGGTTTGACAAGGCGTAAATCGCCAAAGTGCTGCGTTATCAATGATCACACCAAACGACAATCATGTTCTGAGTAAAGAGGGCGGTTGTCACTGGTATGGTGCATATTGAGTGTCCTTATCCTGTACTGGTGCTGAATATTTTTTCTGCTTCGAAAATGGGTCAAAGTTTGAACTAAACAGCAAACAACCTTTGGGTTTGACCCTTTGGTTGAAGAACTAAACATTGCAACCACGTGGCAATACAAAAAAAAAGATGAGTAATTTTGCCCATGAGATCACCAACTTTACACACAAATTTAGCCCACTACATTCAAACGGTCACAGTTGCTTGAACTTGATTGAATCAACGCATGATTAAAATCACTGTACGATTGATGCCACAATAACCATTGTGAGTTGCCAGTTGTTGACCTGTGGTGAATTTTGCCAAAGACGAAGTAAAACATTGATGACTAGCCGAGACTATTGTGTCCACTTTGAATAGCAAAGCCCCTAGATATATCACTAACCAGGTTCATCTTTTCAGATATTTTCAATAGCTATTTGTAAATCGGACAATACTGCCCAGCATAAGAAAATTCCATCTACAATCCTATCTCGAGGTCTTTTTTCACTATTATCTGAACGGATGGACGGAAGACGATAAGCTTCGCTTGTAAGGGGGAGAAAATTATAAATGTCATCTTCAAAAGGCTGTTACAAAGAATTATGGATTAGATTAATAAATGGCTTGCATCCCTATTTATCAATAATGAATTATGTGGTGGGTGGGAAATGGCATGGAAACATGGATGGGCAGCTCATTTGACAGTTTTTCAAAGTTACCAGATTTGAGATTTTAAGACCAACTAAGGGCAATGGTTTGGGTTGGGACTGAGACCATTTATCAGTAACATTTCACCACCATTTTCCAATTCTTTTATTAATCATATTCATTACGGAAAGAAATTGTCACAGATTAATATACTCAGGGAAGAAAGACCAGTTTGAAATGCGGGAGGAAACCGGAGAACCTGCAGAAAACCTGTGAGAGTGAGTATGGATTGGAAATAAAGTGATCTGGAAACAACAGGGGCTTGAACCTGGGACCTTAGTGGTGCGCAGCAAGGACAGAAGTGCTACATGCTAACCTAGTTCCCCAACTACTTGGTGCAAAACATGTGCAATATGCCTGCGCAAAGGTGGTGATGGTGTGTTTGGCGGATATAGGGAACCCCTGTCACTTCTGAGTGTCTTTTTCTCTTCTTTTTGGCATTTTAATGTGGCCTATACACATTCAATTTTATTGGGCAATACCAAAGACCCTAGATACAAGAGTGGATACAAAATCTACTGTTTATGCATTGTACACATGAACATTAATAGTGCATGCTAGATTTTGTATCCACCCTTGTATCTAGGTTCTTTAATATTGATCAATAAAATTGAACGTGTATAGGCTGCATAAGGAAATGCAACTTCCCATGCAGCAGATTGCCCACAAATAGCAACTTTCTCACATTTGCATTTTTAAAAAAAACTTTGAATTTTGAATAGCCAAGTTAAAAATTCAACACTTTGTACAATACTGGAAAAGTCTTTTCAAAATCCCCCTATTGAATGGCGCTAGTCCTTTTGAAGGATTAACTTCAGCTCTCTATGTCATATGATATATATAAACCCTTTGGAAATGGTAAAATTAACTGAAAAGCCACAAAATCTTTCAAAATTACTTATTCAGCCAAACGATATTGTCCTTTTCAACAAACCAAAATTGAACTCATCTATTAAGTCTATCAAAGTACATAAACATTTACAGGCAATAATCTGACAAGTGTACGAAGGCAAAATGCAACATGTCAAAATGTATTTTGAGATAATGTCACCAGTGAAAAATTCTATTCAAAAAGTCAGATAATATTACGTCTATTGAAATCTGCAATCTAAGACCTGACAATCTTTTTAAACAAATAATAATACAATACACATAGAATACAAATGGATGTAATGAGCTTCATGTACAAATGTACAATTAGTGCACTTCATACCGATCAAAGTTAGTGGTGTACCTTAAATGATCCTTGTGTATCAATTATTACAATAAGAACAAGCCACAAAAAGAGTTGCTGTATGAAAAACTAAATGCAGGGTGTATCAGTCCCCGATTCAAATAGAATTAGAAAAACTGTTTTTAAAACCACTGACTGATCCAATGCTAGACATGCCTTTATTTATCTAAATCTGAATGTATAATGATCAAATGTTAGAATTCTCAATTTTTTAAAAACATTTTGCCATCCCTGTTGTACCAAGCAAGCAGCATGAGTAAAGAGTTAACCAAATTACCCATTATGGATAGAATGCTAACTTTATGAATAAAATTTAAAGCAAGCCGACACAGGTCAGGAAAAGGTTAACCGAGGAATTAAATAAATTTTTCACATGGGTAATTATTTGCAATCATATATTACACAATTCAACACTATTTTTGAATTATCTTGTTCTAGTTTTTCATTTTTTTTTTCTCAGTTTTAATAATTTTTAATTGAGAGTGGCATTTTTTTTTTTTTTCATTTTCTTCAATTTTGTTTCTTCCTTTTCTTATGTTTCTTCCTCTTCACTCCATACAAGAGAGCCTGCTTAAATGTAAGCTTTAAAGTTTGGTTTGAGCAATTTGCTTGAGACTGGTCCTATCAGGACCCAAGCGTGTGTCCACCGGACTAATTGGTAAGAAAATAAATGAACATTTGGATACAAAATATCCTTTAATTAATCAGGCATGAGACTGCACTTTCCTAAAAAAAAACTGAAAATGCACATGAAAATGGACAAAAAGTACCAAAAACAGGCTGAAATGAAATAAAGCTGCGGAAAATTTGACTAAAAAAACCTGAATTCAGTTTTAAAACTGAAAATTCTCATGCCTTTTTAATGCAAAGTGCATGAAAATTATCAAAAGTGAAAATTTCTACTTTTAATTAATAAATGCAAGTTTCAACACACAGGTGAGAGGATTGTACAGACTAAGCAATACTAACAAATGAAATTCAATCCGCAAATCAGCAAACAGATATACCCAAAGTGGCAAACCGTTAATCTTATTGTAAAATATAGCTTGGCTAAGATTTGAAGAAAAGCATTGTTTACATTAAAAGCGTAACTAAGGAATGAAATGGCAGTGTAAGTGGATATGACGGAACTCTCTTTCTCCTCTTTTGTTTATTGTTTGTTTTCAAACTCAAACACTCCGCGGTAAAACCTACTTGTGCTAAAAGTAGCTGCACTTGATTTTTACCACAAGCTGTTCTGTCATAAGATACGAGTTGGTAGATGCTGGATGGATCAAAACAGAATTAGACACATTTTGCAATGTTGATTTTTAAGTCATCATGACTGGTATTAGTTTGCACATGATCTAAGGTGGTTACAGTTTAACGAGTTTCTCAAAGCAAAATAAAAATCAGATGAAACTAAGATGCTGACATTATTCATGAAATTAAAAAATCCATCTAATAATGAGTGAATAACTTCATTCAAAAGCATCATACCTTTAAGATCAACACCCACCCACCATTTCCGAATTTGTGACGTACAAGTACTTGATCTCTCGTTTTTGTTTGAGTGGTATTACCAAATTTCTCATCACTATTCACACAAAGGGGAAAATGTGTCAATCGAGTGGCAAAATTGGAACATTTATTCCAAAAATCAGAGCAGAGTTGACAGTTTCCTGATATCAGTAACTCCCAAAGGTTCATCACTTTCATCTTAGGAAAATCTCACAGATTTATGTCTCTGTAATATAAAAGATGCTGTTAACTGATTGTAACCAATCTTTGTCATCCCCTACTTGATAGCAATACATGCATCTTTGAATCTGACTAGTACTGTAAGGCAGCCAATGATGCGTCATGACTTGAAGACGGGACTCAAATTTATGCCTACTGAAGTGTGCATAACTACTAATTATGAAACAAGAAGTTTGCAAAATGCTCATCTCGTTGCACAAGCAATAGAATTTTACCAGGCATCGCTTATGAACCCCGCTTCCTGCACTATGTGCATCTGTGGGTAATCATGCTTGTCAGCGAACTTTAAAAACATTTTGCATCTCATGTTTTAACTTTTTAGAGAAAAGATGTCTCTTTTTTTAAACTAATTCATGAATTGTTTGTTATATTGTCTACTACTTTTACACAAGTGTGTTTTAGACTGATATTGGACTCTGTCATTTTCACATTTGCTAAAAACATGGAAGTGGTTACCTTTTCTGAGTCTCTGTTGAGCAGCAATGTAGTAGCTTGTGACACCATCATGAATGATTGTAAAAACAACACTGAATGAAGATGTTGCAATGTTGTCACAAGTTACATGGCTGCTCATCAGCAGACTCTGATTAGGTAAACTCGTGCTGCTACAATACGCAATTGGGTTCTATGTGCGCAGATTTTTTTTTTCGCGGATGTGGAGAGTCCCTTGACCTAGAGCCAAGTGCTGCAGTCATTTGTGGTTGATTTTTGAAAAAATTGTATCTAAAAGGGGCATAACTTGTGATCACCTCAATGTATTCAGTATCGAAGTTACGTAATGTTACTATGTCAACGGGATCACGCGCTAGAGTAATGAACCACGATCGAAATGATCACCACATAAAGTATATGGCACTCGAAGGCATACCAAAGTAGCGTGATCCGTAACCAAGAGAATTACGTAACCACTTCGATGCTGAATTGAAGATCAGAATTGTGTACAAACCCTAATGCATTTTTAGATCTTTTAGAACACGAGATACAAATCTGCCCTTTTTGGATACAAAATTTAAATTTTTTGGTGACTTTTTAAATTTTTTTTTTTTTTAATCAACCACCAATGATTGCAGCAATTGGCTAGGTCTAAGGACTCTCCAAATCCACAAAAATATTTTTAGCAGGCCTTATTAGGTAAACTATTAAATGGAACAGATTGATTCAGAAAACCTTTCTCTCAAGTAACAACTCAGCACCTGTTATTTTAAAAGAAAATTTTGTTAACTACGGAACAAGCAAGAGATTATCTGCACCTTTAAGGGCTGGGGTATGAACGTTTGGACAGTATTTATTTTGGGACATTAGAGCACATCAGACATATCGAATTGCATTCTGAATACGAAGAATATTCTTCTGATATCAAATAATTTTGATTTTTTGAAATTAGCAATTTAATACACATTTTATGGCAAATCATTAAAATTGATATTTTTGATATTTAACAGTACTCAAGTAAACTTTACAAATCTGATGATTTATACTTAAAGTGTATGTAGGTGGGATGAAAAGCCGACGATCAATTGAAAAATTTGACCTTTCGTATTGAAGATATGGATTTTTTTTTCCAAAACACCAAAAAAAAAAAAGGTCTTTTTGGGAAAAAATCCATATCTTCAATATGAAAGGTCAAAATTTTCAATTGACCGTCGGCTTTTCCTCCCAGCTACATACACTTTAAGAATATATCATTAGATTTATATAATTTACTTCGAGGACTGTTATATATCAAAATTTGAAAAAATATTAAATTTTTACAATTTGTCATAAAATTTGTATTATATTGTGATTTTCAAAAAATGAAAATTATTTGATATCAGAAAGACATGCTTCGTATTCAGAATGCAATTCGATAGGTCTGAGGTGCTCTCATGTCCCTCAAACAATACTGTCGAAACGCAATAAACGCTCATTCTAGATCCCTTAAGCATTTCGACTCAATGTTTCACATAGTTCCACTTCCCAGAATCAAGTATGTGTGACCATGTTTAAAACTCCTGAGATTTATAAGTCTGTTCCATTTAGTAGTGTTAAACAATAGCACAGTGTTCCAGTATTCCACATTTCCTGTGCTCTAATTCCATCCATGATTATTATGCTAAGCATTGTCTACTTTCTGCCAATTCATGGTTGCCTCTCAACCCTCAACACACACATAATTAGGGTGATTTTAAATTACCCACCATGACTTGTTGCAGGCAACCCAGAGAAGACATGTTACAATTCACACAATGCATTGCTTCCATTTCAATGTTCTGTACTAATTTGCAATACAATTCAACATGGGTCGATAGTGAAAGGTACCTCAATGAACAGAGCACATCCAGAGCTTGTAAATCATGTTTATTTCATGACTATCTACCCATGTTTACCCAGTCTATTCTTAACTTGAAGACAAATGGAACATGTACAAAGTAATAGGAGTGTCATTTGATGAAATGAGGTGATGCATCATGTTGCAAAGGATTCTGGGAAGGATAAGATATCTTCTCTAAAGGCAAAACATCTGTTGCTACTTCTGTATTCAATGTACATCCCAGCTAAATTCAAATTTGGTAACTTAATTTGGAATCTATGATATGCTGAATTATCTAACTGTATCTTTACCTTTTGGAACAAGAAAATAACACAACATGGTTACCTAACAATGGGGTTTGGGTGTTTTCTTTCTTTTGTTTGGATTCGAGATTGGGCTGCTAAAAAGGCATCACTAGAAGTAGGGTCTTGTGCACCTCCGGCTTGAAAAATTTCAAGCAATGGTGCATTTGAGTGTTCTAATTCCCTACACAGATACAAGAGAATGAATGCACAATCAATCTTACGTGACCATGTATTTGATGTAAACATTCCACATCACCTTTGCGTATTCTTTAACTAGGTCATTTCCATCCGTTATCATGGTTATGGATGCGCTGGCATTCGTGAGTAGAGCACAATTTGGATCGGAATTTTGTGAGGCCTATCATTAAAGATTTCTTTCAACCAGAAAAGTCGAAAATGTGTGTCTACTGTTACGGATGATATTAAACGAAAACTGAATGAAAAAAATTGAGGTACAAAAGATTTAACTTAAAATTATGTGAAATGTTATGTGAATGGTATAGAGCCAAGAAAAAAATAGTCAAAACTGACACAAATTTAAGTTCACTTGAAAGCTTCGACAATACATATTAAAAGAAATCCCAAACAAGTGTACACTGAATTAAGTAGCATCTCCATCAATTACCTTAAGATCTTTATGCTACCTTTAAATAAAGCTGCAGAAATTTTGACTAAGAAAAACTTAATTCAGTTTTAAAACTGAAATTTCTCATGCCTGAATTATAAGCAGGATTATGCAATCGGATCATGTAGGATGCATGGACTAGCAGTCGGTTTTGGTTTTTGCTGTATTGTTTTTGAATGGCTCAGTAGTACAAGGGTTAAAGGATAGTCAATGTATGAATGAGCAGCAAAAAGATTTTGCAAAATGAACTTTCTGGAAAATATCTTGCCATGAAATTAAAAAGTCATCAGTTAATTACCTGAAATTGACAAGTAATCTACACCCAAAATGAGGTCATTTTCACACTAATTTTGAACGCATTTACAACAGGAAAATCACCTTTTAAATCCAATCTACCAAATATAGCGAATAAAAACAATTCTTTGCCGCTTAAGATGGCAGCATGATAAACCACGCAGAAACTCTAAATTCAATTAGCTCCACAAAAGAACCGCCAAAAAAGGGGGGCCTTTTGACTTCCGTGACAAATTGATTCCGATGTGGTGCGATCACTAGAAATTCTTTACGGGTATCTGTACTTTTTTAGCACCTGTGAATTTCCTTCTTTCTCAATTTTAATAATATAAATATCAAAATATGACTTACTAATACTTCAGTTCTGTGATGCATAAAAAGCAAGTTCAAACCAATTTCGGCTATTAATTGTCACAATTTTCCGCATCTGTGACTTCACCGTAAAACACATTCATGTGCCTCTCCTATTAAAAATATACTCATAACATTGAATGACCCATAATGCTTAGCTGATGGTATTGTCCAACTCGAAACCTGTATATAATGCTACCACAATGCAAAAAAGACAACCAACCTATAAATTATGAAATAATTGAATTTAAAGACCTTCTTTTGTCTGCCACACACGTTTATTTGAACACATAAGTAAACCGTTCTCCCTGCAATTTTACACCGTTTTGAACTCATTCATGGAGTAATAAAATACACAATAAATAAATTGAACCAATCTCAAGAGTCAATTTGAGGCAAAATAGAAGCAATCAATAGCAATTTACATCGAAATTATTTTCCAAAGTGGTCCCCATTCAACATTTTCCACATCATTTAATGTATACACTGAATTTAGAGTACTGGTGTACTTTTATATTGTGAGAATTTATTTACATTTAGCAAAACCATTTTGCTAAATAATTTACTTCTGACTATAAACATCTGCAGATTTTTTTTTGTGTTATAGATGCTGTACGTGCAGCAATAGTTTGTGCGCATGAGACAAATTATATCAGACTGCAAAAAGGTATTGTTCTTGATGGGAAAATATTTATATGAAGAAATCCTCATAAAGAACTCTACTAATATGAAATTCAATTTCAATTGTATAATACCACATACTTGTGATTTCATGATACTAGAATCATATCAAATTAGTAACGGAGTAATGTATGCGCATTGATATTGGCTGATAACTGAACAGCTTCAAGAAAAGATTGATACTATATATAAACCAATATTGTGGATATCAAGATTCATTCAAAGTTAAAATTGTGTAACTAATCTGTCGTTTCCTTGAGCCTCTGGCAGTCTTTGTGCTGCTGACTTCTGAACTCAAATAAAAGATTCACATCGAAATATTTCCAATGTTTTTCAAAATATGCAATTGTATAGTTATCTAGCCTATCCAAAGCCTACCTCTGTCTTTTTACAACATACTTCCTGAATTCCCCAAGACTGGGGTCACACAGGAATGTTGTCATTGCGTCATGAATGATATTCTGATTATGATTCTAATGAATGAATGCTTCCAAAGCATTTTACAGATTTGTAATACAATAGCCCGTTTTTGAATAATGGCCATTATTTAAATGGGGGTAATTACTTTTTTTGAGATGTTTATACGTACATGTATGATGAAGTGCACGAATGATGACATAATTTATGCGAAAGGCATTGAAGCAGAACTTGCAGAAGCTACTGATTTTGTAAAGACTTCACAAAAAGTAATGCAGCCGTAACAAATACGTCAGAACTATTAATCGTATTCACAATATTTTAACATAAAAAGACGGATGGTTTATGTACGCATATTTTGATACCCAATTTGCCAACTTTTGTTCATTATTAACAACACCTCAGAATCTTTAAAGAAAAACCCTGAATTTAAATTAAAAGCTGCAGTAAATTGTATTGATTTGAATCGAGTGCCAAGATAATGGTGCATTGTACATGCCACAATGCTTGCGTTTAATAACCAATGAGCGCTGGAAGTGAAACTTTTAAAAATTCTGCCTTTTTTTCCTTTAAAAATTCTGTCATGTTGTTAATATTTAATGAAATTGGTTATCAAAATGCGCGTACATAAAACCACCTGTGTTTTTATGTTAAAATATTGTGAATATGATCGATAGTGTTGAATCTATTTGTAATGGCTGTGTTACTTTTTGTGTAGTCTTTATGATACAACAGTTACCATGGTAACATGATTTGAATTATTAGGGGAAACTCTTGTGTGATCCCAGTTTCAAATTGTACCTTCTTCTCACTACTGCTTTTTTTTCCAACTTTTGAGTTATACTAAGAAAACATTCAAACAAGCCTACTCAGAAGCTGCTCATAACAGTTGTGCACATTTATGCATTCACAAGCTCACATCCTCCCTCACTCATTGCTCTTGTTGTCATACATGTTCTTCCCCCTATTATCATTGTTCAAGCATTCCCATTGTTAGTACTCTACATTAACGCAGAGTACCTTTTACCGTACTTGTCATGAGTTCACTATTGCCCATTAAAATATTAGTATTTGCTCTCTGACTCATAGCCAAGATATCACGACCCATATTAACTTTGTTGCAGACTCTTTTTTTTGCCGCATGCCACAATTTCAGTCCCCCCAAATATGCTCATCTCCACGACACATTTCTTTGACCTGCATATGAACATGAGCATACCAAGTTAACCTTTTATTTTGGGGATACCATCACTCATCCATTCACAATATAATGTTAGTATCATTATTACAAAACTGAATACATGCTCGTAACAACACCCTAGGCATGAGGCTATTTAGTTTCAGTAATGATGTTAACAGTTATTCTAGCTTGTTATGTATTAAATTGACAGGAATATTCATGATAGTACAGGCCCTTCAGGCATGCCTGATTTATCTTGCTTCATTCGTTGTCGCAATTCCTTCTGTCTATGTGGATATAACTTCATTTGCACGTAATGTTCTTCATCAACTGTCCTCGCTCTTCTACTTTTTTTTCCTCTTTCCGAGGAAATACATCACTATCAAATTTTCATTTTAGTTTTCTATGGGGATCTCTTGTGCTGTCTTTCTACCCCTCTCTATGTGTCTCTCTCCTTCCCCATCTCTCTCTATCTCTTTCCCTCTCCCTCTCTCAGAGTGAACTTTGTACCAGATTACTTGTGCCTGTCTTCAAATAAATAGAAAGAAATAGATAAGATTGCTTTTTATGAGAGTACTTTACAACAAGAAATGCAATAATTTAACCTATGTCTGGTCTGTAATAAGATTAGACAAATGAAAGAAAAATAACTTCAGGCAAAACCACTCCAAACAAAAAACATATTATTAGGCCAAGTAACAAACATAATGTGTTTCTCGTCATGCGCCATTCCAATTTTTGGGTGTATCCTTCGTATAAGAGAATACCAAACAAATCCCAACTCTAATCCTAACCCTAACCCCCATAACCCTAATCCTACCAACCCTAATTCCTAACCCTAACCCTAACTCTAATCCTATTAGTATTTTGTGCTCTCTCACACTAAGGATAAACCAATTTTTGGATGCTGGGCCAATTTTGTTGTTATTTTTCATTTGGAAATAAAAAATCGTAAAGCGACACTATGCGATCCAAAGCCTCATCCTCCCTGAATTTTATCCAGAAAAGTTGACCATTTTATACTATCAGAAACCTATGCCTACATAATGTTTGTGTCAATCGTGTGCATAACCTTTTTTTGCAGATTCGGTGACAAAGACATCTTACAATTTGTATTTTCTGTCTGTTGACAGACATATATAAATAAAAGCACAGTGGCCTATCAGGGTACTGTAATACATGTAATTATGCATAACTCACAAATTCAAAGTCCGAATGAACTGACATTTTGGAAATAAGCTTTTTTCCAATAAAAACAACTGAAAAAAGTCTCATACCAATTTTGAAGCGTGCCCTTCATTTCGTCATCATCATGTTTGGTATCATGTACAAATAATTTCACATTGAAAAATGTTTTATACAGATTTTTTAAGAAGTCCAGATGAGAAACACATCATTTATGTTATTTGGCCAGTATTATTTGATTTTCAACATAGACTCTTGAAAGTCTATGTTTTCAATGAATACAAGTTTTCAGACATTAAAACCGCACCTCATCAGACTAAAACAAAATACTAGTAATTAAATGAAAAGTATAATGGTTGTACATGTATGTTCTATTACATTATGTATGTTCCGCTTTGAATTGGATGATGTAACATTGGACTTTTTTGTGTGAACAATTTGAGATTCACCTTACAAAAAAAAAGTACTATTAACACAATATTTGAGTACAAGGTTAAACCATGAAAAAATACAGATTTTTTTCTACAAAAATTTAAGTATGAGTGTCATCAATTAGTTAGCCTTTTTTAGATATTACTTTTTCGTATTTCTACTAAAAGGTATCGCATTCTACAAGTACACTTCCGTTGACTTGCTGCAAATTGCACGCCTGCTATTAGTTAATGGGAAATACCCATAACCATTAATTTAGATACATACATGCATTAATGTATCTAGTGTATCGTTCATACTATTATTAAAACGCTATATATAGTGTATGGGGCATGGTTAGAAATCAGTATTGATCGTGATACAATATTTAATTATACCTAACTCATCAGCATAGACTATTGATTATTGAGACCACGTTGTGTTAGAATTGAGTCAGACAGTTCAAGCTGTATCTACAATACATTGTACGTTGTTACTCATACCAACAACAAATTAAGACGATACTGCTAACTGACCCATGGTTTTGATGGTCAACTCATCATCTAACCAACCTTCATTTTTTTGTTTTTTTATAATTATTCAAAACTCAATTTCCTTTTCTTTTCCCTGTAACCATTTCATAACTATATACATGTATTGAATATAATATATTTTTGTTGTTTCAATATATTTCAGCTTTCTTTTTTGCTCCAAATTTTTTTTATATTATAGGACCCTGTGTCCGATGTTTCCAGGGTACATACGTTTAATATGTGTCTAGGTCCTTGTCATGAGCAAGGTCCTCATGTGTCGTTGTGTTGTAGTGCGCAAGCATCAGCCCTTGAATTAAGGATCTGAAGGGGCACGGCAACTTTTTTAGGGCAAGTTGAAAATTGCCTTGGATTTTCACTGAAAAGGTAAGGGGCATCATGGCAACTGTTGAAAATTTGAGAAGGGCACCAAGGCAAAGCGAAGAAAACACACACAAACATAGATAGATGATTTTATAATGAAGGGGCAGGGCTGGGGCACCGACGGCAACTTCATTAGAGGGAACGCCAAGTGACTGCCTTGGGTAAAGGACATATTTTGAGGGCATTACGGCAGTGGGGATGGGCTAGCATACACACCCCACACACATGGACCACCACAAAAACATATAAAACGTAAACACAAAACCCACTCCGCAAACATATATATTCAACATCTAGGTTTATTCTTCCAAGTAAATTCCTTCTTCAAATCCTCAGCGGACACCCTGCAAATCATCTACAATCAAATAATTGTCAGCACTTAAAAAGAGTCCAATTCTTCATAAGAAACAAAAGACATAATTTCAAAGCATTTAATCACCCCAGAGGGTGTAACTGTAACAACTACAATTACACTGTCCACGAATCATTACTCTTCATCATGGCAACATCCACGATCGTTGACCCATCAAATTCCCTATCACACATCTCCCACATGGTGTCGCACCTCTGCAAGCGGCCAAACGTTAATTATCTTTTTACGCTTTCCATCTTCTTCCCAACCACAGGGGCCCCTTGCGCAAATATGAGCAATAATCACTTGTAATCACCTGTATCATCTTAAATGTGTGACATAATGTTCTCATAAAAGCCTGTATGGTCCTGGAGGTTAAGAAGTAAGCTTAGCATGAGTGAGTGAGTCATAAATACCTGCAACGGCACAAGTGAGGATGCTATTAAATGTTACATGAATTAGGAGAGAACTAAAGATGAAGTGCTCCCTACACCTTTACCATACAAATGAGCAGGCCTGGAAAAAATGTGGAAAGTGGGAAGCTCCTTCCCGGGAAGTTTAGAGGGAAATTAATATCCTTAAATAAAGAAATACATAAGAATTTGGAGGGAAATTTGTCTTTTTAAGGGAAATTTTGATCATCTTCCAGGGAAATTTTCATTTTTAACAGTCCTGCAAATGAGATCTATTTAAGGGATCTAAAATGAGCGTTTATTAACGTTTCGACAGTATTTTTTGTGGGACATGAGAGCACCTCAGACCTATCGAATTGCATTCTGAATACGAAGCATGTCTTTCTGATATCAAATAATTTTCATTTTTTGAAAATCACAATATAATACAAATTTTATGACAAATTATAAAAATTTGATATTTTTCAAATTTTTGATATATAACAGTCCTCGAAGTAAATTATATAAATCTAATGATATATTCTTAAAGTGTATGTAGCAGAGAGGAAAAGCCGACGGTCAATTGAAAATGTTGACCTTTCGTATTGAAGATATGGATTTTTTTCCCAAAAAGACCTAATTTTTTTTGGTGTTTTGGGAAAAAAATCCATATCTTCAATACTGAAAAGGTCAAAATTTTCAATTGATCGTCGGCTTTTCATCCCACTACATACACTTTAAGTATCAATCATCAGATTTATAAAGTTTACTTCAAGTATTGTTAAATATCAAAAATATCAATTTTTAATGATTTGCCACAAAATGTGTATTAAATTGCGTAATTTCAAAAATCAAAATTATTTGATATCAGAATGACATTCTTCGTATTCAGAATGCAATTCGATATGTCTGATGTGCTCTAATGTCCCAAAATAAATACTGTCCAAACGCTCATACCCCAGCCCTTAAGGTTATTAATTATTTTAAACTGTTGCGATTTGGTCATTCACGGCATCTTGCGAATGGTAGTGAGCTTTGGCAAAAACTGCATTGCTCATTTCATAACGAGCGTGTAAAAGAATTCAAATATCACAGATATATTTGGTAGGTCCTGTGGTTCTTGAGTTATGTTGTAAAGAGGGCTGAAACAACAACACTTTTGTAAAACGAACATAACTCATTAACAACAATAAATTAAGCAAGTTTTCAAGGTATAGGATTTGTAGAATGATGTTTCGTAAAACATCAAGGTGTTATTTTTCAATAATATATGGATCTAGATAATGAAAATTGATTTTTTTAGTTGCTTCGACCAACAATACCTCGTCTACCCTTAAATGAATGAGTGCATTTTGCTTCAAAATACATGCTTGGGAAGCCCGATTTCCTCCACTGAAATGAGTGATGGCGTATGATCATGCCATCATATCCGGCAAATCAAGATCTTTTCCATTCTTGTTACTACATGCGCTGTCAATTCATGTCATGTGGGATTGTGGGTGAGTGGGTAGCAACATTTTGGCTCATCCCCACCCCCAGATTGTCATTATGGATGATCATTTATCATGTCTGTTGAGTCCTTAGGATTTCATATTCTTGACATTATACATTACACTAAAGACCAAGCAAGGAAAGCGGAAAACACAGATTATCTTTGTTTTTCTGGCGAAAGTAAACGGTTAGGTCTTCATAGAGAAGTGACAACAAGAAAACCAAGGTCCAGGATTAAACTATGCATTACTACTTTTTTTCGAGCATAGAACCTGTTCCATGGTCTGCGAGTTTAGAATGACATTCAAAATATAAATTGTAAGCTACAGAAGGTTGCTGACCCTCCAAACAACCATTCGTTTTCGCAATGCATCATTAGCGCTAGATAATCACCATAACATAAAATGGTCAGCTACCGCTCTATGCTCCTTCCAATGACACTTATCCAGATATGACAATCATATAAAATGATAAGACACAGACCAATAAATACACAGAATCACCTTACCTGGTGCTATAATACAGTGATAAACACTCTACAAAATCAACTTCAAATCACATCCAAAGATCAGGTCATCAACACTAATTGCTATGTTATCCTTTGATTCTGGGAGATCTAAATGAACCAGCGCTGTTAAATAAGTGATTAGGCTGGTAATATAGCGACTCCTCTCAAACAATGGTTACATAATAATATTTATAATTGCCAAGTTCTTATCGTGCCATCTATGTCATCATTTACTCATGATCTGGCGATACTGATAGTGCTCAGAGTCCAACATTTCAAGGTTTTCATTCTTGTAACTAGTCCTCCCATCCAAATCTCAGCAAAATCTACAGATGGTAGAACAGGGGCAGGGGTTTTCAACATGCAACCTGTGGGTCAAATCCGATCCGACAACCACTGATATTTGGACCTTGATAAACTTTCAAATATAAAAGAAAAGATAAGAAGCATATATATTTTTTAAATATGCAGGAGGGACTGGATACAATATCATAAATTTGGACTTCACCATCAATCCTCACAAACAATTCTAAATGTGGTATAATTATGTTGTCAAAGCAAAATAATGTTGTTCTAAAATTGTTGGAGTTTGACAATGAACTCCACTGTAAAAATGTTGTTTTTCAATTTACCTCTAGCCTCCTTTAATTAGCATATATTCATCATTAATACCATTTAAGGAATTTAATTAGCATATATTCATCATTAATACCATTTAAGGACCAATTAGGGTTTGTTGCTCAAGATCAAAATTAAATCCTGGAAATTTATGGTTTATGTCAAAACTGTGATTGTAGATAATGTAGTACAGCATGCTAAGGACTAATTTGGCAACAAAATGCACTATTTCATGTATTCAACCATACTCAAACAAACAAAAAACCTGTTTTATGTTGGCCTTTCTCAGGCTGCCAATTGCAGTCATGATTTTAGAATATTCCAGACCAAACATAACAGGCTCTGACTTCGATTACCCTCTTCAAAACCTTTTAAGTCCACAATTTAAGTGTCGGATTATCTCGTGAATCACAGTAACAATCTATTTGTTTGTTTGTTTGTTTGTTTACTTTTCTGATAGTGCTGATTCGATCAATAAATGCAAGCTGAATTAAATCACAAAACGGTTTCAACTTGGTTCCAGAATAGAAAAGTCCACAGTTCAAGTGTTTTCTTTACTCTGCAAATTACAGTTCTTGTTCTATTTTGTTTGCTTGTGTACTCTGTTTGTGATCAATGCTGATTGGATTGATTTAAACAATGGCTATCATGCTTTTTGGAGAAGGAAGATTTTTACCCAACTTCTTGTTCACTCCAAAATCATGAAACATAATAAACGAGGTTCACAAATATCTACATTTGTAACCCCAAAATAAAATAAAATAAAATAAATGCAAATTAAATTAAAAGCCAAAAAATACTGCCAATACTAAAATAGATTTCAATCTCTAGAACTTGTTTTTCTATTTTAAGATTATGATGCTCAAATTTCCTGGTTTTTAAATTTGCTTTTAAAAATGTATTTTATTGGGGCTTGACTACAATCTTGGAAAAAGTTTTTGGAACACTATCGAAATTCGTTAGAATTCGATAGTTGGTAGAATTTGTTATGATCATGGAAATTGTTATGATCATGGAAATGATGAATTTTTGTGTTAGGGGACAAACATAACATTTACAACAAAGATTTACCCTTCCCTCTCCCTATCAATCAATGTTGGAACACATTGGGAAACCCCTTTAAAACATTGCCATTTCTCAACATTGTGAAAGGAGAGAGGAGTAACAGTTCCAAGACTTTTCCAAATTATAGTTCTTCCAAAATAATACAATGACCAAAAGTGTTGTTTGTACCTTGAAAATCATTTCAGAGAACAAATTCTACAGCTTTCTAAATTTTGGTTGCCATGACAATCACTGCCCATCCACAATTTTCACCAAATCTCTCATTTTTCTAGCCGACGGAAAATTGACCTGCCCATCCTAATCTGACAAAATACGACAGGAAATCTGATGCAAAGCTGGGATTGAGCGTGAAATATCTATGGCTCAACAGCAGCCTTGCTATTTCATCCTTGCTTTATTGCTTTATTAGAGTCTGTATATTTGCTTATTTTATTTTTATCTTCATTCATTCCCCCACACCTTTTCCCCTGCTCTTTTCTGTCCTTTTTCAGTCCAATTGCAGTAAACACAACTACATGGCAGAGCTACACTACAAAGATTATTGTCTTGTTCTTAAACAGGCATTGCGAGACAATGATTAAATTAAAACTGTGGAAAAGCACACAAACATGAGGAAAATTCTTTTATACAGGACAGAAGAACTAGAAACACAGCGGATTTCCTCCAAAAAGATAAGTCTCATTGTTGATTGGAACTCAATAGCCAAATTTGAAATGTCCAATAGTGAATAAGCAACAAAGGTTCAATTTTGGATGCAATGTTTGTATCTAACATTGTGGAAATTATCCTCTCACTGACTGAAGTAAATCTTGAACCAATCGACAGCTGTGTAATTACCAGCTGGATGCTTTAAAACTACACAAATCTTGTGAAAGAATTTGGTTTGTTATGTTATAAAGCAATTTTTGCCGCTCCCAATCCAACACTCTCCCTTCAATCACTGTGTTGTCTTTTTTAAAGACATTTCTTGTTTAGACAAAACTTACCTGATTTATTTAAAACCACAAACCAAGTTCCAGGTTACATACATTGTACAGCAATCAGCAACATGAAAATAAAAGAGAAAAAAATGCATTTTATTAGAACAATTGGTCTATTGTTTTTGCCATGTTGTTACTACATTGTATATCAAAAAGACAATACAAGCCCACAATCTTCGCAGCTTTATTATTATAATTTGTTATCATTTTCAACCATCTTTTTTCCAATCTTATTAAATCCACATTTTTGACAAGCCATTTACAATATGAGTTCACCATTCATCAATTCAGCTACATTAATCATGGTGTAATTTGTTATTCCTGGTGAGCTATATAGCATTGTTCAGACATGCTTAGAATTAAGTTCAAGTTAGGCTAACACTAATAAGCTACCTCTAAGGTAGCTTAGTGTTAGTGTCCATCTGAACAAGTATCATGTTAACAAACACAAAGTTAACACGAACGATTTACCACTAAGAAATATCTGTAGTAGTGCACTAACCCAAAGCGATCGCTGCTGCTAATACGGAGTGCTTAGAGTTAACAACCGTGAGGAGAGAGTGTGTGCACAAGTATCAGTGTAAATTAATGATCTCACACAACCTTTGTCACAGTACACTCACACGGAGTTAACTCCCCGTATGGACGAGCCTTATGCCTGTTTGATCTGTTCAGCAATTAGCATACTGAATAGAGCTTGTTTATCATTTGTCATACATCTTCCCTTTCTTCCATAAATTTGACATCTACTACTATTCCATGATTATGATATGAAATACATTGGATGCTATTTCTGACATGCTTTGAATTCACAGCATCTCAGTTCCAATGGCACCGTTCATGAACCTCAACTTAACAATCACATCTCAAAATTTGACCTCAAGTTAAGGAGTATGATATTTTGTACCCAACAGTCAAAGGAAGGTGTTCTTTCATAAGATAGTACAAACATATTGGGGTGTAGCAAGAGCCCCCTCCTCTAAAACAAAATAGAAAAAAAAAACAGAAAACATTACTAGGCGATTTTGACAAAAGTTTGGAACAAAATCTGATTCTGAAAGAGGAGATACCTCCTCAAGTTCCCCCCACAAAGGCTAATAGCATCGTATTTCCTGTAAAACTCGGGAAGTGAAGCAAGTCCGAAATTTTTCATGAGCAGGCCCCCTTTTAAAAACTTGGAACTGCCCCTGCACTGATGAGCATGTTTGAGATCACACACTAGGATCCAAAAGATTCTCATTATTGCACAGTTCTTTAACACCAATACACTTGTACATTCATTGAATGACCTTTGAAACTTTGGGTACAAAAACTCATACTCTGCAACTTGAGGTCAAATTTGGCAATATGATTGAGGCTATTGGACTATGCCATTGGGATGAGGCCATTGTGGTCCATAGTGAAAGTGATCGAAAATGAGCTGCACATGATGCAACATGCAAACAGAAAAAAGTGCAAAAATATTACTCCCACTGCCAAATTGGAAATGAGATGATAGGAAGGTGTTCTTTCATTGATAACCTGGGGGTGATTACAGCAAAATGTCAATAGGATGTAAAATAAGTGCAATACATCACATACACATCCATAATTAACATTCAAATTTTGAGTCGCTAAGTAAAAGTAATGTATAATCTATGGGGCTTCGCTGTTGGTGTCCGGACTGAAGTGTCACCTCATTTTGACCAATAATAATTTTCATCATTGAATGGAAAGCGTTGTCTCATTATCTCCATGGTCATCTGGCCGTCAAACTGATGGTCAAACTGACCAAATGACCCAACCTGTTAACGTTCACACATTACACAGACTTCAATTTCACTCCCATATACAAATTTATGCAGGTTTTCCGCAATTAAATCCCTTATAAACAACCCTGGGCAGTGGACGGACAGAAAAGTCGGCAGCGAACGGACAGATGGATGACCATCAGCTGCGGTCAGTTTCAACCTGTTGGCAATGACCTTGTACTACTCGCTGTCTTTTCATCTATTTTTGACTGAAAATTGAAAATGGAATTTTTATTACTTTCGTCCATAGACAAATTATTTTCCTATTTGCTTTCCAGGATACGCCATAATTCTCATTAAAATAAAATGCATGCTATAAGCTTCTGACTCTAAATTTGCATTTTACAAATTGCATCTAAATCAGTTTTTGTACTTTTGCAAAGCTACAAGTTGAATTGATCGTACACAGGTATCATGTATGGATGAAGTATTTGCATAGTATCCATATTGCATCTTCAATGGAGATTTGAATTTGTAATCCTCTGAGGACAGGTGCGGTGTTTGCGGAATATGCAGCATATTTTTTCCATTAGGGACTATTTTTAATAAGTCTTCATGTGCAGCTGCAGAAACCTCTCCTGGTACCATCAAAAAATCCTTTAGAAAAGCACAGCAAATGACCAGGACTACATACGATGTTATTCTGTCGGTCAGAGTGTTGTAATGACTTGCCTATACTGCCAAATTTTGCCCTAAAAATTGCCCAAAAATGTCCATAAACTTTTTAAATATAGTCCAAGTTTACTTGGATTTCTTTTTATTATATGTAGAAACACGGCAGCGTATTTGAAACTGCATGAAAATGCCACATTGATGTACTCATGAATACACTTAAAATGTAAATCAAAATATTTTTTCATCATATTTGGCTGAGCTCATTCACTATGTTCCCAAATTTGATTGAAATATCTATTTGTATACTTTTCACTTTCATCAGATGCGAGTGCCTCACTCAATGAGATGGACCTATATCACAGCAGCTAAAGGAAGTATCCCATCATGCATTGTAGTCTATCTGCTTGCTCCATAGCAAATGTATACAAAATATAAGAGCCGCTTAGATATTGAGAGCTATGGTTAGTTTCACAATACTTTTTTTTCATATTTTTTCAAACGAAAGTATAAGCTCCTCTGATATAAGCGAGTAATTGAAAGGTGATGTGAGGAATTTTGTGTACACATTCTATGGCATGTGTAGTTCTATTATGGTACTGCAGAGCATGATGGGATACACCTATCAGCTGCTATGGACCTATATACTCAAATCTTATTTATGCCTACTCTTACTAATTTGCTTATCACAACAAACAAAGATATTGACATGCACTTTTCCACTCCCTAAATCTTATTTATTTATCAACATAATAACTAGCACTAGAGATAGCTGAAACCCATCCCAATATAACTTGAACCGTATGTGCCGTAGGCAACGGGTAACAAAATAAAATCCAACAAAAACATAAACCTTTAAAAACCAACTGGCCATGGAAACAACGCTTGCGGTTACTCATATCATATACAGCAAATTTAATTTCTTAACTCGATATCATTTGGTATGTATTTCATTGTGAACTGTTATTATATTAGCATTCACTCCCTTGCATAAAGCATCGTCTCAAGTTTCATAATTTAATGGCTCAAAATAAAAACAGGGGCCGAAATTAGTCGACCCATCTTGACCAAGTTGTTACAGCGCTTTAAAATAGCGAGCTGGAAAGAATGATTTGAGAAGAAATGAAAAAAAAAATCGTAATTTAATATTTTCCTCAAGTCATAGGTTGTACGATTCTTTACAAATATTGATAAAGCCCCCAGTGAACCAGTAGTAGGCTAGTCTTTGTCAAAGACCATCACAATCCATATCGAGGGGCGATAGCTATGCCGATATCAAGCAGCTTTAGCTCTGGTTTCTGTGAGTGTCTGGTACCCAGTAGTTTCTCTCTCCAAAGACAATAGGTAACACAAACCAGGTACCTATATTGTCTTTGGGGACAGAACCCTGGTCTGTAACACAGACTAGTAGTAGGCATGTTATACCATTTTTCACCATGTTGTGGTAGGTCTGGCTCAGTTCCCTCTGATCGCGACACCTGATAGCGAGCGCGAGACCGGGAGCGCGAAAACTGGTGGATTTTGTAATGTCAGAGTGGGGTTGTCATGGTCCCATACAGGCACTGAATAAGTGCTATGTTGTGGCAGTTACATCAGCGCCGCATTTCATTGGGTGCAACTTCAAATCGCTAGTCAGTTCGCTGAAATTGCTGGTGTACACATGAACATGCGTAGATGCGTGTGCGAAACAGCTGCCTCATTGCGTAGGCCTTACTGCCACATCACATGAAGAATGGTTTAGTATGTTTGAAGTCATATTACCTCGAAAGGTTTTAAACATAACACTAGACATGAAGTATCTCTATAAATGAGACACAAGCATAAAGATTAAATTTGTAACTTTTGAGTACTGGCATCATTATGTTCGTCCCTATTTTAAATACACTTTACAAGATATCTTCATGTAGGATTTCAAAAATAGGGAATCGCAACAATGTCAGATTTGAACATATCCGATCGTACATTGTTTTACAGCTTGGGCAGAGTATAATTTGGGCCTCCTGTCGTCGCCTACCTCCCTGCCTGCCATTTATAGGGGTGAATGCAGACTTCACCTTGTTGCTATGGCCCAAAGACCATGGCAATAAGCAGAGAATCTGTGGGGAAGACACTGACGTATATATACTGCAGTCTTCGAAATTGCCCAACTTAAGTCAGCGTGTATTTGATTATCATATTGTTTCAACTGTATTTTGTAATTGCCGATAAAGAAATGAAAGTTTAGATTGATTAGACGATGCCCGAAATGCCTCTGAGGAATGCGAAACATAAGACAATATTAATACAATGCATTCATGACTGGCGGATACAGGATGCCATGTAAGTATTACAGATTGCTTATATAATGCTTGCCAAATCCTTCACGATAATGATGATATAATAGAGACTAGATAATATTTGATTTTTCCCCCATTTTTAATGGAACCCATGTACTTATTTGATATTGGCAAGATTTATGTAACAGATTATCTCACAACAACACCCACGTATGATAATGATGCAATTGAAGTATAGTATTACTTGTAACCAATTCTAACTCAACATTATCATTATGAAAATGAGAGTGACAAAATTTGGCTGATAATAATGAGTTTATCGCTGACTTTGCATGAGATGATCCACATAATCAAAGACAAGATGTATCAATTTCAACTTGAAGGAAAGGTATTCCAACAACATCACATATTTTGACATGGCATTTGTCTTTCATAGTAAAATATCACTTACGCGATAATTTTAATGCATAATAATTTTAATAATTCACAAAATGCTAATATACAAACATACTGTAAGCATGATAAGAGGGTCTACTCTATAGCGATTAGAAGTACACAAACAGTGTTTAATGCTACTTATATCACATAGAGCTAAACAAGTTAATTAAAATCAGTGACAAGTTGATTTGCATATCAAAGACACTTATTTCAATTCCAACAAATTCATGTATGCAAAGCTTGTGCGGATATTACTGTTTTAGTTATTGTATATCATCTCTGTTGACACACTCACAAAACTTGACACATTATCTGCAGATGCAATGGTTTCGGTTTTCATGGCCGCAATTGCGTTTTTGGGTCCAAATGCGTTTTTTCAAAAAAACAAAACCAAAAAAGACCTATATTTTATTTTATAGACCCTAACTTTATTGTGATTCAAGGTTGGAACCAGAGAAAAACTGCTTTTAAAAACCAAAAAACTACAAGTTCTGAGGTTTTTATTCAGCTTTCAATAAAAACCTCAGAACTTTTTTTTGGTTTTTTTTTGGTTTTTTTAAATAGCAGTTTTTTTGGGGGTTTTTTTGGGTGTTTTTTTTGGGAAATCCTGATTTTTCGCTTTTGGAAAACAATGGTGCGTTTTTTGGCTTCCCAAATCACGTTTTTCTCCAGTGCTTAGGTAAGACAATGACATCAGGAAGTCAGCTTGGTGGATAATTACAACTTTCACACATTATTTATGGATCTGATTTACCATTTGCCCAAACAGTTACCATAATAATTTGAGCCAAGATTTAAATTTATTTTTGTTAAAATTTTTTCACCAAGTTAATGCTTGAAACCTATGGCACTGCATTATGGGATACATGTACAGTACACTGTTTAAGTCCACAGTTTAAGAACGTAATCACTAATTTCATTTTATAATACAAAACATAGTATACCTATGCTTGGGGGATGCTTGGATTGGAATATATGTGCAGGTGGCTTGTTCGTATCCAACAGGATGTCTTTTTGTGTGGAGCACTCTCTATGAATTGTTCAGCTACCCTCACACAAAAATGAATAGTCGGCTATATTCTACAATCCGGAACAAAATTGTTTGGTCACTTTTAACATGCGCTTTGTCCCCTATATCCCCCATCAATGCTGAATCATGACATTTTGTTTCTGCTGTTGTGGAAGTACCCGACATTGATTGGAGGAAAGCGAAGGGTTGGGGATATGGAGGGGTTTAAACTACATGTTAGAAATCAACATGTCGAAATCAACATGTCGAAGGTTCAGAACTAGAAAGCCGTAACTCACTATGACCAGCTCTCACAAAATAAGCATAACGTTGGCCCGGTGGGTTCAGTTTGTATTTAAAGGTAGGACGTATGACCGTTCCAGGATTTGAAAATGACCCCTATTTCACGGGGAATCGAGGACATTTGCAGCAATTTCACCCCCTATTTTGCACAAAATCAAGGAAAATTTGCCCTCAAATACCTCCCCTATTTTTATCATTTTGAGGACGATTTTCATTTCACCCCTTATCACGATTTAATCAAGGACATTTTTCCGAAATAAATACCCCTATTTTACGATTTCAAGGACGCTTTTGAATTTTCCCCCTATTTCAGGGGGAAATGAGGACAATAACGAAAACTGTAGCGGTAAAATGCTGACGAAAGTCCTAGAAATACACCCTATTTTTCATTTCAAGGACAATTTTGCTCTAAAACACCCCTAATTTGAACAATCATGAACAATTTTGTCCTCGAAAATTCCATGGACATTTCTTGAAAAGTACCCTAATTGGAACCATCATGCGTACACATTGTCAGTGAAGACTGAACCCACCGGGAACGTTGGCTCCTTGCTTTGGTCTTCAAAAATCAGTATTTCCAATATGCCGCGGCTACTTTATGCTCATTTTGTGGGGGCTGAGGCTTTCTGGCTCTCAACCCTCAATGTTTCATAAGTGAATTTCATAGTGACTGTGAGGCTATTTGATTTGAAGCTTGGGTGATCCAACATATTTTGTCCTGGATTGTAGTCTCATACCTCGGGCATTAGGCAATTAGTAAATGTCCTATACTTTGTTTGGCTTATAATTGGCGAAAATTATTTGTTTCTGTTACTTCGCACATCAATGAAGTCCCAACTAATGCTCACAAAAATTCATATTAGCACATGCCAATCATGCATTAAGCACAGTGCAACTAGCGCAGGTGTTACGTCCAACTGTGTGCAATCTACAAAAAATGTATATCAATAAACAATGTCTATTTTTATGGCAATTACAAGCCGAACAAAGTATACAATCCCTCCATATTTGATAGTCCTTCTCCCTCCTACAGGCTCATGTGTTGGAGGAGAAAATCATATAAACAAAATAGTGCATGAAATTGCTGACAACTCAACCTGCAGAATCAGAATGCATTGAATCATCCTTAAAACATCAGCACATCTCGGCACATTCCCCTGCTCCTCACAGTGACCCTCTAGTTAGACAAGCCTGCTGAATTCTACAGATAAACAAAAGTAATTGCACTATGTAAATTTTTCCCTTAGATCATACCTTTAGGATATATTAAGTCAGAGTATCTACTTTCAATCCATCCCAATCCCCTAGCTCCCCTCCCACATGGCCCCCTTGTTGAGCAATTATCTGATTAAGTCAGGCCAGCACCTGCCCAGGTGAATCTCGGACAATCCGATTGGAATGCAAAGAAATCGTACCTCATTTGTCAGCCGTAATTCAAAATAAAAGTGCACTACATGCATACATGTGCATAATGTGTGTAGAACGAGTTGTGCTAGATCCGTAGTGTGTATGACCTGTTATGTAGGGTAGATGATCTCCACAGGTACAGGTATGTATGTATTCCACGCACATCACGACACAGCAAAGCTCACAACAAACACTATGTCACATACAAGCCATTACCGGCCATCACAACACTCTCATCGATAGATGCAAGGTTCTGATATCACCGTGTCGTTAGCAGCGGATCCTGACGGGTCCCATCAAAGATGATACAATGTCGATGGATATGACCTGAAGATTGCCAGTTTGCATTGAATCAGGATTAGTCTTACCATATAAAATGTACTGTCTATACTCTCACTCATAAAATGCAGAGTTTTTTATATCACTTTTGAGAGCCCCATCACACACCTGCATTCATAGCCAAATCTGACAACCATCACTACAACTATATGTACCGTACAACGAGTTTGGCTTCATACATACAACTCTAGGAAAGGAATTTCATATTACAGCAGTTACATGAATATCGATAACTTAATGTTGGCTTTACACCTGAACTAAACGTCATCTAGTATTGGTATTCAAACAAATAGGCCAATTTAAATTTCCCTTCCTTCCAAATCACTTGTCGTCTTTAGTTTAACCCCCTGAGCACTACCTGCTGATGTAACATTGCCTCTGATTGGTCAATTACATGATATCTTCACTTTAATCAGCAATCAGAATGGAGCTTTGTCAATAATTCACCCTAATTTTCTTGTGTGGCGAAATTATTTTAACAATGTTGCTGATTGGTTCAATTGATAATGAAAACTTCTTTTTGACCAATCTGCAAGTAGTTCTCATGGGGTTAAATTTCCCTTCCAAACCACTTGTCATCTTTAGTTTTAAAAACATATAAATGAAATATTCTTTTCACTTTAATATCTATTTTGTGCTGTTTTTGACCCTTCAAACCTAACATAAAATTAGAAAATGCATGCACTGAAAATTTTTGTAGTGTACAGGAAAGTCGGGACTCTGTAGTGAAACTTTAATTAACCAAATTGAAAAACGAACACATGTTCAGCATTCAAAAAGTATTAAAACGTATATATAAAAGCCATAAAATTTTCACATTAGGTTCATTCCCCTACACTCTGTCTATCACAAAGCCATTTAGACCTTTACAGACACAATTTGAGAGCAAAATGTGTGTCACTGTATTAAATAGACTGGAACAGACAACTTCAGGTCATGAAAGTGCTTGTCATTGTTGCTTCTGTTTTAATAATGTTTAGTTTTTGTCAGCATACAGTACAGGTCGCAAGAAACTAAACGAAACACACCCGTGGCCACGATAATCACACGAAAATCACACGAGAATCGCACGAAAATACAACGCATTATCAACCCGTGTGTTTTACAGAATCAACGCGTGTGACAACGCGCGGCCCACGGACGGCAATCAACATGATCAACGAGTATCCCACACATCATACCGGCACCTTGGCGTTGACTTTGCGTTGACTTTGCGTGGAATCGTGGGTTCTATATTTTCGAGAAAGCCTAAAATATCCCGACTCTTGATCAATATCGATGTATTGTTATGTCAAGTGCATGTCAACAAGATGACAAAGGATGTTAAATGTAGTCAACTTGAAGCCAAGTGGTTGTAAGTAATTTAATTATTTTCTAGTAGGCCTACACTGCACTGCAGTGTGATTCCCTTTCTTCTCTGGTCTAACCCAGATTATTCTGCTACCAGAGTTGAAGAGAGAAACAAACTTTACAGCATGAAACCAAAACAAACCAAATGACTTCCCGAGCTCCGTCCATCGCCGGTCACGACGCGTACGATAGCCCGAAACACTCATCAGTCTTCACGGGTACGAACTTCGTGGGATAGGAAAGAGAAGGTCATGAGCTAATATCAATTAGCATAATTATGAAGCTTTTTCTTCACGTTCTACGTTCTTCTCCACAGAACCATAGATTATCAAAACATGTTTTTTGATAATCTATGACAAAACCCACCACAGAATCATCATCACCATTGACGTTTCTCGCCGAGTCGACCACCAAGTAGTATCGTGATGGGCATGTAGTTGGCTTAAAAATCTTACCTTTAGGCCTACATTAAATCCTTCATCAAAAAATATAAAAGCTGCAATTATATATTACAGAAAGTAACATCGATAGCTGTTCCATTTATAGAAATGGCCTGATATCGAAAGCCTTGCCATGCCGTCTTGTCCTTTTACGATACCGTAGTAATTCAAACACGATTAACGATTTTATATTTTCCTGAATAGCTGTTCATTCCTATTTTGATACTTCCTTATTTATTCATTCCAGGTACGTGTATCATGCATGTGTGTGTGTGATCAAGAAAGACACAAGGAAAGGTGTTGGTGGAAAAGAAGATCCATGATTCCTATATTCCTGAAAGTTCCTATATTTAGATCATTCACATTTTCACCAGTAGTCCTCATTTGAAACGCACGCACTTGAATGTCGCAAAACATTCCCACGGTTATGCAGGGAAACCCAGGTGCAACTCAAGGGATTTGTAGAACATCCAGGGTCACCGCTACTACGTAGTGTATGCTGTACCGCATTCCATTTACAATCATGCAATACATTGTACCAGGGCCATTCATCGTCACCATGGTAACTCAGTCCGGATGGGATGGTATACCACAACACGTACATGTATGTGATTGCTTGTCATCATACCGGAAGAGATTGCGTGATACAAGAAAGTTTTCAAGTTGTTGATTTCTTTCTTGAAAAATAAAAAAACACTGAAATATATTTTTAAAAAAGTTGTATTAACAATGGCGTTTGCCCCGGGTAGTTTGTAATATTTTAGGGGGAGGGGGGGATGTGGCATTTTCTTCGGAAGGGGATGGGTCCTAAATATTGGGATGGGGCGGGGTCATACATTTTGGAAAAAAAAAAAGGGTCATAAATTTTGGATGACATAAATGTAGATAGTCACAAGATGACTACAGATCGTGTGTTTATTTTCTTCAAAAAAACTGATTTCAATACAATTTAAACCTGTTTAAGGAGTAAGGTGTATTGGGAGGTGGGTCATAAAATTTTTGTTGTCAAAATAGGAGAGGGGCCGCAATTTTATTGATGCCGACTTTTTGGTAAATTTCGGACCCCATTCCGCAGAAAATGCCAATTGATCATATCCACGAATCTTTCAATATTCTTCCCACGAGCGAGTTGACATGAAATCCGAATAAAATAATAAACAAGCTATTTCATGCCATGCGCCGATGCCAAGATTCCTGATATCATTAGGGACGCACCATTAGATTCTCGGGGGGGGGGGTGGGAGTTTGGGTTAGGTAGAATTTTTTTTGCCGCCGAAGGCAGCGGATTTTTTTTTTCGCCACCGAAGGCAGAATTTTTTTTTTTCGGCGACTAAGTATTTATTTTTCAATTTTAATGTATACCAAATAGAAAGTTAGGTGGGGGGGATTTTTTTTTACTCATCAGTGATACAAAACTTTTTTTTTTCTTCTCACTAGTGGGCGAAGTTTTTTTCTTCGTCTCACTAGTGGGCGAAGTTTTTTTTTTCAAAAACTCCCATGCCCCCCTGGAAATCTAATGGTGCGCCCCTCACTTCATATTTGAATGGGCGGGTATTTTAACAAACCTAGGAAACAAGTGAAACGATCCCATTGCATGGTCTCATTGGATAGCCTAGAATTTCTCAGGCCCTGGTAATTTCCCGGGATATTTCTTTGCGGCCCTGTGGGTCGCGAGATTCATCTTACTATAATTCACCAGAATCTGTACGTCTGTTTGTTTGTCTGTCTGTCCGCCTCTTTTCTCGAAGACTAGGGGTCGCACGTTCCTCAAACTTGGTGGGTGGGTGCAGCTTGGTATGAGGAAGAACGAGTTTATATTGGTTAGTGGGTCAAGGTCACCCAAGGTCATCCAGGGGTCAAATTAGTAAAAACTGTTTTTCTCGGAGACTGGGGGTCGCACGTTCCTCAAACTTGACGGGTGGGTGCGTCTTGACCCGGGACAGAACAAGTTTGTATTGGTTAGTGGGTCAAGGTCACCAGAGGTCATCTAGGGGTCAAATTAGTAAAAACTGTCATATGGGCATGAAACTTGGTGGGTAGGTGCATCTTGACCTAGGACAGAACAAGTTGGTATTGATTAGTGGGTCAAGGTCACCCAGGGGTCATCTGAGGTCAAATTAGTAAAAACTGTTTTCCGCCTATTTTCTCAGAGACTAGGGGTCACACGTTCCTCAAACTTGGTGGGTGGGTGCATCTGGACCTCAGACAGAACAAGTTTGGTTCAGTTAGTGGGCCAAGATCACCCGAGGTCATCCAGGGGTCAAATTAGTAAAAACTATCGTATGGGCATGAAACTTGGTGGGTACAGTCAACTTTTATAGTCAAATTTTTGGAAGGTCATTTTGGGGTCATCCGGGGTCACCCAGGGGTCATCTGAGGTCAAATTAGTAAAAATGTTGTATGCGCATGAAACTTGGTGGGTACAGTCAACTTTTAGAGTCAAATTTTTGGAAGGTCATTTTGGGGTCATCCAAGGTCAAATTACTAAAAACTGTCATATGGGCATGAAACGTGGTGGGTAGCCTACAGTCAACATTTGGAGCCAAATTTTGGAAGGTCATTTCGAGGTCACAAGGGGTCATCTGAGGTCAAATTAGTAAAAACTGTACTATGGGCATAAACCTTGGTGAGTACAGTCACCATCAGCCAGGTAATCGCGACAGCCGAGAACCGCCAAATACGGGTAACCGCCTAGTCATAACATAATTCACCACAATCTGTGAGTTTATCCGTCTGTTTGTTTGGATGTCCGCCTCTTTTCTCGGAGACTAGGGGTCGCGACGTTCTTCAAACTTGGTGGTGGGTGCATCTTGACCCCAGACAGAACAAGTTTGTTTTGTTTAGTGGGTCAAGGTCACCCGGGGTCATCTGGACTCTAGAGGTCAAATTAGCAAAAACTATCGTATGGGCAAGAAACTTGGTGGGTACAGTCAACATTTAGGGCTTAATTTTCGGGAAGGTCATTTTCGGGTCATCCGAGGTCACCCAGGGGTCATTTGAGGTCAAATTACTAAAAACTGTCGTATGGGCATGAAACTTGGTGGGTATAGGCAACATTTAGGGGTACATTTTTGGATGGTCATTTCGGGGTCATCCGAGGTCACCCAGGGGTCATCTGAGGTCAAATTATTAAAACTGTCGTATGGGCATGAAACTTGGTGGGTATAGTCAACATTTAGGGCTTAATTTTAGGAATGTCATTTCGGGGTCATCCGAGGTCACCCAGGGGTCATTTGAGGTCAAATTACTAAAACTGTCGTATGGGCATGAAACTTGGTAGGTACAGTCAACATTTAGAGCCAACTATTTGAAAGGTCATTTTGGGGTCACCAGGGGTCATCCGAGGACAAATCTGTAAAAACTGTCGGATGGGCATGAAGCTTGGTGGGTATAGTCAACATTTAGGGCTTAATTTTTTGGAATGTCATTTCGGGGTCATCCGAGGTCACCCAGGGGTCATTTGAGGTCAAATTATTAAAAACTGTCGTATGGGCATGAAACTTGGTAGGTACAGTCAACATTTAGAGCCAACTATTTGAAAGGTCATTTTGGGGTCACCAGGGGTCATCCGAGGACAAATCTGTAAAACTGTCGGATGGGCATGGAACTTGGTAGGTACAGTCAACATTTAGAGCCGAATTTTTGGTAGGTCATTTCGGGGTCATCTGAGGTCAAATTAGTAAACCTGTACTATGGGCATGTAACTTGGTGGTTACAGTCACCATTTAGAACCAGATTTTGGGAAGGTCATTTCGGGGTCACCAGGGATCATCTGATGTCAAATAAGTTAAAAACTGTTGTATGGGTACACGTATATGTTCCCGGAGTGATGACATGGACTGAGACTTACCCATGGAACTCGTACTTCAATGGTACTTTATACCCAAGGGGCTGTGCAAAAGTTATGTACCCCCGGGATGGGCAAACTTCAAAAGATAAAAAATTCCTCCCTTGGCCTACTAAAATTGCTGTCCTGACCCCTTGCAATGCGAAATATTTATTATTATGTCCTGTGTTGTTTCAAGTTTTTAGAAGGGAATTTTAATTCTATACTTTAATCCTTTTCACGATTTTTCTGTCATTTTCAGTTCAAACAAATAGCCCCTGATATTATTTTTCTTTGTAAATTCTGCTTTGAAGTAAATATTGATCAAAGTTGTTCAACCAACCAGAAATATAATAACGTGATAGTAGAGCTGTCATCCCTTACATAAGTACGCAATCACCCAGCATAAAAATTTGGAATTCGCTAGTATACATATCCTAGGAATTTCCGTTCTTTTGAGGAAGCACCAGTATGATACATTTTGTATGCGCCCTGCCTGATGTGCAATTGGCTTCACAATACACCAAATGACCCTATGGACACGTACTTGTAGCATAAAATTTCAAAAATGAAAAAATATTGAAATATATGCAGCATTCCCCATCTATTATCATTATTATTGATAATTTACTTGTTATATGATTGATCAACTTATAGATTAAAATGTTTTGAGCATTTGTAAAAAAAATATAATTATGTCCTCTGTGTTGTCTGAGCTCGAGTCAAGTTTTTAGAAGGGAATTTTAATTATACACTTTCATCCTCTTCACGATTTTTCTGTCATTTTCAGTTCAAGCAAATAGCCCTTAGATTATTTTCCTTTGTAAATTCTTTGAAGTGAATATTGATAAAAGTTGTTCAACCAACCAGAAATATGATAACGTGATAGTAGAGCTGTCATTCCTTACATAATTACGCAATCACCCAGCATAGAAATTTGGAATTCGCTAGTATACATATCCTAGGAATTTCCGTTCTTTTGAGGGAGCACCAGTATGATACATTTTGTATGCGCCCTGCCTGATGTGCAATTGGCTTCACAATACACCAAATGACCCTATGGACACGTACTTGTAGCATAAAATTTCAAAATGAAAAAATATTGAAATATATGCAGCATTCCCCATCTATTATCATTATTATTGATAATTTACTTGTTATATGATTGATCAACTCATTAAAATGTTTTGAGCATTTGTAAAAAAAATATAATTATGTCCTGTGTTGTCATGAGCTCGAGTCAAGTTTTTAGAAGGGAATTTTAATTCTACACTTTCATCCTCTTCACGATTTTTCTGTCATTTTCAGTTCAAGCAAATAGCCCCTTAGATTATTTTCCTTTGTAAATTCTTTGAAGTGAATATTGATAAAAGGTGTTCAACCAACCAGAAATATGATAACGTGATATTAGAGCTGTCATTCCTTACATAATTACGCAATCACCCAGCATAAAAATTTGGAATTCGCTAGTATACATATCCTAGGAATTTCCGTTCTTTTGAGGGAGCACCAGTATGATACATTTTGTATGCGCCCTGCCTGATGTGCAAAGTTGGCTTCACAATACACCAAATGACCCTATGGACACGTACTACATGTACTTCAGTATAAAATTTCATGAAAAAATATTGAAATATAGGCAGCATTCCCCATCTTTTATTATTATTGATAATTTACTTGTTAAATGATTGATCAACTCATCATTAAAATGGTTTCAGCATAAGTAAAAAAAAGTATGTCCTCTGTGTTGTCTGAACTTGAGTCAAGTTTTTAGAAGGGAATTTTAATTCTATACTTTCATCCTTTTCACGATTTTTCTCAGTGTCATTTTCAGTTCAAGCAAATAGCCCCTGAGATTATTTTTCTTTGTAAATTCTGCTTTGAAGTAAATATTGATAAAAGTTGTTCAACCAAACAGAAATACAATAACGTGATAAAGTTTTATTCAGATTTCCTTACAAATTGAGCGTACTGCTAGCCGTCCAGCACATAATTATTTGCACTTGCACATGCTTGACGTCGCGATGGTTAAGCTGTCAAAGGAAATTTAAATAAAACTTTAGTAGAGCTGTCATCCCTTACATATTGGAATTCGCTAGTATACATATCCTAGGAATTTCCGTTCTTTTGAGGGAGCACCAGTATGATACATTTTGTATGCACCCTGCCTGGTGTGCAACTGGCTTCACAATACACCAAATGACCCTATGGACACGCATAAAATTTCAGAAATGAAAAAATATTGAAATATATATGGCATTCCCCATCTATATTATTATTATTGATAATTAATTTACTTGTTATATGATTTTGGCTCTAAATGATGTCTGTACCCACCAAGTTTCATGCCCATAGGACAGTTTTTACTAATTTGACCTCAGATAACCCCTGGGTGACCTTGGATGACCCCAAAGTGACCTTCCAAAATTTTGGCTCTAAATGTTGTCTGTACCCACCAACTTCCATGCCCATACGACAGTTTTTACTAATTTGACCTCAGATAACCCCTGGGTGACCTTGGATGGCCCAAAAATGACCTTCCAAAATTTTGGCTCTAAATGTTGTCTGTACCCACCAACTTTCATGCCCTTACGACAGTTTGTAGTAATTTGACCTCGGATGACCCCAAAATGACCTTCCAAAATGTTAGCTCTAAATATTGACTGTACATACCAAGTTTCATGCCCATACGACAGTTTTTGTCTCGCCTGATAAGGCAGGAGACTATATAATCACTTTTCCGTGTGTCTGTGTGGATGTGTGTATGTGTGTATGTGTGTATGTGTGTGTGTATGTGACAAATTTGGTTAAAGTTTTGGTTAAAGTTTGCCTTCCGCCTATTTTCTCGGAGACTATGAGTCGCACGTTCCTCAAACTTGGTGGGTGGGTGCATCTTGACCCGAGACAGAACCGGTTTGTATTGGTTAGTGCGTCAAGGTCACTGAGGTCATGTAGGGGTCATCTGAGGTCAAATTAGTAAAAACTGTCGTATGGGCATGACACTTGGTTGGTACAGTCAACATTTAAAGCCAAATTTTTGGAAGGTCATTTCAAGGTCACCAGGGGTCATCTGAGGTCAAATTAGTAAAAACTGTTGTATGGGCATGAAACTTGGTTGGTACAGTCAACATTTGAAGCCAAATTTTGGAAGGTCATTTCAAGGTCACCAGGGGTCATCTGAGGTCAAATTAGTAAAAACTGTCGTATGGGCATGAAACTTGGTGGGTACAGTCAACATTTAAAGCCAAATTTTTGGAAGGTCATTTCAAGGTCACCAGGGGTCATCTGAGGTCAAATTAGTAAAAACTGTTGTACGGGCATGAAACTTGGTGGGTACAGTCAACATTTTCAAGCCAAATTTTTGGAAGGTCATTTTGAGGTCACTAGGGGTCATCTGAGGTCAAATTAGTAAAAACTGTCGGATTGGCATGAAACTTGGTGGGTACGGTCAACATTTAAAGCCCAATTTTGGAAGGTCATTTCAAGGTCACCAGGGGTCATTTGAGGTCAAATTTAGTACAAACTGTTGTTCGGGCATGAAACTTGGTGGGTACAGTCAACATTTAAAGCCAAATTTTTGGAAGGTCATTTCGAGGTCACCAGGGGTCATCTGAGGTCAAATTAGTAAAAACTGTTGGTCGGGCATGAATCTTGGTGGGTACAGTCAACATTTAAAGCCAAATTTTTGGAACGTCATTTCGAGGTCACCTGGGGTCATCTGAGGTCAAATTAGTAAAAACTGTTGTACGGACATGAAACTTGGTGGGTACAGTCAACATTTAAAGCCAAATTTTTGGAAGGTCATTTCGAGGCCACCAGGGGTCATCTGAGGTCAAATTAGTAAAAACTTTCAGACAGGCATGAAATTCGGTGGGTACAGTCAACATTTAAAGCCAAATTTTTGGAAGGTCATTTCAGGGTCACCAGGGTCCTCTGAGGTCAA